>NC_052052.2:32667244-32987704 GCF_903992535.2 Arvicola amphibius
GAGAGTCGACTTCCGCACGTTGTCCTCTGACACATATGCAATAATTAAATGAATGTAATTTAATTTTAATTTAGCATGAGTAATGATGCTGGTGCTATTCTGAAAGTGTGTGTGTGTGTGTGTGTGTGTGTGTGTGTGTGTGTGTGTGTGTGTGTGTTAGGATAAAGCAACTCAGTCTGTTGATGTTACTAGAAAGGAGCTGACTTAACAGCAGAGAGGCCTGGACTGGAGAGACGGCTCATTGGTTAAGAACACGCATCGCTCTTGCAGAAGACCTGAGTTCAGATTCCAGCTCCCACATTGAGTGGCTCACAGTCACCTGTAACTCCAGGTCCAGGGGATCCAGCACTCTGGCTTCCTGCACTCAATGCATATACCCACACAGAGACACACAAGCATATAGGTAATTTAAAAAAAAAAAAAAGAACCAGGCCAGGCAGTGGTGACATACATACGTCTTTAATCCCAGCACTCAGGAGGCAGAGGCAGGAGGATCTCTGTGAGCTTGAGGCCAACCTGGTCTACAGAGTGAGTTTCAGGACTACATAGTAAGTTCAGAGCTGTATAGTGAAACCCTGTCTCAAAAAAGCATGTGTATGTATATGTGTATATGTACATGTGTGTGTGTATGTGTATGTGTATATATGTATGTGTATATATGTGTGTATATGTATACATAGTGCAGTCCATGACTGGACTACATATTGAGATCCCATCTCAAAAGGAAATTAATAAGAGAAGCACAGTATAAAATCAAATGAGATCAATAAAAATGAATTTTGTGCACTGTGAGTTGTGTGTAAGTAAAATCATTGAAGTAGAAGAGAACCACATTTTCTTGTAAACCTAAATTTGAATTGAGAATATCGGTACAAGTTATTTTGTTGTTGTTGTTGTTGTTCAAAAATCTGTTTCCTAGTTTGGTCCACCTAAAAAGGCCTGGGGACGGTGGGCAGCCTTCAGGCACAGGGGCATCCTGGCACTGCTGTGGGGTCTCTCTGACTCATTTCTAGCACTGGGCAAATGACAGAGTCCAGGTGGGTCCCAGAAATGGACTGAATAAATCTGGGGCATCTTTTCACGTGAGAGAGCCAGATCTTTTTCAGAGCACACTCAACCACTTGGGAAAAGGTGTACCCAACAGTTCAGGAGCCAAACCGAAAAAGGGCTCTAGAGGCCAAAGACGGCTGGTTCTGAGCATCCAAGAGAGTAATAATTACCGTAATAATGAATTGGCATTATAAAATATAATAAAATGATTTAAAGAGGGAAATAATCTCATTCACCAGCTCTGAAAAGCACTAAAGGGCCATCTCATTGCCCTGAAAATTGGTAAATGAAGGGGAAAATCAGGCGTTTTCTTCGCCTTTCCTGTATGCCCCGTTCCTGGGGATGACCAAAGAGTTGATGAGTGCTGAGAGATGTTAATGAAAAGCTCTACGTCCCTGCATCGAAAGAAGGAGCAGGTCTAGGCACTGACCCAGACTGCCAAAGGCACCGTGTGCAAAGCTGTGCCAGCTCTCAATGCCACCGGGAGCATCATCTGTGTGTCCCAGGGAGCATCTGTGTGTCCCAGGGAACATCTGTGTGTCCCAGGGAGCATCTGTGTGTCCCAGGGAGCATCTGTGTGTCCCAGGGAACATCTGTGTGTCCCAGAGGTCCTCGTCCTAGAGGACAGACCCTGAATGATGAAGCCTCCAGCTCTAATCACAGATGACAACAAAACACGCCTAACAATATCAGGATGCAATTAGGAAAAGAATATGTCTATAGGACATATTGTATGACCTATAAAGAAAATATATGTCTATAGGACAAACAACACATTCTCCTTCTCCACAAATAGAAGTGGAGGTGGAGAGAAAGGAGCAAACTATGGATTTAAGAGATCAAGAGATCAGCACAGGGTGTGGACTGTGCTTCCATCCCAGTCTGAACAAACCAACTATTGAACTAGCAGCAGCGAGCATGTAGATGCCCACCTGGAACCCCAGCACTCAGGAGGCAGAGGCAGGCAGACCCGTGAGTTCAAGGCCAGCTTGATCTACAGAGTTTCAGGACAGCTATAACTGTTACACAGAGAAACCCTGTCTCAAAAATAATAAACATTTTGTTTGTTTGTTTGTTTGTTTGTTTGTTTGTTTGAGACAGGGTTTCTCTATGTATCTTTGGCTGTCCTGGAACTCACTCTGTAGGCCAGGCTGGCTTCCTATTCACAGAGATCCACCTGCTCTGCTTCCTGAGTGCTGGGATACATGTGCCACCACACCCAGCAAATAATGCTTTTAATTAATGCTGGTATAGTAAGGGTAGTGATGCATTTGGGAAATGGAGGATAAAGGATCAAGAGTTCAAGTTAGGAGCACCAGCTGCTCTTCTAGAGGTCCTGGGTTCAACTCCTAGTACCCACACAGTGGCTCACAACCATCTGTAACTGTGGTCCAGTGACATCAGGATGCCCTCTTCTGGTGTGCAGACAAAACATCCATATACATAAGATTCATAACTAAATAAATATGTTTTTCAAAAAGAATTCAAGACCACTGAAGGCTATATGACGCACTGTCTCAACCAACTGATATATGTGGGAAGGAAATTAAGGCAAACTATTTTATGATGAAATGGCATCATTTCTGGGGGTTTTCAGACTAAAACAGAATAAAAGGAGATGGCAGATAACTGCCAAGTCAAGGTGATCTGTCCCGATCAGTCTGTGGGAAGATCACCGCGCTGATTGCTACTGCTCTTGTTACTCTGAGTTTTTCCTACTTTTATATGCATGAAGTTTTTCTTAATGACATACTTTAAAAATAGACCTGGAAGAAAACTACAGGCAAACTAAGAAATGCAGAGATAGTCTTCCTCAAGGATGAGCCCCCTGATTGGCTATCTAATACCAAGTGGTTAACCCTGAAATCACATACATGCAGGCAACACTAAACAAACTGAGCAGGTTGTATTTATTTAGGCGTGTGTGTGTGTGTGTGTGTGTGTGTGTAACAATAGCAAAGAAAAAGAGGCTTTAGCTGGCTTTAATTTTGAGAGAGAGCTAGTAGGGTACTTGGGAGGAATTAGAGGAAAGGGCAGAGGAGGAATAATGTTTTATTTTAAAAAAAATTAAAAAAAACCCTAGGTTTGGGAACTTGGTGTGGTGGGTCATGCTTCTAACCCCAGCACTCAAGAAGTGGAAGCTGTAAGATCAGGAATTTGAGGCTCGTCTTGGCTACGTGAGACCCTGCCTCAAAAAGAACAAAGATTAAAGAGTGTAAAGTGCTCATCCATTAGTGGATGCCTGTATCCCTCTCCCTTCCCCCAGACTCAGGAACCACTGAGGGGCCGGGAAGAATATGAGAGCCAGAGACAGCGGGTGACCACAAGGAAACGGTTTGTCAGGCACAGCAGGACATGTGCACATACGAACTCAAACTCACAGCGGTGTGGCAGCGTGCACAGGTCTGACAGAAGCCCAGCATGGAGAGGGGAGGTGGCATGATGCCCCACTTCTAGCCGAGGAGCTCTTGGTAGCTGGTGACTCCCAGGAGGAGAGTCAGTTTTCTTTAAAGACATTGCTCCTGGTAGGTAGACCATGCTCCATTGGAAGGCCTCACATCCAGCAGTCTGTGGGCAGCACAACCTTTACTTGATGGGTTTAAAAAAAAAAGTTAACAAGGTTGGCTAGGTGGGGAACTTGGAGGGGGAGTTAAACTTGGGAGGAGCTGGGAAGAGGTGAATTTGTAAAAATTCTCAAAGAATTAATTAAAAAATAAGGGGTGGGGGAAGATGGCCCAGTGAGATTGCTCTGTGCTAAAGGCACCCGCCACCAAGCCTGAAGACTTCCACATGGTGGAAGGAGAGAACATATCCTACAAGTTTTTCTCTGGCTTTCACACATATCCAGGCACACAGTAAATACCTAAGTAAATGTGAAATAAATTTTTTTTTAAGAAAAGAGAAATTAGCCGGGTGGTGGTGGTACCCACCTTTCATCCCAGCTCTCAGGAGGCAGAGGCAGGCAGATCTCTGGGTTTGAAGCCAGCCTGGTCTACAGAGTGAGTTCCAGAACAGCTGGGACTACACAGAGAAACCCTGTCTTTAAAAAAGGGAGGGAAATTAGAGCTGAGGATATAGCTTATAGGAGAGCGCTTGTCTGCCAGGCACAAAGACCGAGTTTGCACCCGCAGCATTGCAAGGGGAAAGTTTAAGAGTATACACTGTAAGGGGAGCAGCACTGTTTGTAGAGCGCTGCAGCCACCCAGCAGCAGAAACACTAGAGGAAGCTGGCTCGTTCTTTGAAGAGATATAAAAAGAGGCTACAGAGCGAGCTTCTAAAACACGAAGGCCCAATAAAAGAATGAGGCGGAGTGTCAAGTGTTTGGAAGCATCGTAAAGTAGGAAAGGAGTAGGTCACGTGCTCCAAAGGGACGGTTTTTATGAGGCCTTATCTGGCCCATTTAATGCATTTTCCACAGTCTGACCTGTGAACTTTTTTTTTTGACTTTGTTAATTTGGCAACTCCTGCTTTTCTTGGTCACCTTTTCATTTGCGCCTTCTTTTCCATTTCACTTTTAGGGACTGAAATGGGTCACATGATCAACAGCTTCCAGGTTTTGTTGTTGGACCCGGTCTCTATGAATTAGGAGAAAGTAGTCTACAAAATCATATGTGCAAGGGGGCATCAGTTTTGATATGTGCCAAAGGGGGTCACTGTGTCTGTGGTGCAGGATTGGGGTGCATGTGTGCTTGCCTACATGTTTCCCAAAATTAGCACATAGTACAGGTCCCACAGAAAAGCCATTCTGAGAGAATGAGAGGCTGAGGAGATGGGTCAGTTGGTAAAGTACTTGTGCAGGTCTGAGTATCTGACTTTGTGTCCCCTGAACACACTTAAAAAAGCTGAAACAGCATGCCTGTCATCCCATCGTGACTGTCCTCCCATTCTGACTGTATCCCATTTGTGTCTATATCCCTTTGTGCCTGTCATCCCATCCTGACTGTCCTCCCATGGTAACTGTCCTCCCATCCTGACTGTCCTCCCATCGTGATTGTCATCCCATGGTGACTGTCGTCCTCCCATCCTGACTGTCATCCCATCGTGACTGTCCTCCCATCCTGACTGTATCCCATCGTGCCTGTCATCCCATTATGACTGTCCTCCCATGGTGACTGTCCTCCCATTGTGCCTGTCCTCCCATTGTGCCTGTCCTCCCATTGTGCCTGTCCTCCCATCGTGACTGTCATCCCATCGTGACTGTCATCCCATCGTGACTGTCATCCCATCGTGACTGTCATCCCATCGTGACTGTCATCCCATCGTGACTGTCATCCCATCGTGACTGTCATCCCATCGTGACTGTCATCCCATCGTGACTGTCATCCCATCGTGCCTGTCATCCCATTGTGCCTGTCCGTCATCCCTGAACTGGGAAGGCAGATGGGTGGATCCCTAGGGCTCACTGCCTAGCCAGTATCTCCAGGTTCATGGGTGGAGAGCTATGGAGGAGGACACCCAGTGTCAACCTCTGACCCCACAAATGTATGCATGTGTTTGTATACACACACCCTCACACACAAAGCTACTCCTTCATTACTGATCTACAGCATTCATAGGCAAAATGAAATGCAAAAGTAAATCACATAGGTAAACAATGTTTTTTTTTTAAAAACTAAGCTAGGGTCTTGTTAGATGTGGTGGTGCACGCCTTAATCCCAGCACTTGGGAGGCGGAGGGTCTCTAAAAATCAAGGCCAGTCTACACAAGTGGGAGCCTATGTTATTCTTTAAAAGGTGTTATTTTTATTTGTATGTGTGCATGTCGTGCATGCGGGGTGCCAGTGATGGCCAGGAGAGGGCATGAGATGCCCTGGAGCTGGGGTTACAGGTGGTTGTGAGCCACCTGGTATGGGTGCTGGAAACTGAACTTGGGTCCTCTGGAAAAGCAGCAAGCTCTTAACCACTAAGCCTTCTCTTCAGCCCCCAAATTGGTGTTCTTAAGAGTAGAAATTATAAGAACCTTCTAATGATCTGGGGTACCAAAGGGAAAAGGAAGAGAAGGGGAGGAAATATATGTAGGTCACTAGACCAGATCTGAGATTTTATTAGCATATGACATCCCGTACATACTGGGAATTAGATAAAATCCCATCCAAGCTTGACTCTGGAACGTTACAAACCTTCCGTAAGGCCTGATGTGAGACAGAGGGGGCAGTTCTCCATGCGTGTGCATCCAGAGACCTTGTTCCCATTGCTGTTTCTCATAGACCTTGGCCACAGTGCTCCCCTCCAGTAAAGCCTCAAATGTGCTATCAATTTATTTGAATTCTATACATGAGAAATTGAACAAAGGAAAGTGTGCTGACTCTACCGCTGGAACCCACAAGTCTGAAGGAGAGTGTTAATCTCAGACTGTCCTGGCTGTGAGTGTGGCCATCTTTATAACCACAGGGAGGGAGCAGGACTGTTTCCCATTCCTCTCAAGTTCATGCCCGTGTCTCTGACATTCGGCCTCTGAGGGGTTGTTTAGCTTAGTCCTCCTGGGAGGATGGGGGAATGGAGTTAGTGATGGTGGGGCTGAGAAATGGATGTTTAAGGTATGTGAGGGGGGAACGGTGTAGCTTCTGGGCGGTAGTGCAGAGAGGAGTTCCAGGGTGGGCTGCTTTCCTATAGCCTCCCGCTATGCACTGAGCTAACTGGGGTTGAGTAGGAGGCAAAGGTGCAAAGTCCTCACGTGATCACTCTTGCTCAGGAGGGTCCACAGCGGGATTCCCAGCTCAGTGTGCTGACTGCCTCCAAGACTGGCAGCCTGCACAGGGTCTTAACCCAGGGTGCTTGCTTCCACATGAAGTGTCCTCTAGGTGTTTCCAAAGAGCTTGATTCCTCCTCTGTCCGCTGCCTTCCCCTTACAGTTCTGGTGACCTGTACATCCATTCCCAACCCTCCAGCCTGTCCTGCCTGAGAAGAGGAATATTTTGCCATTCCCTCCTCCCAACTCAGCATCTCTTCTCCTTCCCTCTCTCCTTTCCTTTTCCCTCGCTCCCCTCCCCTCTGTCTTTCTCCTTTCCTTCCATCTTTCCTGTGGGCCCAAGTGAGTCCCCTTAAACTCTTATTAGTCGCTTCCGCACCTCCATAGGAACTTAGGGTCCGCCCGCAAGTATACCGCAGTTCTAGCTGGTCTGACCTCTCCTCTCAGCCCTGCACCCGAATCACAGGAACTCTGCCCTTTCTTTCTCTTTTCTAGCAGAATTCTCTCTTCCATGCTTTCCCACTTTGCTGTGACACTGTGAATTTGCCTTCCTCCTCGCCCTGGGTGGTCTGACTCCCAGAATCCTCTCCAGCATTCTGTCTCCCCGTACCGGCTGGATCTTTGGAGACTTTTGTGCTCCGCTGGCACCGTCTTATCCCCATGTTCCCAGATCGGAGGAACAGAGCGGGCAGCGAGTGGAGATGGATGCCTGGATAACCTTCCAGAGAGCTTCCAGCGCTCAGCCATTAATCCTCGCTGAGCAGGGCTTGTCCGGCCGCTCCCACAGCCAAATAAAGACTAACCAGGCCTGCTCTCTCAGACTCAAGTTCTACTCAATAAAATCAGCAACTACCCAGTTAAAAGGTTGGGGAGGGAGGGCGGGCGTACTGGAATGTGGAGGGTGGCTTCCCATCACCAAGGCTGTGTCCTGAGAGTCAACCAGCACTGTAGCCTATTGCTTTTTTTTTTTTTTTTTTCTGTTTTCCAGGTTCTCCAAGCCAGCACCCATGTTCCTGGATGACTCCTTTCGCAAGTGGGCTCGGATCCGGGAGTTTGTGCCACCTTTTGGAATCAAAGGTCAAGGTATGTTGGGAACCCTTAAACATTAAACACTCCACTTTCCCACGCCACTTCCCTATCCTTCAAGACAGACAGGGCTGTGTCTTTAGAAGTTCTACACTGGGGCTGCTGAGATGGCTCAGCGGGTGAAGGCGTTGGCTGCCCAGTAAAGTCCAATGTCTGGGATCCACATGGTGGAAGGGAGAACCAATCATGATAAATTGTTCTCTGACTCCATGGTACCCATTTGTAAGTGAGTGTACACCTGTGTACACATACAAATAAGCGTGTGTGTGTGTGAGAGAGAGAGAGACAGACAGACAGACAGAGATAGAGAGACAGAGAGACTGAGACTGTGGTGCAGTGCATACCTTCAATCACAGAAGCAGAGGCAGGCCAGTCTCTGAGTTTGAAGCTTGCCTGGTCTACAGAGTGAGTTCCAAGCCAGGACTACATAACGAGACTCCGTCTCAGAAAACCAAAACAGTTCCCTGCTGGATTGTTCTGCACTGGCCAGAGCTGGGTCTGCTACAGTGACGTGCACATAGCCCCTTTGGTCTTGCTCTCATCTAGTGAAGGAGCAGGTGCCTAGAGCAAGACCAGATCTGGTGCCATGAGACTGCGGAAGAGATACTCTAGAGACGTTGTCATAGTGCTGCGGCTACATGGAAGGTTCCTGGAAATGACAGACAGATGACACTCATAATCCCACCAGGCTCCTGTCATCCCCGCCCAGTGTCTTTTCTGCTGACTTAGGCTCTCTCTGCCCCAGGCTAACCTTCCTCTCTCTGTTCAGTCTCCCTTCACCTTAGGGACTCCCTCCACACAGCCCTGCTTCTTTGTTGAGTGCCTGACTGTTCCATGGCTTAGTGGGAGGATCAGGTAGGGTGTGGATCCCTACACTTCCCTCTGCCTGTGATTGTGCTTTGGTCTCCCTGTCGCTAGAGAGAAACCGTGCAGTGGTATAAGCTTATGGTCAGTTATGAAAAGGGCTGTTAAAGGGTGCTAGCATTTGGCCAGGAGATGTAACCCTTTCTCTGCTAGCCCAGCCCTCCCTGGAAAGAAAAGAAAAGCCAGCAAAAATGCTGTTGAACTGGGGCTCTGACCTCAAGCCTCCAATAAGCACATCCAATGGGTTAGTTTAAGCTGTGTGAAGACCTCCCTTTCTTGGTACTTGTATCCAGGCAGACGACTCCTTCCTCCTGTATCCTCACTCAGGATTGACTGTGTAGCTCCAAAGACCAGCGAAGGCCGCTAGAGTCCCCAGCCAACGAGAAGAAAGCAGCTCCTCTGCTGTGCCCTTCTATAAAAGGTCCCATCACAGAAAACAAAGCCCCATCTTTGTCCTTGTCCTTGATCAACTAATAGTGGCTAGGTCTTCCTTGGAGGTAAATTTGGAGGTGAGACAAGAAGAGAATGAGAGGTGCCCCCACTTTAAGATTCATCTGGAAGCACTTAGTGTAGAACATCATTGAAGACTTGCTCCTCAGCCCACTCCCATGGAGCTTGTGGAAAGCCTGCCCATGCCCACCAGTCCCTCTGTGGGACGAAAGGTTACTTTCCAGTCATTCATATGACCTCTCGCTGTTGCTAAAGTTGTGTGTGTGTGTGTGTGTGTGTGTGTGTGTGTGTTTGAGACACAGTCTCACCATGTAGCTTTAGCTGGCCAAGAACTTACAGAAATCCACCTGCCTCTGCCTCCTGCATGCTGGGAGGAAAAGCATGTGTGCCACCATTCCCAGTTTACCCCCTTTTTAAAGAGTTATGTGGGGGACCCCAGTGTAACTCAGCAGTAGAATGCTTACATAGCATAAGCAAGGCTCTGGGTTCAATTCCCCAGAACAGCAAAACCAAATAAAACAAAAAGACAAAAAGTTTTATTTTTTTTTTATTTTGGAGTCCTCACTACATGAAATGTCTCAGACATACAAAAAAATGTTAGAATAATATAATGAAGGGCTAATGGTCCAGCTGAATATATCAGCTGAGTGTTTGCCTGGCGTGCATAAGTTTGACCCCAGGACCACATAAAATTAGCGTGGCTGCTCATGCTTGCAGTCCTAGCGCCTGCCCGCGAGGTGAAGGACAGCAGGATCACAAATTCAAGGTCACTTTCAGCTACAAATCAAGGTTGCAGCTGGATTCATGAGACCCTGTCTCAAAATTAATAAAATAAGTAAAATAATATAATAGGCAGCATGTGCTTTCTTCCTATTTTATAAAATAAAGCATGCTGGTACTGTAGAGATGGCTCCATGGTTATGAGCACTGGCTGCTCTTCCAGAGGACCCAGGTTCAATTCCCAGCACCCACAGGGCAGCCCACAGCTGTCTGTAACTCCAGTCCCACGGCATCCCATGCCCTATTCTGGCCTCCATGGGGATCAGACACACAGGGGATGTACAGACATGCATGAAGACAAAACACCTACATGTAGAAAAAGAAAAGAAATAAAGCTGAAGCTTGAGAGAGCTTCCGGTTGCTCTCCCGCCCACTGCCCCTCCCCAGCGCCACTATCCTTGTTCCAATGTGGACGTTTAGTGTTTCTTTGCCTTGGTTTTTATTTTTGCTACATATTTACATATCTGTTAAACATAAGTCAGTTTTTCTTTATGGGGCCTGGTGATGAATACCCTAAATCCCAGTACTGGGGTTGGGGTGGGGGGAGGCAGGTTGATCTCTTTGAGTTTTAGGCCAGCCCAGGACTTTAGACCTTGTCTCAAAAAAAAAAAAAGTTGTATGGATCTGTGTGTGTTTGTGATTTTCATGTATCATATATGTGTGTATATGTGTTCATTCTTTAAAATGATATTTTGCATGTATTTTGCCTTTATCTGTATGGTACATATAGCTGTACGTCATTGATTTCTTGTGTGTGTTTTGCTGTTGCTGTTGTTGTTTTACTGCTGCATAGTAAGTAGTCCGTGTTTCACATGTAATTTTCCTTCGGTGGCTACTTCAGCTGCCTCTAGCATTTTGCAGTGGCAAACAGTTCTGCAGTGAAGATTCTCCCTGTGTGAACATTTCAGTGCTGTGCCCTTGGAGGCTAGCCACAGGGTTCTGTCTGGACGCACAGGGCCCTTATTTTATTACAAAGATGCCTTCTTCTGTGGCAGTACCAAACTGCTCATCTATAGACCTTTATGTATGTTGCATATACCCAACAACTCAGCCAAGTAGGGACTGCCGTTGTATTTCAGAGGCAAGGAAACAAGAGCCCAAAGGAAGGCAGCCATTTGTGGCAGGTCACAGGGTCTTATGCAGCGGAACCAGAATCTGATGGAGCCAACTGCTTCTTCTCCATTATAGTATAAAGTTCTTACTGCACCAGAGTTTAAAGGAGAGCGGTCATCCAAAGGTCAAGAAGATGAGATCTGGTTTTGTTTTTGTTTTGGTTTTTGAGACTGGGTTTTTCTGTGTAGCCCTGGCTATCCTGGAACTTGCTTTGTAGACCAGGCTGGTCTCAAACTCATAAAGATCCGCCTGCCTCTGCCTCCCAGGCGCTAGGATTAAAGGCATGCACCACCATGCCCAGCGAAGATGAGATCTGAATAGTGGTTCAGGCTCAGAGAACAGAAGTCTCAGGCTCCTGGCTGAAAGTAATTCATGGAGTCCTGACAGGCAGATGCCTCACTGCAGGGTGTGATGGGTGAGGAAGAAGAGGCAGCCTGGCAAAGAGCAGGATCAGGATGGGTGGTACAGAGTGGGGGAACGCGAGAAGGGCTGTATGATATACTAGAGTGAACTCTCCAGCCATTGGTTGTCTGATTTGTTCCCTGGACTCTGCTCCATGAGACACAGTGATAAGACTTTAATGATCTGTCTCTTACTAGAGACTCCTATTCCAAACAAGGCCCTGGCCCAGGGCTAACATGTCCTAGGGTCTAGCTATGGGGAAACCAGATGAGTCTCCGAGGAAGGTGACGGATCATGGGAAGAAGGTACAAGCTGGGGTGAGAGCCTGGCTCCTGGCAGAGCTAGATTTGCCTTCTTCCCAACCTCTGTCTCCATCAAGGGAAACGTCAAAGTGGTGGTCTGGCCCAGACTTGTTTCTGCAGCTCCCTCTACCCACCCCCACCTCGGCTCTATCCCCAGTCCTGGGCCGTCCGGGAAGATTGCTAGCAGATATTTTCTGGGAATTTAAGTGACCCGCTAACGGTAACCTTCCTCCTCTGTCCACAGACAATCTGATCAAAGCCATCTTGTCAGTCACCAAAGAGTACCGCCTGACCCCTGCCTTGGACAGGTGAGCCCACCCCCTTCCCCCGGGCTCTCTGGCATGGGTGGAAGTGCCGTGCCCTAGCTGATCTGTGCTGGACTGGACAGGTTCTCCCCCGTACCTCCCCATGCACACACTGTGGGTGGAGTGTATAAGTAGGACAGCTCTCTGGATGAGGATCTGCCGAGCCCATCACTCTGCAAGGCTCCTCAGTGCTCAGACCTCAGTGGTTTGGGACTAAGAACTGAAGATGATGGGGGTGTTGATAAAGGCATCCAACAGGGAACAGAGCTTAAGACTCAGGTAATGACAGCTCTGAAGCCCATAGACCCTGGAGGGGAAAGCCTCAGATCAGGGTAGAGACAAGAGGCCAAGTGAGCAAGACTGTCAGTGGCTACCGGAGTCTAGAGGCTTGAATTGAAGTTAAGCCCAGTCTTAAGTCCCGAGGCGCTCAGTTTCATTTCCCTCTTCGTCTCGCTCTTCTGAGAGATCTTCAAGCTTCCCTCACTGTCCCCTCTCCTCTAAGGCCACCAAGCCTCATTAACCCATAGGGAACCTCTGCCCAGAACACAGTCTTTGCAGAGCTCCCTCCTTGCTTAACGAGCCAGTCCTCATGGCTCTGCCACGTTTTTCTTAGAAGTGTCAGGCACCAGCGATGTCAGGTGTCCCAGGGTCCAGCTTTCCGAGGTACGGCACTGGCCTCCTTCCAGAAGTGCTGCGAGGATCTGGCCAAAGTCACAGGAGAATTGAGGGCAAAGAGACAAAGGGAAGCAAAGCTGGGGGACCACCCTCACAGGTCTCTGCTCTCTCCCCTCAGCCTCCACTGCCGCCGCTGCATCATTGTAGGCAATGGAGGGGTCCTTGCCAACAAGTCTCTGGGGTCACGGATTGACGACTATGACATTGTGGTCAGGTGAGCTTCCCTTGAACAACACCCTGGGCACATGCATGTTGTGAACCAAATCCTGAGCCCTGTGCACTGAGAACTATCTGACCATCTGGTCACCTAACCTGCGGGTTAACAGAAGCCTCAAGAAGCTGTTGGGTTGGTGGGTTTTAAACGAACGAGTAGGTGACCTGGATCCCTTCTCTATACCTGGGGTGCTTGGAGTTCGGGGTACCTCCCCAAACACAGGCCTAAGGCCAGCTCTGACTGCTTTGGCTCTTTGCAGACTGAACTCAGCACCCGTGAAGGGCTTTGAGAGGGACGTGGGCAGCAAGACCACCCTGCGCATCACCTACCCCGAGGGTGCCATGCAGCGGCCTGAGCAGTATGAACGAGACTCTCTCTTTGTTCTTGCTGGCTTCAAATGGCAGGACTTCAAGTGGCTGAAGTACATCGTCTACAAGGAGAGAGTGGTGAGCTCCTGACTACATGTTCCCCTTCTCCTGCCCCCAGCCTCCCAGTCTTCCACGCAGTCCCTCCCACTGGACCCCACAAAGAACAAAGAGGAAACTTCAAAATGACCCAAAGCTAAAGACAGCAAATCCAGCACAGGACAGAGGCCAATCAGTGGCAGGGCGCCTCGTGAGTTCCTGGAGCTGAAGTGCCCGCTCTCTGCTACCTGTCTAGACAGCCAGGGAGGGGCTGGTGCTGTCTCAGATGCCAGGGAAGCAAACCTCTGGGCCCTATGGGCCAGCCCCTGTGTGACTCCCAGCTTTCACAGGCTCCTACTCTGGTCTGTAGCTGCCTCCCTGGCACCACTTCCCTTCCATGAGGCCATCCTGATTGCTCTTAAGGCTTAACTCCTTTTCAACAGGGAAAGAAAGCCTTCTAGGGACCCCAGGGCCATTCTGCAGGGACAGTGGACCTTAGTTCAAAGGCACCAGCTCCCACATTCATGAATCCAGACCATTTTCTACCTCGTATTTTCACTGCTAGATTGTAGGTTGGTCTCCAGCCTGCCACTAAGTCTGGTCCGTGGGTCTAGTCAGAATCTGTGCTAACTACTCGAAGGTGGCCAGGGTCTGGGCCCGTGTATTCAGGGAGTGTCTATGGTAGGGTAGGGTCAGATTGCCCATTAGTAGGCCACCTACTAGGGCCCCTCCTAGACCTCTGTTTCCCAGTTCTGGGCCTGTGGGGACACCTGCCAACTTGTCTGAGTCTGTCTCCCACCCCCGACCCTTGTCTCCTTCCCTCCGGTCATCATCAGCCACTAGGGGAGGGATGTGCAGGCTTAGGCTCTTCATCTCCCAGGGCCCAAGCCTCTTCCTGGAGACTGTTGACAGATTTCCTTCTGACTTCAGTAAGGAGCTGTTGTTCCTTTTGATTTAGAAGTTAAGGGTGAGAACAGATTAGCCTGCCTGTGAGGGTCTCAGTGTAATTTGGTTTGACTCCACAGCCCCTTCCAAGCAAGGCCAAGTGCAGGCAGTGTCAAGTAGGTAGCAAGCAAGAGAGAAGACAGAAGTGAGGTCCAGAAGCTCAGGTAGGTGGCGCAGTGGGGAAGGGAGCCCATCTCAGAGCCAGGCTGAGTGAGGCAGCTGGCTATACTGGGTGCATCCCGGATCGCCAAATAGAAGGAAAGGGCAGAGAAGCAGGTGATTGCTTTGACTTCAAACAAGCTTCCTGACTACCAACTAGGGAGGAATGGGGCTGGGAGAGGATCCCTTTCTTTTCAGAGTCTATACAACTTTTCTGTTTGCCTCAAGGAAAGAGGCAAGCACTTCAGAGGCAGAAATGGGAATACCGTTGTGAACCTTCCTCATCTATGGTCTCTGCTCATCGGCCCACATGCTCCTGGCCCATAGACACCTGGCAAAGCTTGCATGACTTTCTCAGGGCAGGAGAGCCAGAGGATAGGGCCCTGATCCCATAGGGTTTCCCCCCCATGGTGCCCAGTCATCACACATGATCTGGGATTAGCTCAAACCAGTTCCTGCTTCCCTAAGGGGCAGTGTGGAAAAGTGGGGAAGTCCAGATTCCTTGGAGACAGCAGCAGACCAGAGGGGCGCAGCAGCCAGTAGCATATGGTCATCTCTGCTTCCAAGAGCACCAAGGACGGTGGAGTCAAAGCTCTTCCTATCTCCCCAAGGTGGGAAGGAGAGTCAGCTGAAGTGAGGGAGCCGCTCCCAGGAAGACTGAGGAGCTCACTCCTTGGTCTGGTGGCCTGGCCTTGGCAGCCAGAAGGTCACCACGATCCTGACACAGTGTGTGGGGCCATGTGATCAGGTGTGTGTGAGGTGTGATCAGGCCCTCACTCAGCCCTGTCCTGGATGTCCTGTCCTGTGTCGGGGAGGACACCTTCTGAGTGTGATAGGGAGAGGGAAGGTGCCAAGGAGTCTCCTGAAGTCCCGTGGGCTTTCTGTGTGCCACAGTCAGGGAAAGCTCCACTAGTAACACCAGTAATATCCATGCCTTTCTCAGCATCCCGTGTCGTACTCAGTGTTCTGTTTGCTGGGAAGGGGCACTGTGGCCACGGCAACTCTTATACAAGAAAGCATTTAATTGGGGCCGGTTTACAGTTTGAGAGGTTTAGTCCATTATCATCACTGTGGGAGGCATGGCGGCATGCAGGCAGACATGGTGCTGGAGAAGTAGCTGAGAGTTCTACACCCAGATCGGCAGGCAGCAGGAAAAGAGAGGGCTACTGGGCCTACCTTGGGCTTTTGAAACCCCAAAGCCCACCCCCAGTGACAAACTTCCTCTTACAAGGCTACACCGGCTAATCCTTTCTAATAGTTTTCTAATAGTGCCGGCTCCCTTACCATCATTCAAATCTATGAGTTTATGGGGGAGGGGTCAATCTCATTCAAACCTCCACACAAGCTGAACCTCCAGAGGTTCTTGAATGCCCCTCCCCGAAGCCTGAGGTTGGTGCCCTCCTGGGACATCTGTAAGCTACACATCACTTCCCTGGCGCCTAAGACCCAGGTAGGGTAGATATAAACCAGGTTGCCTTTCTCTGTCCTCCCTCTGGGGCTCAGCCACAGGCTTGGCCTACTCATGCAGTGATAGTTCTAGCTGCTCAGCCTCTGGGTGCTGGCAAGCTCTATTCCTGTCTAGAGTTTCACCTGCAAAATTCTGGCAGGAGATAACTCTGGGCCAGGGCCAGGGCTGGCTGGGCAGGACTAGAGCAGGTAGGAGATTCAGACCATTGGCTGCCTGCTGCTGTGTTGCTTATGGTACATACCTTTCCGGTACCCAGGAGTCCTGATGAACACTGGAAGCAGGGAAGATGTGGGAAAGAAAGATGATTGATGGCTCTGCCCTTCCCCGCATGTAACCATTTGGTTCTCTAACAGTGGCACAGATAGCTCCAAACTGGTCATCAAAAGACCTTTTCCTTCCTGGTCCCAGGAGCCTTGATCGAGCCAGCGAGAATGTCTAATGTCCCAGCAGACAGCATATGTCCAGCAGAGTGCTGCTGGATACTGAGTAGGGAAGTAAGGGCTAAGAGGCAGAGTGGAACCCAGGAGAGGGAGAAGCAGTCAGGGATAAGTCTGCAATGGAGGCGCGGATCAGTAAAAGCTCTTCTAACAGGCAGACTGCAGCCTCCCTGTGCACTAAGCTGTTTGCCAGGCATTAGTGAGGTGCAAGCCCTGAGCCAGCCCCTAGGACTTCAAAAGACAAAGTCAGTTCTGTTCTACACCAGAAGTCCAATGGGAGGCACAGTCCCCAAACTAGAATTATTGTGCAGTGCAGAAGGTGCCTTCTACAGCAGCTGGGGCAGGCAGGAAGGCCAAGAGAAGGCCTCCTGAGAGACACCGCCTGACTGGAAGGGGAAGGAAGAGCTAGGAGCAAGTCAGGTTTGCCAAGCAAAAGGAAGCTTCTTGTGGAGACCCCAGGAGGCCATTCTCCACTTGCTGCAGTCTAAGGCTGTAAGGAAAGTGTACATAGCCATTGATGTGGTGGCACATGAGGCCCAGTGTCCCAGATACCATCGCCTGTCGTTATCCAGGCCCTAGATGAAGACTGGAGAGGATAGGATGTGTGAAGGACAGAACACCTCATTTGGTCCCTCAGACTTCTGCCATCCTTCCCAGTGGTGCCTCAGAATGCCAGTGGCCCAGGGTTACGAAGCCCTTGAGGGGCCTTCCCTTCCTTACTGGCCATCTTCCCAATGATATTGGGAAGCTGACATCTACTGAGAAGCCCCCTGTGTGCACCAGGCCAGTGCGACTGTGGTCCCAGTATACAGAGGGAAGGGAAAGAATAAGGCCTGAGGTAGCTCTTGGATTGTTACCACAGGCTTGACCATACAGTGCTGCATTCTTTCCCCAGGGAAGGAGGGAGGGCAGAATTTCAGAGTCCAACCCAGGTCCCACATTCATGCTCAAGAGGTGGCCTCTGTTTGTTTGTTTGTTTTAGATAGGCTGGCCTAGAACTCACTTTGTAGCCCAAGCTTGCCTTGAATTCAGGACAGTCCTTGTGCCTCTCCCTCCCAAGTGTTGGGATTGTAGACAGGAATCACTGTGCTCAGCTGATGTTTTTAAAAATTAAGGTGAAATAGAGACAAAACCTAGCACAAAAGGTGCGGTAAGGCCTCAGCCGCAGGCAGTTCCTAGTGTTTGTTTTCCTGAGACGAGGTTCACCCTAGCCCTGGCCGGGCTCAAACTGGGGCAGTCTTCTCGCCTCGTCCTCCAGAGTGCTGAGACCCGACTCCAGCTTCCTTCGTGGCTGATTTTCACTGGTGGGGTGCTGTGAGAGGAGCCCCCTTGCCCTAGGAAGTGAAGCCTTTTTCTGTCTAGGCTGTGGGGTCTGGCCTAGGTAGTGATGGGAAAGAGGAGTCTGAGGCCAGGTCCCGAGGAGGGGAATCCGCTGTAGAGCAACAGCAGAGCAGACAACAGAATTATCTGGAAGCTCTGCAGGGCAGACCCGGCTGCCAGGTCCCGAATATGAGGCCTCGCTGGACAGGGCCCAGGTTGGGGATTGGATGTTATCTATACTTGAGCCTCCACTCCGTTCCGACCTGAGAGAACTTTGCTTGGGGGTGTAGGGGGGAAGCTGGATGGGTAGCGCTTTACCTCTGGGGGACACAGGGCCGGGCTTCCACATGGCCCGGCTGGAGAACAAGAGGTCACAGACCTCTGTCGGGAGCCTGTGGCAACGGTGTTTTCTTTGCAAGGCCATCATCAGCATCCATGCTGTTGCCGCAGGCATTGTTCCTCCTCCCTCCCCCATGCCGGTTTGCATTGCTTGCTCTGCTGCAGGTTTCAATGCTCAGGCGCCAGACTGCTCATCGCTGGCTTCTGCTCTTCATC
Organism: Arvicola amphibius; assembly: GCF_903992535.2. Lineage (NCBI taxonomy): Eukaryota > Metazoa > Chordata > Mammalia > Rodentia > Cricetidae > Arvicola > Arvicola amphibius. The sequence goes on from NC_052052.2 coordinate 32,685,463, forward strand.
ATTACCTTCTGCGCCCTGTTGCCTCTTTTCCTTCTCTCCCTTTTCCCATCAACGTCACCACCACCATCATCATCATCATCACCATCACCATCATCATCATCAAAGCTCCTCAGTCCCGTGCCCCCCCCCCTTCCTTGAATCCCTTAATTCGGTTCTCCTGATAACCCTATCAGACAGGTACTGTTACCATCCTCAATGTAGAGACCAGAAAACCAAGGCACCGAAACAATGGAGTACTTGGTTGAGGTAACACAACTAGTTGAGGAGTAGATAGAATTAGCTGTTAAACCCCACCTCTGATTGCCTCAGGAATCCCCTTGACGGGCCTGACCACCTGCTTAGAATCCTCCCTGTCAGCCCCATCCTGCCATCACCTAGGAGACCCCTGTTTACTGAGTTCTTGCACGTAACCGGCCTCAGTGATGCCTGCCTTGCAAGCCAGCTGTTGGGTATCTGGCTGAGGCAGGTGCTGTTAGTGGTAGCACCAAATTGTGAGTCAAAGCTGTGTCATTGTGACTTTTGTTGTTTACTCATTGGTCTGTTCATTCAAAGTCAGATCAGTCACCAAAGCCAGGCCCAGCCTGGGCTGCCATCGTCATCCTGCTTACTTGCCACCTCTGCTACACCCTTTCTCTGCCGCCAGCCAGTCCAGTGCCAGGGACTAAATGGCACCAGAGAGAGAGAAACTGCAACCACGGTTGTAACTCGTGATGCCAGCATCCTGTCCCTAGTTGTCAATCTTTCCGATGCTCTGTCTCGCCACCTTCAGTTTTTCTGGACCTGTAATGTCACGAGGAGAAATCTCCCATTCAGCATGCAGGGTAAATAAAAGCCACCATCAGTGAACTTCCCAGCCTCCAGTCCACACGTGTCTTTCCTGCTTCCGTGTTGAAACACCATTAACTGTGGCAATTCATAGAAGGAAGGGCTTATTGGGGCTTCTGGTTCCACCGCGGCAGGAAATCGTGACAGTAGATAGCAGCCATGGCATCAAGAACAGCTGAGAACTCGTCCCTCTAACCGCAAGCAGGAAGCAGAGAGTATATTAAAGATGTTTTGAGGCTTTTAAAACCTTAAAGCTCACCCCCAGTGATGCACCTCCTCCAGCAAGGCCATGCCTCTTAAGCCTGCCCAAACAGCTCCACCAGCTGGAGACCGAGTATTCAAACACCTGGGCCTATGGGGAACATTCTCCCTCAAAAACCACAATAAAATCCACACCTGCCTCTGTTCTCTTTTCCCACCATCCCTAGCCATCTTGACCAGGGTCTGTTTTCTCTTGAGCCAGGAGACCCTCCCCTCATCTCCTGAGGTGGTCTTCTGTCCCGTCTCCTTCTCTCCTCTTTTCCAAGCCTCTTCTCACGTCTGTCTGTTTGTCCGGGTCTTTCTCCCCTTCAAAATCAGCATGCAAGGGCAGCTGCCCCCAAACCTGCCGACCTGAGGTTGCTCCCTGACACCACGTGGTGTGAGGAGAGAAAACTGCCTCCCACAAGGGAGTCCTCTGCTCCCCTAATACATACCGTGGTGAGGCTGTGGCCTGTGGTGTCTCATGGCTGGGTTCCATTTCTGAGCTCCACGCATGCACACACGCATGCATGCTACATGAATATATCAATAAATGTAATAAAGCAATTTAAGTCTTCCCATTGTCTTACCTTCTGTCTCAGGTAGCTGGAAGAGCCAACCCTTCTGGCTTCACAGCCCCTCCAGCCTGGCATCCAGACCCACCCCTCCATTAGACTGATTCTAAATGCAGAGGCTCCATCCCTCCCTCCCTGTAAAGGGAGCTCTCACCAGCAGGCAGTGCAGTCGTCTAAGGACAGTCCCTGGTTTTCACAAGCCATCGACCAAAGCCCCTGGAAACCTTGATTCTTTCCTGTCTTTGCCTGTGTATCCCATCATTCATTGTCCAGATCCATAAGCTGCCTTTCTATATATGGCTTGCTCTGGCAATTTCAGCAGCTTCCTAGCTCTCTGCTTCTGCTCACCACGTGTGCCTTCAGAACCAATGCTGGAGCATCCCGATGGCTGGCTTGTTCTCTTGCTTAATGGCTACCAACATTTAAGTGTGAGATCTTATACCGGCATCGTCAGTATCACCCAGAATCTGGCCGTTCGGGGTCGGGCCCACCTTAGACCTTCTGAATGAGAAACGTGGAGGTAGGCAGTGGTCTGTTTGAATGAGTCCCCCAGGTGTTAACTCAAGCTTAAGAACCACTGGCCTACAGGATCCAATTCAAACCCTGACTCCCCAGAGCCTCCCTGTCTTTGCCAGTTTCTCATCCCCAGCACATACGTTCCATCCTGGCAACATCAAATGTGTGTCCTGCTTCACATGACTGCGTTCAGCCTGCGCCACCCAGCGCTGTTAGAATTCCTCTCGCCAGCCCCTGGAAGCAGTAAAGGTCTTGTCTATTGCGAGACCAGGCCCCTGAGCAGGTTAGAGCACAGCTGATGTAGTTAAAGGAACAAACAAGGAAACTGAGGCTGGTAGCTTCTGAGGGGTTGGGATTTTAACCAGAACGTGGGGCTCTCCATCTGGATCTCTCCTCTTACTATCCCTGCCCCAGGAGATGATTGTTCTGGTTCTGAACCCTTGTATCCTCTTGATCTCTTGCTTCTCCTGAGGATCCTCTTTACTATGTTTGATTTTCTTCTCTAGTTCCAAGAAGATTCCTTGATAAAGGACATGCGAACCGAGCAGCCTCTGGCTCCCTGCCTGGGTTGTCGGTGCTCCATGGCTGCCCCACGCTGACTCTTCTCCTTGTTCTTGGCTTTTCCCAAATACAGCTTTCACATAGCTTCTTTGACCCTCTCTTCACATGGAAATAAACCCCAAGCCGACTAAAAAGCAAAATATTGAAAAAAATACTAAAGGATATATACCGGTCTCACTATGCTACCCAGGCTCACCCCAAACTCTGTGGCCCTGGCTGGACTTGAACTGGCAACAGTCTGCCCAGCTAAGCCTCCCAGAATCTGAGATTGAAGGTGTGAAACACCATATTTAGCTGGAAATTTTGAAGAAAATAGGACACCAGACTTTTTTAAAAAAAAAAATTCCCTGCATCTATCTGTCAAGTGCTTGGATTACAAGTTTGAGCCCCCATGGCCCCCGTGCTTGCCAGGAAGGGACAAACTTTTAAGGCACAGAAGTGCTAGAAGAAACTTGGCAATATCAATTTAAACCAAACTAAAATATTGTATTTTGAAAGTGTTTAGAAAATATGACAAGCAAAGGTTTATTGCTCTGAGGGCTGTCAAGGAAGCCATCAGAGCGCAGCAGCTAAGAGAGGGGAGGGCACATGGATGGCAGAGCGGGGGAAGGGAGGAGGAAAACTACAGCGGAGATGCATGTGGCCTCCCTCGCCGTTGGAGACGTGCGCGTGCAGGCAGCAGAGTGTCATTTGTCACCTATCGCATTTTCAGAAAATATATTGAACACAGTACACTGGCAGGAGTGGGCAGACAGGTGCTCTCAGGTCATGCCAGTGAGGGCATGGGTTTGGGAAAGGAAGTGGTACATAGTGCCAAGAGAAAAGAAAAACTTGCATACAAGATTTTTATCATAGTGGTATTTATAGTAGCCAAACCCGAATATGACCCAAGGGATTAGTTACACAGATTATGGTTGTCACTGCCGAACGGAGCACACAGCAGCAGCATAGCCAGCCTACAGTGGGTGCGGACTTCTGGACCCGCCATCACGGGCGCTCTCCTGTTCTTTGCGTGTGAGGAAGGCTGGTGGACAGAGAACTAGGTTCAGTGTTAGGAGCTAAGCTGTCCTCTTCCTCTGCGACAGCCACCTCTCACACAGCTGTAGAGACTCAGTGGGACAGTGAACGTGGCAGTCCTTGACACGTGATGCTCATCTGCAAAGCCCACTGCCTCCTGAGACGTTAGATTGAGCCCACTGGAGAGAGTGCCCGGCCTCAGGGCCAAGAGAAGCTGAGTCAGGGAAAGCAACCAGGCCTGGCAACAGATGCTACCCTGGTAAGAAGGGTCCAACTGTTTCATCTCTCTGCCCCTTGGGTACTTAATATAAGTTCCAGGTTCTAACTGTCTGTTTTTCAGTCTCCAGTCTCACGTAGGGGCTGGCCAGATGGGCGAAGTTGTGGGCACAGAGAATGATATTGGCAAGATGTGTGTTATTTAGCAAATTACAAACCTTCCCATTCTACCAGGCAGTGGTGGCATGTGCCCTTAGTTCCAGCACATGGGAGGTAGAGGAGGAGGATCTCTGTGAGTCAAAGCCAGACTGGTCTATAGAGTGAGTTCCAGGACAGCCAGGGCTATATAGAGAAACCCTATCTCAAAACAACAACAGCATTCCATTCAGCTGTATGGTGTCAGAAAGTTGCTGCCCTTCTGGCCACATCCAGTGAGATGGAGTAAAAAAAAATATGGAAGACCAAGAGCAAAGTGCCCACCTCAGGCTCATCTACCCCCATTATCATGTCCTGGAGACCTCCATATCTTCTGCCCTAACAGGGCCAAGGCCACTTCCATCCTTGAGGTTAGAATGTTGCTCTGAGCCTACCCTTCAACCCCTGGAAAGCTGTTTGCAGGATCTGCAAGCAGAGTTTGGATATACAGAGTGAGGAGACCACAAACAGAAGTGGGCCTTAGCATGCGGGAGAGGGCTGGGCAGAAGGAGGACTTCGGCCAGCTTTCCCTAGAGTATCCTGGACAGCATAAATCTCAAGGTCTGAATTGCAGTTTCCAACTCTGCCCTCCATGACACTTTCTCCTTTTTGTATATATTTATTTATTTTTATTATGTATACAATATTCTGTCTGTGTGTGTGTGCCTGAAGGCCAGAAGAGGGCACCAGACCTCATTACAGATGGTTGTGAGCCACCATGTGGTTGCTGGGAATTGAACTCAGGACCTTTGGAAGAGCAGGCAATGCTCTTAACCACTGAGCCATCTCTCCAGCCTGACACTTTCTTCTTTTGTTTGTTTTTGTTCTTGTCTTTTAAGACAGCGTTTCTCTCTGTGTTGCTCTGGCTGTCCTGGAACTCGATCTGCAGACCAGGTTGACCTCACACTCACAGAGATCCACCTGCCTCTGCCTCCTGGGTGCTGGGATTAAAGGTGTGTGCCACCACTGCCTGGCTCCTTGACATATTTTAAAGGAAATGTAGACTTTGTTTTATTTAATAGCCTGGTAGACTTGTAACTTTCTCACTGTCACAGTGCTGGAGAGCATGCCCAGGGCCTTGATCACACTAGGCAAGTGCTTCACCACGGAGCTATTCCCCTCTGGCAAAGGAGGAAGCAATCCAGCCATCTCTCTAGTCTCTGGACTTACTATCTTAAAGACTTAGAATAGCAGAAGCTAACAGGAGCTGGCTTTAAGCCGAACATTTTGTATGTGTGGCTTCTAATTGTCAAAACAACAAACCACCATAAGGCCGGAATGGGTATACTTACCCTGTAGTTGGAGATAATGAGACTTCGAAAGGGTAGCAAGCTGCCTCAGGGCACAGAGCAAGCAGCTGAGCATTTGGGTTGAACCTTAGAGCCACAGTTTGAACTGTTGATACAGCTGTCTCAGAGGGTGGTGGGAGCCACTGAGGATTTTAAACCTGAGAAGGTCAGGACCAGACCCGTGCAGGGAACTGAGGCACGGTGAGATAGTAGCTGATACTAAGACCCCAGGAAAGCTGGTGGCCTAGCCTGAAGCTGTAGCTGTGGGCACATTTGCCCTGTCACAGTGGCTGTAGATTGTCAAATGTCACTGTCCTCAGACTCCCCCAAAGAAATCCTCCCCAGGGACTAAAAATATCTTAGTAGCAGACCCTGGCTGGGGGAACACTTCCTTATTTTCTTCCCAGGTCTTCTGGCCGTTCTGAGAAGAGCAGAGCAGGTTGCATCAACAGGAGCCTGGCAGCTCCCCACACAGGAGCCAGCCCAGACTTGACTGAGGCAGGGACATTCCTGGAGGAGGGAGTGACAGGGAATGCAGCTGTCCTCAAGGAGAGGTGTGGTGGCACTGACTGGCTTCTGGGTTGTGTCCTGTGGGTGGGAAAAGTGAGCCGGAAGCAGCCTTCGTGCCAGGGGTGGACTTCACAGTGCCCCCAGCAGCAGGCAGGCCTCCGGCACCCACTGCCTACCTGCAGGAGCCAGCGGGGAAAGCTGGCTCCACAGTCCCATGTCTGAGTGGGTGCAGGTGTGGACCTGTGCAGGTGTGCATGTGTGCATGCGTGCTGGCCTTTCTGTGGCAGCTGATACCTCCAGCCACACCCTCTGTTTCAATCTCTTGGCTTCTACAGCACCCAGTCATAATAGGAAAGATTTATTGAGTTCTTTCTGTATACCAGACACTGCCAGATGCTACCAAAGCAGCATCCCCTTTAATCCCTTCAGCTTTCTGGGAAGTCGGTCTTGTCATCCCTGTTTTATGCAAGAGGAACCTGAGGCTTAAACAGATGACGTGATGTGCCCCAGGTCACAGAGATGTGGGACTGGGATATAAGCCTTGGTTTCTACCCTGGGAAGCCTGTCCCGTGTACATGTCTGAGAAGAGTGTTTGCTTGATTGCATGTTGATGTTAGGAGATTGGCTGAGATGCATATGTATATGGGTGTTTTGCCTGCATGTATGTCTGTGTACCATATCTATGCCTGGTACCCAAAAAGGCCAGAAGAGGGTGTCAGATCTCTGAGGCTGGAGCTACAAACAGTTGTGAAATGCCATGTGTGTGCTGGGAATTGAACCTGGGTCCTCTAGAGCAGCTGACATTCTTAACCACTGAGCTATTTCTCCAGCCGCAATACATATTTTTATAGCTGGGGAAAGAAAAGGCTCACATTACACTTGTTTTTTTTTGTTTTTCTCTTTGTAGCCCTGGTTGTTCTGGAACTGACTCTATAGACCAGGCTGTCCTCGAACTCACCGGGTTCCATCTGCCTCTGCTTCCTGGGTGCTGGAATTAAAGGCGTGCACCACCACTACCTGGCTTCACACCTTGTTCTTAATATTCTGCTTTTCCCTGAATTCTCAAGGAGGCTTTACAACAGGACAGTGACTGAGAAGAAGCAGCAGAAGAAATGCTGAAGCATTGACCGTGCCACTGCCTTGTCCTCTAATGTGGGGCTTCCTAGGACTTGGGACCTAAGCATGGGATTCTCCCCCGGGGTCCCCAAACTATCCTTCACCACTTCTGGCTGCTCCAAGGCAATACAGACATCAGAGCTTGCACACCACCTGCGCCTAGGACACAGGCCCTGCCTCAGCTTACCCTCTGCTGTGCAGAAGTAGGAAGTCCCGAAGAGTTGCTCACATATTTGTGCACATCAGTATGAGTGCATGTGTATATTGTGTGTGTAGAGGCTACTATAGTATTTGTGCAGATCAGCATATGTGCGTGCGTATATTTTGTGTGTAAGTGACTACTCATTTGTGCACATCAGCATGAGTGCATGTGTGTATTGTGTGTGTAAGAGGCTACTCACTTCGTACTGGGAAAGGGGGCGCTCTTGTCCTCGTCAGGGTAGTCACTTCTCCTTTTAGAAGTTTAGCCCAGAGAAGCGAGGCTGGCCCGCCCTCCCCCACTGGCACTTCTTTTCTGATTCTTAGAAGGATTTGCAATAAGCTAATTCTCTCTAGTTAGACCTTTAAAACATGGGAAGGCTGAGAATGATGATATATAGACCCTGACATGTTCCCTGTGTAGAGTGGGTCATGGGGCACTGAGTGACCCCTGACTCACGTCAGAGCTCTTGGAAGGCAAGGGAGGTATCCCTACCCTGTGCTGCAGACTCCAGATGTGAACAGCACTGATAAGCTGTAATGGCCTGGCAGAAAGGCACCTGGTATTAGGACCAAGACACTAGGTTTCAATCTAGGCACAGCCTCAAAGGTTGTGTGACTTAGAACATGTTTTGCTCTGTGAAGTAAATGAAAGGAGAAATAAGTAATGGAGCCTTTACCCCCCACACACACACACACTGCTGTGCCCATTCCCCATACCCCTGCAGCTCCTGGGGGTGAGGAACCTGTGTTTTCTTTCTCTTCTTGAGGTATATGAGAACAGGCACAGGCAGAAGCCTGGGGATGGGTTGTTGGACGACAAGGAGAGCGTGGCTGGAGCAATAGCAGGACTGAGGAGGTACTGGCTACCTGTACCTGGGGCTGCTCTGCTCCTGAGGCCAATGGAGGAGCTTTGGAAAGATGTCATATCGCCTTTAGTAACCATGCCCAGCTGGGCTGGGTCCCGGACTATAGAAATGAATCAGAGAGGAGTCCGGCCCTGTATAATTCTCACAGTGACCCACATCGTAAATGTTGAGTGTCCCTGGTTTGTCCATTAGGAATCTGTCCCTTGCTCAGAGTCCCCCTTGGACAGCTCTGAAGCTGAATCCCAGAAGCTGGGCTCTTACTGGGTGTTTTATCATCATTCACAGGCTAGTCAGTACTTCTTCCTTGGGGTGCAGGGATCAGAAAAGATGAGCAACAGTCAGGTGTAGAGAGGACGCATCATGTGGGTGCGTGTGGGTATTCGAGACAAGCAGCAGCGGGAGCGTGGAGGAATTAGCTAGCGGTGGTTCAGAGGGCTTAGGGCATAAACTCAGGCAGCCACATGTGATATAAGCTGGTTTGTATTTGGGAATATCATTCTGGCAGGGTAGCATAGCTTGGGAAGCGAGGGCAGCCGTTCTGGGTACTCAATTCCACATGTGTTAAATAAGCAACTGGAATTCAGCAATCATTTTCATGTGGCACGTATGTTCCCTTCACTCTATGGGGCTCTCGAGTGTTTAGCAGGCATAGCATGGGCCAGTTATGGACGATAACAAGACGGGGACCCGAGGTGGCAGTAGTGGCTTTGGGAGAGAGACATGGGTCTATGGGATAAGATGTAAGAAGTAGGAGGCCGGAAAAGGATGGGTGAGGATGGAGGGGAATCTGAAGGGTACTTCCCGGGTTTCTGGTTTGAAAGATGGATGGACAGTAGAGGAAAGGAACAAGGGGGAGGAAAAGATGTGGACAACATAGATGTCAAATAAATGATATTTCTGCGGCCAGATTCTCAGAAGATGTAATTCCAGTGTCTGCCGTTTCTTTTCTGGGCCTGTATCCGATATCACTTGGCCGAACCACTTTTGTAAACTTTTGGGATGTTTCTGGCTTTTCGCATTCATAAGTACGAGTGTAATAAACAGCCTTGCAGCCTGGGGGTGTGGTAATTGGCTGCATGCTTGACTCGCATGAGGATGGCCCTGGGTTGACACGTAACCTTCTCTTACGTCCTTTGCCCATTTCTAGGAGATCTTGCTGATTTATTTTTCATAATTTTGGGGTTTGTTTGTCTGTTGGAGCAAGGGTGTTGTTGCGACAGGGTCTTGCTGTAGGCTGATCACCCTTGAGGCCTAGGCCATCCTTCTGCCTCAGTCTCACAGTTGCTGCATTACAATAATATTATCACCATGCCTGGTCCTTCTCATGAGATTTTAAAACAAGAACCTCTTTATTATTTGTGACAAACGTTTCTCCACATTTTCGTCTCCCTCTTAAATTTGCTTGTGCTGTTTTAAGTTTTGTTTATTTTAAACTCTGTTTGTGTACTCTCTATGTGTGTTCTGAAGTACATGCCTAAGAATATTTGTGAAGTTGGGCCAGGGATACGGCTTGGTCATAGAGCATTTGCTAGCATGCTTGAGGCTCTGGATTTGATCCCCAGTGCTAGGGGGTCGAAAATCTTTTCGGGGCCAGTGAGATGAATCAGCAGGTAAAGATATTAACATATACTTGTTTATTTTGTGTGTGTGTGTAACACGCGTGTATATGTGTGGGCACGCGTGTGGAGGTCAAAGGACAAATTGGTTCTCTCCTTCCACCATGTGGGTTCTGGGATCAAACTCAAGTAGCCAGGCTGGGCGGCAAGCACCTTTACCCACAGAGCCCTCTCGCTGGCCCCCTGGGCCTCTTTTCTTGTACCCAGTAAATGTTTCCTCTTGGTGTGCTCAATTCTTCTACTCTAAGTATATTTGATTTTTTTTCATGCCTCCTTAGCAAGTAATAAACTTGCTGCTTTGGAGGTCATGGTAACCATTCTGATGCTGCTTGACTGACAGCTTCCTCCAGCACACTACAGAGCCCTTGTTGTAAGGGTAGAGAAAGGGGAGCTTGTGAAAGAGTAGCTGAGATGACCAACTTGGGGTCTAGACCAGGAAAGGCTAGGGGATCTGAGGTTTTTGTGAGGCTGGACAGCAAGAAGGGAGAGGCTAAAGAGGAGAGGCCCCGTGGCCCAGGGTCAGACATTGGGATAGTTTCCAGAGGCGATGCCTCCTCATTTGGGACCAAGCTCTGTGAGAGAGAATGAACCATTCTACACACAACAGAGCTGAGCACCCAGTTCTGGTCGGGCAGGACTGAGCTCTGAGTGTCGGTCCGCTGTCCTATGACAGCTCATGAAATGTCTTTATTTTCCAGGTCCACTTTAGCACAGTTGACTGAGAACCAGGAAAGACAGAAGAAGGAAAAGGAGTCAGCTCCAGCAGAGCAGATAGGCAAATGAGGGCAGGCTTCTGGTGGGCTCCAGCCCCTAGTGGGGAGGTGGGACAGCCAGGCCTGCGGGCCTTCTTTGTGGCCCAAGGACACCCTGCCCCTGCACTCGGGACAGAGCAGGACTCCTAACAGCATCCCACAATTTGTCTTCCGCCTCCAAGCTCTCGTGGCCTCCGTCACTCACATACCTATGCCTGGCACACATCCCATGAGCCCTCACATACCAGAGCCTTCCTGTGTGAGCTGGTTTATACCCTTCCACTCATGGCCCCTCTCCTCATTGCTCATTTCTCTGCATACATGTGGGTCCTCCCCATTCATCTGGACCCATCCCCAGGTGCCTAGTTCATGTCTTCTTACACTGTGTCTGTGCCTACAGAGCGCATCCGATGGTTTCTGGAAGTCTGTGGCCACTCGAGTGCCCAAGGAGCCCCCTGAGATTCGCATCCTCAACCCATACTTCATCCAGGAGGCTGCCTTCACTCTCATTGGACTGCCCTTCAACAACGGCCTCATGGGCAGGGGGGTGAGACTCCTGGGAAGGGCGGGCAGAGGAGGACTAGGCAGAGGAGCCTCCAGAGGGAAGCTGGTGGGGAAGGAGGCCCATGCTTGGAAATGGGCTGATGAGTTCTGGAGCCGTCAGCCCCATCCACCCTCCGCAGACCTCTACATGCTTCCTCTCCTCTCTCCTCTGCCAGAACATCCCAACCCTTGGCAGTGTGGCAGTGACCATGGCACTACATGGCTGTGATGAAGTGGCAGTTGCGGGCTTCGGCTACGACATGAACACACCCAATGCACCCCTGCACTACTATGAAACTGTGCGCATGGCAGCCATCAAAGAGGTGAGAGCTGAGCTAGAGGGCAGTTTTTTGGGGGGAGCCAAGGAAGGCTTCCAGCACCCAGGATGGATTCCAGCATCTGGACAAATAGATGGTAAAGGGGAACCAGCAACTGCTGTTGCCTGGTGTTCCCGGAAGAACCACCCTCGGCTAAGCAGCCACTGTGGTCTAGCTTGCATGCAGGCTGCTGGCCACGTGTGCATCTTCTTCCCTAGCCTTCCCCTGAGCCCAGAGCCCTTTCTTCAGCTTTCTTCCCTGACACTCTCCGTGGGCCCTCCCGCCCTCCTCCATACACCTGACCATCATTCTCTCCTGTTGCGGCCTGCCAGGCTCATCCTCTTCCACAGACCCTGTCTTCCCTGGGAAGATTCCTTGTCCTTCACACAGCCCTCAGGTAAACAATGCCTCTTGCTCCCAGGAAGACTCCCATATCCCCTCCACTCCACTCTTTGCTGCATCAACCACAGAACTCAGCCATGTGCACTCAGACAGCCCATCTGGACAGGTAGCTCTAGATCTCCAGGCCTCTGCACCCCTCAACGAGGAACTGCAGGGTGGGGGGGAGGGGCAATGAACCCTTGTCATACGTCAGCTTCTGCTGCAGCCTCTCACTGAGCCATGTCTGAAGCCTGACATCAGGAGGATGGGGTGGCTGGGAAAATTGCTCACCCATGGAAGTCCACACTGCAGCTCCCTTTGCTGCTCCGCAGCTTTCTTACCTGTACCTCCCAGCCCTCACCACAGGGCTCCTGAGCCTTATACTTTGAAAGCTCCTGGCCACCCTCCCTCCTCCAGTGAGAAATCTGAAGGCACACAGGGGACTTGGGGCACCCCCTTCTGGAGTACCCCTTTGAGCTCTTCACTCCCATTCAGCCCTATACCTGACTTCACTTCCCTCAGAGTTACCAGTAAAGTATCTCAGAAAGCTAAATCGAATGGAAAGATGTCACGTTTTTTTCTTTTATTTATTATTGTTGGAGGGGTGCATTGTACCATGATGCATGTGTGGAAGTCAGAAGACGACTTTTTAGAGTCCGTTCTCTCCTCCCACCATGGGTTCGGGGAATCGAACTCAGGCCATCAGGGCTCATGAGACAAATGAGTTCGTTTTCCTGAGCGCTCAGAACCTTTTTTATATTGACCGCTTCTTCCTGCTTAGGGTCCCGTGATTTCCAGCGTTTCTTCTTCACTCACCCTTCTCTCTCTTTTTCTCATCCCCCTGCTTTGCTCTAACTCTTAATAGTCGGCATCAGGCTAGGCGTGGTGACAAGGTGACACATACATGCCTATAATTTCTACAGGGAAAGGGGCAGGTGGGTCTCTGTGAGTTCTAGGCCAGCCAGGGCTACAGCATGAGTTCTAGACCAGCCAGGGCTACAGTGAGACCCTGTCTCAGTAGAAGAAACAGACGCAGCTATATGGCTGGAGAGAAACAGATCAGCAGCTTCATTCCCAGAACACACATAGCATGTACATGCAAACAGAAGTAGCATGTGTATGGGCACACACAGACACACACAGACATTTTAAAAATGAATCTTTTTTTGAGATATGGTTTCTCTATGTAGCCCCAGCTGTTCTGGAACTCATTCTCTAGACCAGGCTGACCTTGAACTCAGAGACTGGCCTGCCTCTGCCTCCCAAGTGCTGGGATTAAAGGCATGTGCCACCATGCCCAGCCTAAAAAGCATAAATCTTTTTTAAAAATCTTATTTAAAAGAAACAGAACTATCAGAGGAGACCCTGCCCTGCTGAAAATGTGGACTGCAGTCAGTGGACAGAAGTCTGATTGTGTCCTGCTTCAGCCCACAGGAGGCTCCTAACTTACCTGCATGGAAGGAGGGGTTAGGAAAGAGCACCTGAGTGGGCACTGCCTGGTCTAAGAGCTACATCCAGAACAAACTTTTGTGCCTTCTCTTTCTTTTCCTTTACTCCCCCCCAAGATTTAGTTGCAATTATGTTTATGTATATGTATGTGTGTATGTGTGTGTGTGTGTGTGTGTGTGTGTGTGAGAGAGAGAGAGAGAGAGAGAGAGAGAGAGAGAGAGAGAGAGAGAGAGAGAATGCGCACATGAGTGCAAGTTTCCAGCAAGGCCAGAAGAGGGCGTCTGATCTCCTAGAGCTGAAGTTACAGGTGGTTGGGAACCACTGACAACCATTGCTGGGAATTGAACTCATGTCCTCTGCGGGAGCAGTATGTGTTCTTAACCACTAAGCCATCACTCCAGCCCCATGCCTACTTTTTCATTAGGAGAGCCAGTGGTCCAGCATTTTTATAAGCATAAGCCGGTGAAGAGTACGGAACTCCCGATTCCTCTGTACTTCCTCACTTGCTCCCCACCCCGGTGACTCCGGGGAAACAGCGTTTAGATACAGCATTATGGCCATAAAGTCAGTAACTCTAAAAGATAAGAACTATTTTGATATCACACCTCAAAAAGTTAATAATTTCTTAGTATTGTGGACTATCCAATTCTCTACTGATGTGTTAACTCTCAGTGACTCCTAGTGGGTGCTCTCGAAACTTCTTCTAGAGGGAGGGGAAGGTGTGGGGTGAAACAGTTTTATGAATGCCTGTTTTGCTTGAATCCTCCTTCTGCCATTCTTCTAAGCCTGTTTTTTGTTGTTTTGCTTTTGCTTTGCTAATTTCTCCCTGGGAAAATGGCTCAGAGGATAAGAGCCCCTGCTGCATAAGCATGAGGATCGGAGTTCAAATCCCAAAAAGTCAGAATGTCAGAAATCAGGCATGGACCTGTATGTGACTCCCAAGATTGTCAGGCTTGAGCAGCAAGTGCCTTTCGCAGCCCCAGCCGCCTCTTCCGTTCTCCTCTGAAAGTTCTATTCTTTCAGTAGACTGGGGTTCCATACAGTTATATCGGGCAGAGTCTGCAAGCTGTAAGTGTAGCCTAAATGAGAACCATAGCCCCTCACCCCGTCTCACCCCACCCCCGCCTCATCTGGAATCTTCCAGGGACAGTGTTGTCTTCACAGCTGACATACTTGCTCTTCGGCGTCTAGAGGTCTTCCTAGTATCGTCTCTCCTCATTGTCTCTAGACCCTGGTACAGTGTTCCATCATTTTCCTGGGGCAAAACTTCAAAGAGCTCAAGACTCACCCTTCTGTGTAGTTTGATTTTTTCCCAAGGTAAAGGAGTCACGCAAAGTCTAACCACCCGTGGAAAATAGTTCGACTTCTTCTAGCAGGCTCTTGTTATTCCCTACAAGGGCACTCCGCCTCATCTCCTCGGTCTCGTCACGTGATTGTCTGCAAATCGCAAACGATGCCCCCCAAGAATTCTCTGCATTCCTCTATCCTCATTTCCATTCTTTTACTAGAGATGAGGGAGCACGGTGAAAGTCAGAGAGCAGCGAGTGTTTCCCCCATAGCTTATAAACAAATTCTTCTCATTCTCTAGAAATGTTCTGCCCCAGTCTGTCAAGTCTCTTTAGCCATAGGTTCCACGAGGATGAAAGCCTTTTTGATGGAGTTCCTCTTGTGAGACAGGCCCTCGTGTTTGATGTTTCCCCGCGATTTGTAGCCCAGATCACATGTCGTCAGCTTGTAAAGCTTCAGCATTAACACCCATCAAATGTGAAAGTTGGTAAGATCAGGATAGGCAGCCAAGGAGCGGTCCATGCTTCATTTCAGAATTTTCAGTTTCAAAGCCAAGGGAGAAATTCTGAAGATTAGTCAAAGTAAATTTGTTTGGAATTTCTGTTTTGTATTCCGAAAACCCATGGGCTCTAACAAGTTACAAATCTTTACATGTGTGATGGTGCTATTTGTATTAAGTAGTGATGAAAATAAAATCTTTAATTCTGGGAGCTGGAGAGATGGCTCAGAGGTTAAGAGCACTGGCGGCTCTTCCAGAGGACCTGGGTTCAATTCCCAGCACCCACACGGTGGTTAACAACTGTCTGTAACTCCAGTTCCAGGGGATCCAGCAGCCTTATGCTGACATAGATGCAGACAAGGCACAAGTGCACATGTCTGAGTTAGGGCTTCTACTGCTGTGAAGAGACACCATGACCAGCTACTGCAGCTCTTAGAAAGGAAAGCATTTAACTGGGGCTGATTTACAGTTCAGAGGTTCAGTCCATTATCATCATGGTGGGACATGGCAGCATATAGGCAGACACGGTGATGGAGAAGGAGCTGAGAGTTCTACATCTTGATCCGAAGGCAACAGGAAGTGAATTTAGTGCCACAGCGTGCTTAGCTTGAACATAGGAGACCTCAAAGCCCACCCCCTCAGTGACACACTTCCTCCAACAAGGCCACACCTCCTAATAGTGTCCCTCCCTATGGGAGCTTTTTTTTTTTTCCAAACCACCACAACAGAATAAGAATAAACAAATCATTTAAAATAAAGCCAGTCGTGGTGGCACACGCCTTTAATGCCAGCACTTGGGAGACAGAGACAGGCAGATCTCTGTGAGTTTGAGGCCAGCCTGGTCTACAGAGTTGAAGGACAGCCTAAAATGGGTTGGGGATTAAGCTCAGTGGCACTGGGTTGGGTCCTCAACTGGGGGGCAGGAATGGGCAGGTGGTGGTGGCACATGCCTTTAGTCCCAGCTCTCAGGAGAAAAATGTTATCTTTGTCTAAACTAAATATTAAAATTGTACTTATTTATGATTGGTGGTGGTGGTACACACCTTTAAGCACTTTGGAATCAGAGGTGGGAGGATCTCTGATTTCAAGGCCAGCCTGGTCTACAGAGCAAGTTCCAGGACAGCCAGGGCTACACAGAGAAACCCTGACTTGAAAAACCAAAAGAATAAAAACAAAATCTTTAATTCTAAAAACGAAGTAGTGAGGCATGGTTGCACAAGTCCCAGAAGGTCACTGGGGTTTTCTGAGCACCATCTTAGCTCCAGGATCCGTGAGAGACCCTGTCCTCAGAGAATAAGGTAGAGAGTGGTAGACCAGGACATCCTCCCCTCTATGAGCATGTGTGTGCACACGCACACACACACACGATTAGAAAGAAATTCAATCTAATTTCATTGAATAAATATCACGGCAAGGAGTGCCTACTGTGTGTCTAACCATCCCTGTCCATAGAAACTTCTGGAAAGACGACTGAATCTTCAAAGAATGGACATGAGTTGCCCAGCGCTCCGAGACAAGGAGAGCAGCTTGCAGAGGCTCTAGCAGGGTGGAGTGATGAGAGCCCAGGCCTCTGTTTCTCCAGGAGTTTGAGGGGACAGATGGTAGAAAGAGGAGGAAGGCTGAGGGAGATGGCCCACCTCAGGCACTGGGCTTTGATTGTAAGGGAGGCAGCCATCACTACTTGGGGATGTGGAGGCTTCAGGGCAGCCAGTTTGTGGTTCACAGCAGAGGCTTCGAGGGAGCTCGGGAGCAGAGGATGACTGGGACCCTGGTCAATGACTCTGAGTTTTAATTCAGAGATCTGGAAGGTTGGAGAGTGTTGTCAGGATCAGACTAAGGGCCGGACAGCCCCTAGTTCTTTGAATCCAATAATAATGGTGTGAGCGCAGACTCAGAAGTGACCCAGTGCTGACACGCAGCAGAGGCCAGCTGTGGCCACGCCATGAGGCTAATGACACTCATCCCTTCATTCGTTCCATCAGGCCCCTTTCCGTCTTTGAGAGGCTTAGTCATCGAAGCTTCCTGGGGAAGATTTCTGAGAATCAGAGGGAATCCAATCCCATAAGCCCTGGGAGGTGGTATCATCTCACTTACCAAGGATACAGTTTTAAGTATATAACACTTTTGTTTGTTTAATTTGTTAAGATGGGGGAATCAAGTATGATGGGGAAGTGATGTTAGCCATTGGGTGCCAATCTGGTAGAATGGCCTTGGGAGGTGGGGGCAAAAAGATAAAAGGCTCAAGGCCAGCATGAGTTATATAGTGAGATATTGCTTCAGACAGTAAAGCAGATGGGTATAGTGGTTTGCACCTGTAATCCAGCACGTGGGGAGCTGGAGTACAAAGATCATGAGTTTGAGACCAGCCTAGGCTACATACTGAGTTTCAGACTAACCCAAGCTGCTAAGTGAGACTCGGTCTCAAAAATCCAGGCCAGGTAAGATGGCTCAGTGGGGTGGGTAAAAGCACTAACCAGCCGGGCGGTGGTGGCGCACGCCTTTAATCCCAGCACTCGGGAGGCAGAGGCAGGCGGATCTCTGTGAGTTCGAGGCCAGCCTGGTCTCCAGAGTGAGTTCTAAGGCAGGCTTCAAAGCTACACAGAGAAATCCTGTCTCAAAAAAAAACAAAACAAGAAAGCAAACAACAGCTCCCAAGGTCCAAATGAGGAGCAGAAGGAGGGAGAACATGAGCAAGGAAGTCAGGACCACGAGGGGTGCACCCACCCACTGAGATGGTGGGGCTGATCTAATGGGAGCTCACCAAGGCCAGCTGGACTGGGACTGAAAAAGCATGGGATAAAACCGGACTCCCTGAACATGGTGGACAATGAGGGCTGCTGAGAAGCCAAGGACAATGGCACTGGGTTTTGATCCTACTGCATGTACTGGCTTTGGAGGGGTCTAGCCTGTTTGGATGCTCACCTTCCTAGACCTGGATGGAGTGGGGAGGACCGTGGACTTCCCACAGGGCAGGGAACCCTTACTGCTCTTCCGACCCGAGAGGGAGGGGGAGGAGAGTGGGGGCAGAGGGAGGGAAATGGGAGGCTGGGAGGAGGCGGGGAGGAGGCAGAAATTTTTAATAAAAAAAAATAATAAAAAAAAGAAAGCAAACAACAATAACACACCTTGGTATGCCCAGGATCACATTCAAAGGCACACACATCATATACACATGCACACACATAGAGTAAACAATACATTAAAAGAACTTTTTTTCTTGACAGGATTCCTCTGTGTAGCCCTGGCTGTCCTGGAACTTGCTCTGTAGACCAGGCTGGTCTCAAACTCAGAAATCCTCCCGCCTCTGCCTCCAAAGTGCTTAAAGGTGTGCGCTGCCACCATCAATCATAAACAAATACGATTTTAATATTTAGATTAGACAAGGATAACATTTTTAAAAGAAAAATGAGGTGTGCTCCTTAGGCTCCCTGGTTCCTGTACAAGGAAGGAAGGCTTTCATTAGCTGTCTAAGGCCTGGAGAATGGATTGCATCAGAGAAGCAGCCCAAGCCCCTTGCTGTGCGGTCCAGTGACTCACCTCCTTGCCCTCAGGGTGTCTAGAACCTGAGTGCTGCCAAGGAGCTGTGGGCTGCTGTCTGGAGGAATGCAATTCTGAGCACTGAAGGGACTGGGAAGCCAAGACTACTCAAGACTTGGAAGAAGCCAGGGCAGAGTTCCTCTGGGGTGACGATGGGTCGCCAGGCTTGCTTGTCAGGGGAAGAGTTGTAGCATTCATTACCGGGTTGTTGTGGTCTTGCAGGAAGACAGGACAAATGTGTGCCCGTGTATTCCCAGTCACAGGGTCTCAGAGGTTGCTGACTGGAAGAGAGGGCACCAGCCCAGGGTTAAGCAAGGCTGTGTCCTGCTACCCACTTCATAACTTCTCCATCTCTCTCCTTCTAGTCCTGGACACACAACATCCAGCGAGAGAAAGAGTTTCTCCGGAAGCTAGTGAAAGCCCGCGTCATCACTGACTTAACCAGCGGCATCTGAGCGGGCCCAACACCGGGCCATCGAGGCTCACGCTAGGAACAAGCAGCTGCCACCAGTCTTCTGACCCAGAGAAGGACAGTGCCAAGAGGCCCAAGGGCCAGTGAGGCCTTGGCAAGGCAACCAGAGCTGTGCCTGCTGCAGGCCAGCTTCAGAGACCAGCACTCTGCCTCGCAGCCTGGGTCCGTGAAGCCAGAGGGCCAGGAGGTCCTGGCTGTGGCCAGCAGGCCCAGCATGCAGGAGGTGGGACATTTGGTAGCGAGAGCGCTGCCAGAATCATTTCTCCAGTCAGTGTTTGGTGTATTATCATTTCGTGAATTTGGGTGCAGGGAGGGGAGGGATAATTTATTTTTCAATAAGATGTCACCTTTTGTCCACTTGCTGTGCAGAAAGAGGGCCACTAGAGGGCCCACCAGCCAGTGATCCCGGTGAACTCCCTGAAGGATGGAAGTGTCAGACCATGCTTCAGGGCCACAGGGAGGTGGTATCTTCCGTTAGCCATCTCCAGCTCATGACACGCTTTGGCCTTCCTTGGGGAGAAGATGGAGTACTCCCTCTCACCAGCCCCCCGATGTCCCACAGGGGAACCCCAGAGCCATCCCTTTAAAGCCAACAGGACAGCTCTTGGACAAGAGCAGAGAGAACTCAGGAGGCAAGGCCCAGCCTGAGAGGAATAGCACCTCTCCCTAGCTGTCCCTGATCCGTGGGAGCATGTTTCTTCCTGGACTGGCCAACTGTCAGATGGGCTGGGTTTCTTGATGAGACTCCATGGGTCCTCCCCAGGACTGGAGGGGAGTGAGGCTCAAGGACCTTACCCAGGCTGAGGCAGTCCTCCCAGGCAGCCCTCATGGAAGCAATAAAGCTATCCCCTGAATCTAGCCTTGTGTTGTTTTCTCTGACTTTTCTGAAAGAAACAGAAACATAGGCCTTAACAACAGAACTGAATTCAAGGGTCTTCTCTCTAACCCACAGACTCCTGAGTTCCTTTCCCTTTCCATTCAGGTGAGGGATCTTTGAGGCCTCCAGTTCAGTGGTTAAGAGTGCTTCTGGCTCTTGCAGAGGACCTAGGTTCAGTTCCCACCACCCACATCCCAGCACTCACAATCACCCATAATTCCAGTTCCAGGGGATCTAACACCCTCTTCTGACCTCCGAGGTTCCTGTGGTATACATACACTCAAACACATATATAAAATAAATAAAGACCAGCAGAAGAGGTCCACAGGGCACAGAGAGGCCCACAGACCTCCGCTGCTGTCATGGCTCCACTTTGAAATGGATGTGGCCCACTCCATATTAGCACTTCCCATCTTCTCTACAGAAAGCAGGAAAGCCCCCAGTCCAGCCCTAGGCACGTCTGGGAACTTTAAAAGGGACATCCGTTTCCCATTTCACCCCCTTAGAACTCTGGAGTCTGACCCATCTTGAAGCGACCCCAAGCAGGTCTGAGAATGCTCAAACGTACACCCTGACCTGCAACTCTGGAGGCAGCTTCCTGCCAGACACTGGCCACTGTGGCAGGAAGTGGAACAACTGTCCCCTTACCTGTCCTATCTCAACCAATCCCAGGGCCCAGGCATGCCTTGGCCTTCCCACCGGTAAGCCTCACTACAGAGAGACCTGGCTGTCCCAAGGACCGTAATGCTTCCACATGGAGCCTAAGCTACATGCCTGTCTGTAGTAGTCCTGGCTGAAAAGACCAATTCAGCAGCCAGATACACGAGAAAAGAGAGCACGCTGTTCAGCATGCATCCTCCCATCCCATGCGGTCCTGTGGAGCCTAGGGAAAGGCCTCCCAGGCAGTAGCAGCAGCGCTATCTCTGCAGTCGGACTTCAGCCTCGAGCTCTGCACAAAACCACTCTCTCAAAACCTGTGGTTATGAACCCTGGCTGTGTACCAGAGTCACAGGTAAAGGAAACCTGGAAATTTGCACCTACCCACATCAGGATTCAGATCTGATCTGGGATGGGGCCCGATGTGGTAGGTCGCTCTTAAAGGTCCACAGGGATGCTGATACATGCATAGCCAGGGTACATCTAGTCCATCCACATTCCCTGGGTACTCCTCCTTACTCCCAGCATCCAGGTATGCATGTATTAGTCAACAAATACCAAATTGCCATCGCTAGCCCAACTGCCTTCATTTAGCTCCTGGCTACAAATTCAGCTACTTTCAGGGCATTTCCAGCAGGAGAGTCCACAGACCCTTCTAGTTCAACATGCCCAACACTGAATTCATACCCGCCCCTCTGCACACACACCTGACCCTCCCCCAGGGAGCGTCAGCTCCTAGAGTCCATTCTGTGGTCACCCAGGCCAAAGCTAAAAGTGCACTTTTGTCGGTTTGACCGCCTCACTTTGTACAATCAGGCGGGAAAAAGGGGGTTGGAGATTGGGTCCCTGCAGCTCCTAGTTCCCCACAACCTGCTCAGGATTCATCTTTCCGTCCCCAGCAGCCTGGACCCCCTCTTCTGTCTTCGTTGTCTCAAAACCATACTCTCCCTGGTGCAGTCATTCAATGAAAGTGGGTGTCTGGCCACACTCAGACCGGGTCATTTGTTCCTAGCATCTTCATGAGCTCCAAGCTGGTTAGTAAGACCTTTCTAATCATAGACATCAAACAGTCAGCAGACACCTGTCAAGTTGCCTTATCACACCTCAAAACGCAGTTCAATACTCTGTCACTCTCCGATTCTTCACCCCTGTCCCCCCCCCACACACACAATCATTGCTTTCATTAAGACAGTGTGCATGAGTTCTTTTGAGCTCCGAGCCCCTGAAACTGAGTGGTGAAACAGACGACTATCGCTGGACGGTGGGAGCCCAACGCAGAGCCCTGCCGTTCCGAAGCGGCTGAAGTTTCTGAAGGTCCCGGAGCCACCAGTTGACGCTGCAGAGTAGCTAGCCAGCACCCCTGTGGCTGCACGACCCAAGCTGAAACGCTCCTCCAGGCTGCCCCTCCTTCGCCTCCCTCCGTCTCTCTCTCCCGCCCTCGGCCAGGTCTCTCTCTCCCGCCCTCGGCCAGGCCTCCCAGTTCCCTACTTTGCGTGTCTACCAACTTCGAATTCCCAGTTTCAGCTCCTCGCTGCCGCCCGTGATCTCTACTCTGCCTCCTGGGGTCTTCTCCCAATATCTAGCCTCCACCCAAGGGGACCGAGCCCAGCTAGTGGGGACAGGATCCGAAGGGTGGAGCGGCCAGGTGAGCCCTGAAAGGTGGGGCGGGGCGGGGGCGCTCTGGGCCCCACCCCGGGATCTGGTGACGCTGGGGCTGGAATTTGACACCGGACGGCGGCGGGCAGGAGGCTGCTGAGGGATGGAGTTGGGCTCGGCCCCCAGATGCGGCCCGCGGGCTCTGCCAGCAACAAGTCCCTCGGGCCGCAGCCTTCGCTTCCACTGGGTCTCGGAGCATTACACCCGAGGTAAGCCAATCTTTTTGCCCATTCCCTGATGGACGCTCCTAGGGCAGAAAAGGGGCCAGAAAGGTCTTCTTCCTCCCCCTTTCTCTCAGCCTCTCTCTTTCTAGGCTCTCAGCGCAGCTCTCTGCCCCTCCCAGTCCCTCCAGTCCCTCTTGTCGCTATTCTGTTGGATTGTGTTAGCCCTCCTGGCTGGCTGTAATATGAGGCTCCCGCTGCCGCCACAGGGCACAGACCGGCTGCCAAGGCCCCACTTTTGGCTAAAAGAGGCGCTGCCAGGTGCACAATTCTGGGCATGATACATTTGAGCTTCGGGGGAAAGCCCAGCACTGGTCCCAGGAAAGGTACCTAGAAGGACCCCCTTGGTGAGTATAGGGCTGGTGGATAGGATTGGCAAGGGTTGGAGAACCAAATATCCCAGAAGGTAAGGAAGGAGACTGGTCTGAGCTGCCCTCGAGGGACTTGCTCCTGGGCTCCCTCTAGCGCAGATACCCCTAAGGCTGCCTTGTCTGACTTTCCCTCCATCTGGGAAAATAGTCACTAGCCTGGTCTCTAGGGATCTGAGTCTAGTTAGCCAACAGGTACACAACTAGTCCTGGAGGACCACTTCCTGGATAAAGGCCTGGAAGGTATGTGTCCTGCGGTCGGCCCCATGTATTCTGTGTGCTAGCAGAAGGACGGAAGATAACATCTGGGACCCATGAGGAGACTAGCTAATGAGGACTATTAAAGGTCCTCGGGGCCCCAGGGGGTCGCCTCGCAAAGACGACTAGGGTCAGGAAGGATAGTTCATGGGGGAAACTCGTAGGAGCAAGGCTAAGATGCCAAGCACAGAAGGCTGATGGCCCAGATGGCTAGCTCTCAGAGTGGTCCAGTCCTCTGAGACCAGGCTGATGTGGAGGGCTGGCTGGTCCTCCTGGGAATGGCTCAGAACTGAACGTGCAGAGGATATGGAAAAGTCCTCCTTCCCTTGCCCCTTTAGTCGGCAGGCTTGGCAAACTCTGCCCCCTGGTGGCCACAGGAAACCATGGTCCAGGCACTGTGTTTTCAGAAGGCCCATCACTCCCCCCCCCCCCCCAGATAACAGGCAGGCTCTTGGGGGACATCTGTGGGTCTAAGAGAGAACTCAGGTGACTCTAAGTCCAGAACAGAAATTGCAGGAGGCCTAGGCTCCCAGTCAACAGACAACACATAGTGACCAGCCGGTTGGCACTCTAATTCTCCAGAGCTCTGCTTCCTCCCTGGGTGTTTGCAGAGAACGCGGAGTGCGGAGCTAAGGGTGCTAAGGGTGTCCAGTTACTGCTTTCCCCAGCCTCTCTGGTACCTTCAGCCCTGAAGTACAGCACAGAAGGGTCCTAGAAGACAGGACCACAGCTGTGTGAGTCTCCCCGTTAGCCAGTCTCTGAGCTCAGCCGAGCCTTGTTTGCCAATCTGGAAAAGGGAGCCATGGAACTTGTGGAACCGTGAAGGAGGAAATCCTCAAAGCACCAATTGCATCTCCGCATCTCCATGCCGCTACTGCTTCTGGGCTGCCTCTAGTTACCTAAGCTTCGGGGTAGCTTTGAGATACTGAAGTGGATACTGAACTAACACCCCAAAAGATTACTAACCCCTCCTTCAATTTGCAGCTGTCCCAAAAAGAAGGTGGGGAAACAGGCCCACGAAGGCTGATGGGAGCTCCTGGTGTTGACAGAGATGGAACTAGGACTTGGAGACTCTACTGCATTGTCCCTCTGCCTCCGGCCTAGGTGGCAGGTGAGCCAGTCCCTAGCATTTCCCAGCTGACTTTAATTGGGAAAAAGAGTAGAATATAGCTGGGCAGGGGGTCAGTTAGTAAAGGGAAACTATCAAGAGGGAGGAGCCAGCCATAGGAGGAAAGGAACAGGATTTCTCTGCCTGATTAGTGCCCTCAGGTGATTCCTCCCCTGGGCTCCCAGAAGCAGCCAAATGCCTATTAAACTTAAGCCTTCCTTACACTCAGCAGCCCAGATAGGAACCCAACTGGAGCGGTCTTTGATCTGGGCTACAGACAAGACAGCCTTCCAGAGTGCCCTGTTCTTCCCTGAGTCTCCTCTTTTCTCTCTGCAGCCAGCTTTGTGGCCAACCCTAGCTGTTCTTGTCCTACTGAGCAGCGTCACAGAGGCCTCCCTGGACCCCATGTCCCTCAGCCCCTCCGCTAGCGATGGTCCCTCGCCGGTCATGGCGCCCCCCACCGGCCACCTGCCTGGTAGGTGAGAGCGCGACAGGGTGGGACAGGGTGGGACAGGGCGAGGCTAGTCCTAGACCCTCCCCCACCCCCACCCCCCGAAAGTGACTCAGTCTCATTCCAGGGGGACGCACTGCTCACTTGTGCAGCGAAAGAGCCCTGCCACCACCGCCACAGTCTCCCCAGCCGGCACCCCCGCCGCCAGGTCCCGCGCTCCAATCTCCTCCCGCTGCGCTCCGCGGGGTACGCGCCGCGCGTGCAGAGACCCGGAGCAGCCGCGCGCGGGCCACGGATGCGCGCGGCTGCCGCCTGCGCTCGCAGCTGGTGCCGGTGAGCGCGCTCGGCCTGGGCCACAGCTCCGACGAGCTGGTACGTTTCCGCTTCTGCAGCGGGTCGTGCCGCCGAGCGCGCTCCCCGCACGACCTCAGCCTGGCCAGCTTACTGGGCGCCGGGGCCCTGCGATCGCCCCCTGGGTCCCGGCCAATCAGCCAGCCTTGTTGCCGGCCCACTCGCTATGAGGCTGTCTCCTTCATGGACGTGAACAGCACCTGGAGGACCGTGGACCACCTCTCCGCCACTGCTTGCGGCTGTCTGGGCTGAGGATGATCTCCAAGCCTTTGCACACTGAACCCTTGTGTTGCCCTGCCTGGAACAGCCCCACCCGGCCTCGCTAGCCAGTAACCTCAGTCGGAAAAGGAGGCTGTAAAGCTCAGGCCCCAGGCCGGTGAGTGACATACATCGAGCCAGAGGAGATGACCTAACTAACCACTGACCAACAGCTCCAAGGTGCTCATGGATCCCAGCTCTACAGACACCAGAAACCTCAGCTATGGAGAACTCCTCTGGGAGAATTCAGAAATGGCCCCAGGTCCTGGGGAAAGAATTTTGAGAGGATACATTGTAGTCGCGTTGCTGGAAGAGCCTGTGCTGAAGCCAGCGGTGTGTTCACTTGTGGAAGCCGAAGCCCTATTTATTGTTTCTAAATTATTTATTTACTTTGCTGGTTTGTCAGATCTTTTCCTGGATACGGGAGATGGGTAGAAGAGGCTGGATGAAGATGTGCCCCCCACCTCTCCACTTCCATAGTTCATACTGACTCGGGCCATCACAGTGTTAACCTGGATCATCTACTGCTTTCCTCATCGGGTGACGCTGAGATGGGAGGCACAGCTGGGTGACGAAGATGCACAGTCCTCAGTAGCTGGGGCCTGGGTTACCTGTGGGAAAATAAACTATATAGCCTTTGTGGAGAAAGGCTGCCTTGTGACCTTTGAGGCTTTGTCCCACCCCATCAATGTCGGTGTCTTACCATGCAAGGACCTGTCTCAAAGGCTCCCTGACAGGCACACACGCTGCTTCTACTGACAGGTAGTCAAGTCCTGAAGGAGCCCAGGGCGAGAGAACATCTGAAGAGCTAAGGATGGGAGAAGGGAACCAGGGTGCTTGTTCCTGGGAGGAAAGCACAGAGCCTCCTGAAGATAGAAAGGCGGGAAAGCCCTGAGGGTCTCAGCAGAGCAGTGAGTTTGGGGTGACGAACAAGCGTATTCATTTATTCGCCCAATAAACATCAGCAGTGAGAGGTCAGCTACTATGCAGGCACTAAGGATGCAGAAGCCAGTATGCAGATGTACTTCAGGTGGCAGAGTGCCTGCCTCGTGTTCTTGAAGCCCTTGGTTCAAGGACAAGCAGGGAGTAGTGGCACACGCCTGTAATACCAGGACTCAAGGATCAAAGTCAAGGGCATCCTCAGCTACATATTGAGTTCCAGGCTAGCCTGGGCTACATGACAGTCTGTCTCAGAGACAGACAGACAGAGAGAGAGAGAGAGAGAGAGAGAGAGAGAGAGGTGAAAGGAACATAAGCTGTCCTTAAACTCTACCCAGGACAGACAGACAATAAACAAGCAATAACATCAATCATTTAAATTCAGTATGGCTAATGGTATGAAAAACAACTGGAAGCTAAGAGTGACACCTTTTCTCCTGGAAAGGAAGTCAGTATTGTCCCTGGCCTTTCACGCTGCCCTCGGGTCATCTCCTAAAGGCCAATGCAATCATCTGAGCTTTTCTGTGTAGCTTTTGAAACTGTTTTAAATCAGGTGTGATGGTGCACACCTGTAATCCAGCACCTGAGGTATGGAAGCAGGAGGATAAATTCAGTCACCCTCAGCTACACAGCAAGTTCCAGCCCATCATGGGCTACGTGAAACCCTGTGTGAAAGAGAAAAGGAAAGGAGGAAGGAAGAAAAAAAAGACTCTTTTCCTGGTCCTAGGCATTTATATTGAAGAGGCCAGTGTGATTTTTCTTCTTTAAAACAAGACAGGATATGTTCTATTTTTGTGTGGATGGGCATGCGTGTATGAGTGAAGGCCAGCGGTCGTCAACCTGTGTCTTCCTTCCTCAGCTGCTTTCTGCCTTAACTTTTGAGACAGTCTCTCTTTGAACTCTAAGCTGGCCAATTTGGCTAAAATAGCTAGCCAGAAAACCCAGAGGTCCTCCTGTTCCTACCTCCCCAGCTCTGGAATTACAGATATGTAATTTTTTTTAAAATGTCATTGCATTTTATCTTTTCTGTGTGTATGTGTGTGTGAACGTGCACACCTTTAGAAGTCAGGGAAGAACTTATGGAAGTCAGCTCGCTCCTTCTACTGTGGAGTCATGGGGATCAATTCGGGAAATAACCAGGCCAGCTAAAAGATAAAACAATTATATTTTTATTTATTATAAAGGGGAAAACTCACGAAACAGGAACGAGAAGTCCAAGCTCAGCTGTGCTGCGAGAGAACCACACAGAGAGCTTGCGCACCTGGGCCGCCAGCTGATTTTCTTCAGGTCCCAGAAAGCCACACCCTAACTTGGTCCCCACCTCTTAAAGATAATTGGTTGACAAAGATTCCCCATCAGGGATCAAACTAAGATCATCAGGCTTGGTGGCAGGTACCTTTACTCATGGAGCCAGCTTGTTCAGACTCTGCACTAAGCTTTAACGTAGGTACTGAGGAGCAAATTCAGGCCCTCACTCCTCATGTTTCTGCCAAAGCACCAGCTCCCGGACCTCCAAGATGGGGATATCCGGAAAAGATGCCAGGTCTGAGGGATTGTTACAACACAGGAGTTGTTGGGAGGCAGAGACGTGCTTGTCTGAAGCTGAGCAGGATGGCCTGGGTAGAAGAGATTGGGAGAGCCATTGGCACTGCAGCTGCAGCCGGCTGTATATGAGAACTACAAGCAGGATCAGGTTGAAGGTAGGAACCCAGCTGTCTAACAATGTCTGCAGAGTCCTTCATATCTGCCTGCAAGCCTGCCGGCTTTGCCACAGGAGCCCTTTGCCCAGACTACAAAGCAGCAGCCAGAGTTTAGAGGGCTGGGCCTGTTCTGGGCCCATGAGGCAATCCAGGCCTGTGCTCTCTTCTGTGGTCTCTGCCACAGGTCTAGATGCTCTCCAAACTGGAGGTTTACAACCACAGACATGCCCTTAGCCCCTTTCCAAACTGATTGAAATTCCTCAATATATACATACATATATATATAATAGATAGATAGATAGATAGATAGATAGATAGATAGATAGATAGATAGATGATAGATAGATAGACACACACACACACACCAAAATAAAGAGCAACAGCACCTTATCATTCACAAGGGGCTGGCTGAAGAGCTTGGGGACATTCCGCCAGTTCTAAGGGGATTTGGGTTAGGGAGAACCCTGCTAATGAGACTTTGAAGCCTAGTGCCTAAAGCCTTCGGTGGGCACCGCTACTCTGGGTCATTCAAGAAAATGCTCACAGTGACAGGGCCAGATCTCAGCCCAAGCCAAGCGCGAGCTCTGTTGCTTTTCTTTTTCTTTTTTTTTTTTGGGGGGGGGGGGTTGTTTCTTTTTTGAGCTAAGTTCTTACTCTACCTCAATCTTGCTTCATACTTGTAGCAGTCCTCCTGCCTCAGCCTCCCAAGGGTAACAGGCATGATCAGCCATGCTTGGCTAAGCGCTACCTCTTGATATGCTCCAGGCTGCCAATCCTTGAGGGAATAGGGTCCACCTCCAGCTTGAAGCTGTGTTCTGCTTACTGGCTAACATTCTCTCGGAGACAGATTCATTCCCTCAAAAAAGTCAGCATTCCTTTCCAAGTCCAGCTGCCAAATCATTCTTGAAAATGATTCTTTCTCTTCAAAGAAACAGACCGCAGGGCTGCACCTGATTTATTACTAGCTAGGCGAGGTAACCAGTCACATGACCAGCCAAGGCAGCACACTGGGACTTCTGGAGGCGTGCATTCCGATTCTGGTCTCTATTTTACATTTATAGGAGTGTACTTCCCAGTGAATGGTCTTCCTGGAACCTGCTAGCAGTGTCTCCTCTGAAAGCGTACAGATCAGAAAATTACAAGCAGCTTTGACATATTTTTCTACCCCTAGGGAACACCTCAAACCTTCCTCTAGGGTCATTTCATCTGGAATGCATGGTTCTCGGTTCCACTCCCCATCCCCCACCCCCAACACACACACACACACAGCTACCCGCTCTGGCGGATAGTCCTTGCCAGTGACTCTCAGCAAAGGAGCTGTAACTTATCCCTGGCCCATAGATGCCTGTGGTGTAGTGTTTGGGGATTGACTGGGGTCTGGTCTGGAAAAGGAGAGGGTGGAAAGAAAGTTGAGAAAAAAGATTTGAGACTGAGTCCCACGATTGTACCTTTGTGGTTCTTAGAAGGGTCCCAACCTTCTTTGGAAGTAGAGCCTTCTAAGAAGACCCTGTGAAAGCTATGAGCTGTCTTCCCCACATCAATGCTGAAAAGGTGACTGATATGTAAATTCGATCAGTACACGTAAGGGGGACAGGGGACACCTTCTGAAGCTCATTTAGAGGTCCCAGGGAGTCCTTGGTCCCCATGTGATGCCCTATTTATTCTAGGTCTCTCCTGTAGCTGGATTGCTCGCTGTGACTGTTCTGGGGCTCCAATATCAGGACTTAGTCAATTATTTATAATCCACGCCACACTTCAACCTTCCTGTTTCATGTCTCCTCCTCTGTAGTTACACTGACTTGGATAGAATCACGTTATAAAAAGATCTTTTTATAGGGTATAGGGGTGGGGATGTCTGCTCTGACTTCTCTCCAAGAGACTTTCCCGAGGTCT
Source organism: Arvicola amphibius (assembly GCF_903992535.2). Taxonomy (NCBI): domain Eukaryota; kingdom Metazoa; phylum Chordata; class Mammalia; order Rodentia; family Cricetidae; genus Arvicola; species Arvicola amphibius. The sequence continues at coordinate 32,715,180 of NC_052052.2, forward strand.
CAGGGACTTCAATGGGCGCTTCCTAGAAAACTTACCTTGACTAGATCCCATCCCCTCCTCTCTCCTTCCCCTACTCCAGCTGCTCTTTCTGACCATGTTTGCATCCCCCTTCCTCTCTCTGCATTTCTGTGGCCCTAGGGCTCTGAAACTGAACCCACCGCCCCCCAGCACTATACACACTCAGGGTACAGTCCCCACCTCCACGCTCACATTGTATCCTCATCCTCAACCCTTCTGAGCCCTAAGCCTATGATCTAATAATGATTCATTGTTCAAGCTTCGCAAACCTCCCTGATGTCTTCAGCTCCGCTCTCCATCTTTGGTCACCCCTCCATGCTTCACACTGATAACCTGCCCTTCTTCCAGCTTCCCCACCACTGCGGTAGCCCCTCCTCAGCAACCTCTACCTGAGGGCACAGGACAGAAACTTAGCAACATCCTTGACCTCTTGAGCTTATCCACTGGCCCTAGAACAATTGCTGCTTCTGTTGACGGCTCACTAAAACGGGATGCTAAAACTATTACTGAAGACACCTTGCATTCTGGTGTAGGACATGGAGGAAGAAAGCCTCCTCCCTGGTTAGTACCAACAATTCTCTGAAGGTTGCTGGAAGAGAATTATCATCAACAGTCTTCCTTAGTTGTGAGCCCCGCATGCTGCACTACTGACCTGTCAGGCAAGATGTACCCACTGTGAAATAGTGGCAAACTTGGTATGGGGGTAACCACTCACTTCCTGATTAACCCTGAGGTCCACTGCCACAAGGGAGAATTCATATCTGGTATTGTAAACACTAGTGAAAAATTCATGGCCAGAAAGTCATAGGCCATAAAGGGGAAGCCACATCTGTCTGTTCTTTTGCTAAATTGACATGATGTGCCCAGCAAATTGCCTTCTAAGTAACTATATTTATGCCCCCGAATTAGTACTGCTGTTGGTTTTGGTCAGAGAAGCTTCTGGGCAGCAGTAACTACAGGGACTTACAATGGGTCAGTGATGAGTCTAAGTGAATGTTGGAAGCTCAGCCGTAAGTAGGTCATCTGCATCATACCCTCCAAGGCTCGGGGAACTAGCAGAAAAGGGGGAGCAAAGGATGTAAGTCAGCAGCTACGATCATCTGCACAAGACTGAGTCCATCAATATCCTGTCATAGGTCACGGTCTTGCTCGTGCAGCTCCATCTCCCTGTGAGAATCTATAAACAGTAATGATTGGTTTGTGGGGAAGGGAGGGACATGCTCTTCAGTGATAAGGTGTCCATGCTCCTGGAACCAACCCTACCAGAATACACTGGGACAGACAGACAGACAGACAGACAGACAGACAGACAGACACACACACCAATACACTATGAAAATAGAAAGGGAATTAGTTGGGAAAAGAAAGGATATCAGTGGGAGGAGAAGAGAGATGAATATGATTAAAATAGATTATTTATAACATTATGAATGTACGTAAATGTCACAATGAAGTCCATTATATATAACATATATGCTAATCAAACACCATTTTTCTTTTATTTTTACTTACTTTTGTTTCTTGAGTCAGGGCCTCTCTACATAGCTGGCTGTCCTGGAATTTACTATGTAGACTAGGCTGGCCTCAGGTTAAAAGAGATACACCTGCTTCTGCCTCCTGACAGCTGGGATTAAAGGTGTGTGCCACCATATCCAGCCTAAAACATTTTTTTTAAAAGTTTAACTATATTAAACTCAATTTCAGCTTTCTGCACAGCTTCTCTCTCCTTACTGATTTGACTTCTTCCCAACACAGAGTCTTCCAGCAGGGAAGTATGAGATAGGCTAGCATACCATCGAGAGGATCAGAAATCTTGTAAACCTGGGGAGAATACAGATTAAGACAAGGGCTGGAGATACCTCACAAAGCTTTAAATGTTATACCACCAACCTTGCCCCCTGGGAGCACCGAAGGGTTTCCAGCGGCTTCGGTTAAGGTTTGTGTCCTGCTTGGCTTTTGTCAATTTGACATTTGTGTCCACGTTTACCTCTATCAAATTGTCCTGTGGCCATGTCTGTGGGGCATTTTATTAACTAATGACTGACGTGGGTGGTACCACCCCAGGGCAAATGATCCTCGGTTGCATTAGCAGCCAGTGAACTTTGGAAATTGAATCTGGAAGCAGTGTTCTTCTGTGGTTTCTTCTTCAGTTTCTGCCTCTAGCTTCCTGCTCCTGGCCTCGCCCTCCCTCTACAATGGACTATGATCAGAATGTATAAGCCAAGGTGTTTGTCATAGTAACAGTAAAGCCGAAACAGTATCCTTCTGATGGATTATTACCAAAAGTGAATTGAGACGGTATCCTTCTGATGGATTATTGGCTGTGTAACATAATGGGAATGTTAAGGGGGAATCAGGAGCTTCTTTTTTTGAGTTTTTATTCTCATTGATAAGTTATGGGCTGGAGAAATAGCTCAGAGGTTAAGAGTATTGACTGCTCTTCCAAAGGTCCTGAGTTCAATTCCCAGCAACCACATGTTGGCTCACAACTGTCTATAATAAGATCCCATGTCCTCTTCTAACATTGTATATGTAATAAATAAATAAATAAATCTTTTTGGTTTTTCACGATAGGGTTTCTTTGTGTAACATCTTTGGCTGTCCTGGAATTCACCCTATAGACCAGGCTGGCCTTGAACTCACAGAGATCTGCCTGCCTCCGCCTCCTGAGTGCTGGGATTACAGGCATGGGCCACCACCGCCCAGCCTTAAGAAAATAATTTTAAAACAGACACAGAAGGAAGCTTGGGGCCTTTTTTCATTAGAGTCGGAGAGAACAGCAATGGGAGAGAAGCTGACAATCTTGACCACTGCTCGGAGGAAGGAGCCGAAGAGGAGGAGACCGAGTTATGCCTTTTGAGTTAGGCAAGAAGGTTGGCAAGCAGCCAAAGCAAGGTGGGGTGTCTTCAGAGAAACAGTGAGGATGTCCAGAGCCTCAGAGACAGCATGCTTAGGCTTTTGGCCACTATCTGAAAACGAGACACACACGGAGTTAGACTTTCAGAGTCTAACTCAAACAGGCCAGCTGGGCAGGCACACCCACAGGAAGATCTGACCGAGACAGTTCCTCAACTGAGTCTCCTTTCTCAGATGCATCTAGGTAAACCTGGGCACAAATGCCAAATTGACAAGATCTACAAGCCGCTGCTGTGAGAGAAGCTTCCAGGGGGGCTCAGGACCTTATCCCATTAAGGAGTAATTATTCCTCCCACCTCTTGTTAGCTTGTCTTCAGGTGAAACAGCTTCGTCAGGGGCGGTCTCCTAGCCAGCTGACTGACAGGTCCAATTAGATCAACTTTCTGAAAGTTCCGTTCATTTATTCATTCATTATGTGTCTGTGTTGGGGGGCACATGTACACACATGGAGAGCCAAGGAAAAGTTTTTGGAATCCGTTATCTTCTTCCACTATGTGGATTCCCAGGACTGAACTCAAATCCTCAGGAAGTGCCTTTACCTGCTGAGTCAGATCAAAATGTCATGCCTCTACCCAGAACCAGAAGAGAAGCCAGATTCCAATCTTTTGACCAGGAGGAGGTAGCTTTCCTCTAATGGAACTCAACAAAGCCCCGATACCTTCACTTTTCCATATGACATTTTACCTAATTTTTTATTTTATGTGTATGGATGTTTTGCTTGAGTGGCTGTGCACCATAGTGTGCCTTGTACAAGTGGAGACGAGAGGAAGGTGTCAGATCCCCTGAAACCAAAGCCACAGATACTTGTGAGCCACTATGTGAGTGCTGGGAATTGAATCCAGGTCCTAAGAGAAGCCAGTGCTTTTAATCACTGAGCCATCTCCAACTCTATTCATATCTCCAACCCTATTCATACCTATGTGGGTATTAGGAATTGAACCTGGCTCCTCTGGAAGAGCAGTCAGTGCTCTTAAATGCAGAGATATCTCTCCAGGCCCAGCATTTTAAATCTTAAGGAGGGGACATTTGTGACACTTCCCAGTGTTGTGGGACATAGGAGGTGGAGCCCAGGGCATATTATGAGGAAGGGACTTATCCTCATTGGTCTCCAAACCTGCAATCAATTGTCTAGGTACCTTAACAGGAAGAGGAGATGGTAAGGTGAATGAGTCCTTAACTGCAAACAGGAAGAAAACGGGCCAGGCCTTATTCATGAATTATTTCAGCTTGTGCTTCACTAGATAAATATCTCAGTTTCTTACTCATCTCCAAAAGAAGCTATGACCTCATGGCTAGAAAGATACATAAGTTTTTCAATCAAATCTAAACGGAAATAATAAAAATACCTACCTCAAACCTGGGCTACGTAGTGAGATTTTGTCTCAAAACCAAACAAGGATGTTGATAGGGTGCTTGGGTGCTATCCACAGCACTTCATACACTCAGCTTGGTGGCACACTCAAGTAATCCCTGCACCCTGCAGATGGAGGTAGGAGGCTCAGGTCAAAGGCATCCTTCACTTCCTAGGCAATTAGAAGCTGGCCTGGGATGCCAAAGACCCCCCCCCCCTTTTTTTTTTCCTTCAGAGACAGGGGTTTCCTGTGTGGACCTAGCTGTCCAGGAACTTGCTCTGTAGACCAAGCTGGCCTCAAACTCTAGAGATTTGCCTGTCTCTGTCTGAGTATTGGGATTAAAGGCGTGCGCCACCATGCCCACCGAGAGACTCCATCTCAAAGCAAACTAACCCACCACTGAGGAGTGGAGAGAGCAGAACCCAGAGTAAAACTATAAGCTACTCTTACTCACATGATATATTGTAGGAGCCAGCCATGATAAGCTAAATAGAAACAGATCACCCAAAGGAAGTTCTTTACTTCCAACCATTATCACCTGCCAGTGTAGGACTCAGCCATCGATAAGTTTAATGGAGGCCTGAGTCTCAGTAGTTTACCCTGAAGCAACACCTGGTTGCAGAAAGCACCACAAATTGAGATTATCTGAGCACCACCCAAGAACAGACTATCCAAAGGAAATGCCTAACGTTCCAACCATTGTAGAAAGGATCACCTGCCAGCACACTCACCAGGACACCCCTAGACAAATGTCGGCCAATCAGGGGTCCTGAACCTCAGAAATCCCTCACCCCCACCTTTACTACTATAAACACCCAACTCTTAACTGAGCTCAGAACTCTCCATTTATCCCAATACACTGGACATGCAAAGAGACAGAGTTTGAAAACTTGCATAAAATAAAGGTTCTTTGCTTTTATATATGGGACTCGGTCTCCTTGTTGGTTTTGGGGGGACTTCGCAGATCGAGGCATAACAACATATAATGAAAACCTTATGAGCTCCCCCTTGCCCTTCAAGCACACAAACACACACGCTGTGGTATGTGATTTCCTGGTTGAAGATCTGCAACACCTTTTTTTTTTTTTAAACTGTGGGAAACCAAGTAACCCCTATCTCTTCTCTTCACTGGAGGGTGCTGATGGTTCACCAACACAACCAGTACCCTGGGACGGACCATGTCCTTGCAGTGAGCACCGGTAGAACTTGACCCTCTCCCCTCTATTCTCCAGCTCTGGCTTCCAACTCCTTCTACAGGTCCTAAGTCTTCGCAGGAGTTGCACTCCTGGGCACTGTAACTGAGCAAGACGGTCCTTCTTGGTAGGCCGGAATAGGTTAGGGTTCTTCAGGACCTCAACCCACGTGCTCTGAGCCTCCCTCGTCAAGCACCGCCTTCCTGCCCAACAAAACTACATTTCCCAGGGTGCATAGAGGTGGGTCCTTGCTTCGGGTAGGGGCCCCTGGCGGTGCGCCGTTCCGTCGCCTGTTCGGGGGCGCGCAGGCTGGCACGAGGACAGAGCCAAAGACCCGGAATGAGTTTCCGCGTAGTTCCGCTGGGCCGTGCCTGGATGTGCTTGGCCGTGCCGGGCCAGGACAGGGGTGGGTGGGGGCCTGAGTTAGTGCTACTGGGGTCAGGCGCTCGGGACAGCCCGCGTCTTGCTGAGGTCTCCGCCCCGTCCCGGCCGAGCCGGCCTGTCTGTCAGTCACTGGGGCGGAGGCAGCGACCATAGCGGGGCCAGACCCGGGAGGCGAACGGATCGTGGGCCAGACCAACGGAGAGGTCCTAGCTCAGCCCCTCAACTCCACCGACTCTGCCCCAGACTCGCGAAACTGCAACCCCGCACTTCCTTGGACGCCTCTGTATCCCGCGAAGGGTTCTCTCCCGGGTGATCTCCCAGCCCCTTGACCTCATAGCATCTAGGAGCTCACCCAGACTAGGGTGTTGTGGGTACAGGCCGTTGACCCTGTGACCCCTCACGGGCCAGGGCCTCGGTTTTTCCCTTAGGCCTCCCTCCCCTATGACTTCTGATTCAAGGGACAGAGCCGTGACCTCCCGCTAGGACCCTTGCCTGGGAGCGCCTCACTGACGCCTCCCTTTTGGGAGCCACCTCAGTGGGTCCCCTCAGAAGAGCACATCTTTTGACCTCTGCAAGCCCCCCAAACCCCAAACGAGGTGGGGAGGCCTCGGCAGCCATGCCCGCCCTGGGCATCCCCTCATCCCACCACTTTCTGGGTATTCAAGCCGGGGTCTAGCAGGGGGCCAACAGCCAAAGGGCTGGGGCAAAAGACAGATCAGGGTCTACCTCCCTGCCAGGCAGGGAGCAAAGATGGAGCGGCGGGAGGAGCAGCTGGGGGCTGCAGGGGCTGGAGCAGCACCAGCCTTGGACTTCACTGTGGAGAACGTGGAGAAGGTATGAGGGCCTCGGGGTGGGCACGCCAGTGACAGAGCAGAAGTTCTGGGGACTGACACTAATGCCAGAGCTCAGGCCTGGGCTCAGTGCCCGCTGGGATGATGCCCCTAGAGCACCTGGTATTTACCGTCTCTCGGCAGGCTTGGATAGCAGTGTTGCAGTGCCTAATGGTCTATTTTTGGCTTTCTGTAGACACAGTCCGCTTTCGGACAGATACTCTAGGGTCTTAGGTTGTTCCCTTCAGGGTGCTGATGGCTTAGACCTATAGCCAAATTGGCTCCTGTCCAGCTCCAGGAGAAAGGCAGGAGCAGTGCTGGAGGAAGCCAGGAATTCACAACACCTGCTACTCAGCCATCCCCTCCCCCTTTTAGAAACCACACTGATGCTGAACCATCCCGGACCTGACTCACTTTGTTCAGTCAAAGGCTCCCAAAAATATCTGGAACTAAAAGCACCTGGATTATGTTTTCATTCATCTTCAGAAAAGGGTCTTTTACTTATTGAATGGAAGTCAAACCAATCCTGGGCAGGCAGGAGTGTCTGGCTCTCTTGCTTTGTGCCGGATCCAAGGGGCTTGGCTCTGCTGGCAACTTAATAGGCCCTTCCTTAACTTACCTGCCTCCTCCCAGACTTCTCCATTGCCCGGGCCATCTTTTTTGATTCTATGCTTCTCCCAGCAGCCTGGCATGCAGGAATGCATGCTCGCACGCATGCACGCGCGCGCGCACGGGCGCGCACACACACACACACACCTAGAATGAACAGAGAGCTAGGGATACCTTGGTGGACAACAAGGGGCACTTGTAGAAACTCATTTGTTATTCCTGAGCCCTGTTTCCCCTAACAAATGTTGAGAATGCATCCCTTCTGTTTCTGTTTTGTGTCTCCTTTTGCATCCCTGATGGCTCAACAAGGGGCAGTAGCCATCACTGGCTTTCAGGGGTTATAGATGTGGTTAATGGACGGAGTCCATTTAGGAAACCTAGCCCTTGGGGCTGGGCAGTGTTGGCATGGTGGCACATGGTTCCATATGCTACCAGGGAGATGAGCCATTGTTTTCTTACTACATGAGGTCCCATTGGAGTTGGGGCTCTGGGGATTCTGCTCCTGACAGCTCCTGGGTAGGCACTTGCTTGGGCTGCTTCTGGCCAAGGCTTCTCTGCATCATCTGATTGGAGGCTTACATGTGTTTTGTGAAGATGCTCTCACCCTGCCCTCCCTTCCAGTGAATCTCTATTCCAGGGCTCCCTGGCCTGAAGCAGCCCTTCTCAGATTGCACACTGACTTTAGTGCTGGCCTCCTCCGGAGTGACCTCGGGATGATCCTGGGGAGCAAGTAGAATTTGCTTGTTGGAGTCATTGAGAGCAGCTGTATCTCAGGACCCCCTCAGGCTATTCTATACTTGTCTCAAGCTTACATTTACCCCTATGGAGTCATTCCTTCCTCCTAGGCCTTGCCCTCACATACCTCCCTATGGGAAGAGCCCAGCCCCCACTTTTTCTGCTTTCCCGTGGAGAACCCCTCTCAGAACCCATTTGTACTGTAAGATGAAGATAGAACATGGGACAGATTCAGGCTCTCAAGAGGTCAGCTGAACCCGAGCTCTCCCTTCCTGCTCACTCCCTCTCCCCTCAGTCAGGGAGAGGCAGCATCTTGCAGAACCAAGTCACACCCTCTGTTCTGGGCTCTGGCAAGGTCCAGAGTAGCCAGCACCTGCTCAGTCCTGTGCTGTCCTGCAGGCGCTGCACCAGCTCTACTACGACCCCAATATTGAGAACAAGAACCTGGCTCAGAAGTGGCTGATGCAGGCCCAGGTCTCTCCACAGGCCTGGCATTTCAGCTGGCAGCTCCTACAGCCGGACAAGGTGCCCGAGATCCAGTACTTTGGGGCCAGTGCCCTGCACATCAAGATCTCTCGCTATTGGAGTGACATCCCCACTGACCAGTATGAAAGCCTAAAGGCACAGCTCTTCACCCAGATTACCCGTTTTGCCAGTGGCTCCAAAATTGTGCTGACACGGTTGTGTGTGGCACTGGCCTCCCTGGCTCTCAGCATGATGCCTGACGCTTGGCCGTGTGCCGTGGCCGATATGGTTCGACTCTTCCAGGCTGAGGACTCTCCGGTGGATAGCCAGGGCCGTTGTCTGGCTCTGCTAGAGCTGCTGACGGTACTACCCGAGGAATACCAGACCATCCGCTTGCCCCAGTACCGCAAAGGGATGGTGCGGACCAGCCTGTCTGTGGAGTGTGCGCCTGTCTTTCAGCTGCTAGAGCAACTACTCCAACAGCCCAGCTCGCCCAGCTGTGTGCGTCAGAAGGTGCTCAAGTGCTTCTCCAGCTGGGTGCAGCTGGAAGTCCCCCTGCAGGACTGTGAGGCGCTCATCCAGGCTGCCTTCGCTGCTCTGCAGGACTCCGAGCTCTTTGACAGCAGCGTGGAGGCCATCGTCAATGCCATCTCCCAGCCTGATGCCCAAAGGTGAGTTTGGCTCTGGCTTCCCAGAGAAGGACGGTCCCATCTGTCCAGCGAACGTTAATGGAGTGTCTGTCATCCTCTTGATCCTATACTGGAGACAGAAACAAGGATGCAAGCGAGACACAGTCCCTGTCCTCATGGTTGAGAAAGCGAGGCAGACATTAAACAACTAATTATCTGGTAGACTGCTAAAATATTTGCCTCCTGTCTTCCCCTCAGCCAGTCACTCAGTCCTGGCTGTTCTGCTCCCGATCATATTGCACGTCTATTATTTTCAGCTTCTGCTGCCACCCCAGCCCCAGCTGTCATCATTCCCAGATTATAGCAGCGCTCTCTTACCAGTCTCCTGCTTTTCCCCTCGTGTTGTCCCCTTTGTCGTCCCGACAGCCAGAGTGACCTCCTGAAAATGAGGGTCTACTCTTTCCCTTCTGACCAGTGTTTAAAGTTGAGAATCGTGGGTCTAACTCCTGGAGATGCCTGCACAGCCAGGCACACACCAACATCATCTCATGCCACTCTCCTGCCTTCCCATGCTTCCATTCTGCTCTTCTGCTCCCTGCAGCCCCTGGGCAGGCACATCGCCTCGACTGCAACTTCAATTTTCTCTCACTCCCAAGAGAAGTACCCGAGGATTCTTGAGACCAAGCTTGGGCTTCTCTACTGTAGTGGGGGTGGGCTTTGTTGTTGTTACCGTTGGGTTTTTTGTTTTTGTTTGTTTTTCGAGATAGGGTTTCTCTGGAGCTTTGGAGCCTGTCCTGGCACTTGCTCTGTAGACCAGGCTGGCCTCGAACTCGGAGAGATCCGCCTCCTTCTGCCTCCTGAGTACCACAACAGGCACAAAACCCCAGCCAGAGTGGACGGTGCCACAGCACATTTAAAGACCAGAAAGAGGGTGAAAGGAGTGAAGTTTGCGTTTGTCAAACATCCATCAGGGCCTTGCTGTGTTGGGCCCTGTGCTGAGCACTTGGAACACACAGGTGAAGGCTTTAACTCATGTCAGCTGCTCCTGGGCTGGTGAGCACATGAGTGGGTAACTACCGTTCAGTACGAACGGAGGGAGGGAGAAGTTGCTCTAGGAACCCAGGGGGCACTTAGCTCAGTCTGGGTGTACGGAAGCCTGCCCAGAGGCGGTGATAAACCAAGCTGTACTCGGATGTAGTCAGATGCAGTTGATGGATTTGGGGAGAACATCCCAGACATTTGGAAGCACCCAAGCAAAGTGAAAGATGCGAAAGAATTAGTGGTGGCTTGTATCAGTAGGTATCAGAGAGCTGGATTGAAAGGCCAGACTTGTAGGAGGATAGGTTCAAATCCTGCAGGACCTTGTCAGCCAAGCTTGAGATTTTTTTTTTTTTTTAAATCCTGGGACTGGTTTAAAGTTACTAAAGGATTTTAACGGAGAAAATGGTTTGTTGAGATTCTTTTGGGTGTAAGTAGGGCTGGAAAGAACAAGACTGAAAACCTGAGCTCAATGCTTCAAAGATAGGGTTTTGGAATTCCTGGGTAGACATGGAGGGGAACACCACTAAAAGCTGCGTGGGGGAGTGGCTCAAGCTTTAGCAACAGCCGTGTCTGAGTTTGAATTTCAGAGTTCGTTTACTAATGTAAGACCTTGGGTAAAACCACTTCTGAGCATAAAAGGAGGCGGTCATACCAGACCTAAGGAGAAGTTGTAGTGCTGGGGCATTGTAATGTGCACAGGGCCAGCCCTGGGTATTCAGTAAAGAGTATTCCAATTCCTTGAGAGGCGGCAGCTCTTTTGTGGCTTTTACTCCGGGGAGGAGATCAGCAGCACCCATTAGTACATATATGCTATGCATACACCACATGGTGTAAATTAGGAGTTGCATGTATGATGTTTTTGTCCATCTACCATGATTAGGCTTAATGGTAGCCTTGTTTGCTTTTTTAAGAGAAACAGAAAGCTACTGCTAAACCGATTAAAGCTGTTTGCTTTTAGAATTGGTGGTAAGAAGTAGACACTGTTAGAAGCAGTGGGCTGGAGCTCCCACACAAGTACACATGTGCATACATAGGTAATGTTGTGAAGCACTGCCCTTTAAAGTTCTAAAGTCTGTAGATAGAGCAAGGGCTCAGTAGTAGAGTGCTTGCCGAACATGCATAAGCCTCGAGGCTCAATCCCGCCACTAAAGAGAAAAGAAAATAAGTGTTGGCCCAAAACATTTTGGTTTAAAGGTTAAATAAGAGAGCATGAGATGTTTAGTGTGGTTCCCATGTACTCCATAATATTGCATGTGTGTGCTAATATTTGCTGTTATCTTTGCAGGGACAGTTAGTAAGATACCCCTGGGTCCCTAGCATAACGTGGATACCAAGTCTCTAGTCAGCTCTTGTGACAGCATGAGGCTCAAGTGCTGAATGGGCTTAGGTGGCGGCTGAGGAAATTTATCAGGGCAAGGACCAGGGTGATGGAGGTTATCCTTGGATACATCTAAGTTTACCCACCCAGACAGTCTCAAGAGCTTTAGCAAGTAATTGATGCTCCTTCTCTTCTGAACAAATGAGCAAGCAAGGGGCCAGTGAGAGAACCTATAGCCTCCTGGGCACCCATTGGTTGCAGCCCCTTGGTTGCTTAGCAACTCTTCCCATTTTCTCAGCTCTGTTCCCAGAGCTCTAATTGTAGGTCTGGGCTGAGCTCAGTGTGAGCAGCAGCCAAGACATCCCCAACAGCTCTGCTCCAGCTGCAGGAGCTGACCGTCTAGAGCCAGGCCTCTTGGATACAACCTTCACTGTGGTCCTAAAGACTCCCCTAACAAGTCTAGATACCTCTGAGGCCTCAGACTTGTTCTGTTTGCTCAGAGGTCTCCAGCCTTGTGTGGTAGAAAATCTACGCAGGCGAATTCACTATGGGTGGGCTACAACAAACCAGGAGTTGGCCCTGGAGACCTGCTCTGTCCAGGCTAGTTTGTTATATTTAGGTTAAGAAAGTCACCTTGGGTGACCGATTCCTGGGTAATCCGGACTCTGCCTTCCCTGGGTGTTCCAATATTAGCCTTCCCTCTAGCCCAGCTTGCACTGGTTTCATCTTTTTTTCTGTTCCTCTACACTTGCTCCTGCTTTCTGGTTCTCTCCTTTGAATTTTCCCCCTGAAATACATTTTTGTTTGTTTATTTTTCAAGACAGGGTTTCTCTGTGTAGCCGTCACTGTCCTGGAACTAGCTCTTATAGACCAGGCTGGCCTTGAACTCAGAAAGCCACCTGCCTCTGCCTCCCGAGTGCTGGGATTAAAGGCGTGCGCCACCACTGCCCAGCTTGAAGCACATTTTTAATAGTGGAATACCTTCTCATAGAGAATGGGGTAGGGACAGAGAAGTGAACTGGATGGGGTGTTGGGCTCTCGTCATGAGGTCTGGGGATACAAACCCAGATTGTTATAGATCCTTCACAGGAAATTGTGTTTGGGCTCGGAAAGGGAAGCAGATTTGTAGCAGTTTAAGACTGTCTCAGTCTAGTCTGTGTCTAAGTTCCTGTTTGACCTTGAGCAGTACTCTGAGCCCTTCTAGGCTGTGCTGTCCTTGCTCTATCCTATCTGAGGCTCAGATAAAACCTACTAAGAGCCTTCACTGCCTACCTTCTGTCTGCATGAACTGGCAGGTAGAGGATACAGCAGAGATGCTGTGAAGACAGCCTCCATCTCAGCCACTAGGGAGCTTATGGGTCATAGCCTTGGCCCTGACCCTGACTCTGTGCTAGAGCCTGGCCTGAAGGTACCCATTGTCTGATGGTGCAGCCTGTGTCAGGATCCTGAGACTGAAGCTATCCCAGCTGTCTCCAGACGATACCCCCTGGGGCTGTCTCTGAACTGGGGTGGATGGCTTTTACTAGCAGAATCTAGAATGGGGGTGTAGAAAAGGAAGTCAACATTCCTGGTCTGGGTGCCCCCTTATGTCCTCTCATCTTCTCACTAAGGTCCAGATAGTGTTGCCTAGCAACTTGCTTAGGCCAAATCCAGATAACATGGACCTTCAGTCCTCCTTTCTGTCATATATAAATTACTACTGGTTGACATCAGAGAGGTCCCAAGTACCTGACCTTCTCTTAGAAGATGGCTTCCTCTGCTTTATCCTGTCCCCACAGAGTGGATGGAGTTACTGTTGTCCCCATCCCCCTTCCCCTTGTGTCCTGGCTCTCACTTCCTGTCCTGTCTGTGCTCCAGGACTCTGACCTGGATATTATATTTCTCTCTGCACTTTCTTCCTGATCAACTCTTACTGACTCGTGTATCTTTAGTTACCAGCTGGAGACTCCCAAATCTGTGTCTTGCTTGGCCCCTCTCTACTGGGCATCGGGGTTTTACGTCCTGTTCTTTCTAAGCTCTTCTACTTGCACATCTTGTCTAACGCAGGACTTCACCTCTTGTTAAGGCGTCCTGTGCCTTCTCTATGTCTCAGTAACTCCAAGCTGTACTTATTTGGAGAGCTATCTTTTGTAATCAGCCAGTTATTACATACTGTCCATTGTACCTGTTAGCTCTAAGTTCATCATCTGTTCACTCCAATCCTGGTGCCACCAGACACAGGAGCTGTGACTTGGCGGCAGCTAGTGGGAACTGATGCCCTGTGACATTCCAAAGTCCTCTTTATTGGTGTTCTGACATGACCACCCTTGTCCAGTGTCTCCTGACACTGACTGTTCCTTTTTGGATTCACAATAACCAAGTGCCACAAATGGACGGCTTGAATGACAGAAATGGCTTGACAGTTGTGGCGGCTAAAGTCTGAAAGCAAGGTGTCAGCAGGACTGTGCTTCTTCTGGAACCTGCTGAAGACTTCTTCCCTGCCGCCTCCTGCCTGGCGGTTGGCTGGCAGCTGCCAGCAAGGTGTCAGCAGGACTGTGCTTCCTCTGGAACCTGCCGAAGACTTCTTCCCTGCTGCCTCCTGCCTGGTGGTTGGCTGGCAGCTTTTGCAGTCCTTGGCTTGCAGCTGCCAGCTCCAGTGCTTGCCTTTCTCTTCCCTTGGCATTGTCCCATGATGTCTCTCATCACATGGCTGTCTTATAAGGACACAAGTCATACTGGATTAGGAGCACAACAATCTATTTGCAACAATGCTTTTTCCAAGTAGGACCATGCTTTCAGGTACTGGGGGGCTAGGTTGCCAACATCATGTGTTTGTGTATGTGCACAACAGCCTTGGTGTTGTTCTAAGGAGCTGTGGACCTTGTGTTTTGAGACAGGACCTCTCACTGGCCGGAGCTTACCAAATGGGCTAGGCTGTCAGGCCACCAAGGCTCTGAAACCCTCATGTCTGTCTCCCCAGTACTGGCAGCACAAATACGCCCAACTTTTTGGCATAGGTTATGGGGATCAAATTTATGTCCTTGTGATTGTATGATACGAACTATCTCCCCAACCCTTCAACATATCTTTGTAGGAGATGTACATTTCAACCTATAACAGTCTGCCCCCTGAGCCTCCAGAATTCATGTCACTCTCATGCGAAACACATTCTCTTTATCCTGATTCCCTCCAAGGAAGCGTTAACCCATCCCAGCATCAGCTTCCAGTCCTACTGCAGAAAGTACTTCAATCTGCATCTCGGACTTTCTTGTGCCTCCTGCCCAGAGCTTTCCCAAAGATCTCTGACCTAATGTTCTCAGCATGAGCAGCATCAAAGGGGCCTTGGCCTCTTTTTGGTAGGAAGACTTTGGTGGAAGGCTGGGAAATTGTGCCTTTCTCTCAAAGCTGGTGGGGTTGGGCAGACGACTCTGATGGGTCACCTTACTCATGTCTCTAGGTATGTGAACACACTCCTGAGACTCATTCCGCTGGTTCTGGGACTGCAGGAACAACTGCGACAGGCAGTTCAAAATGGGGACATGGAGACCTCCCATGGCATCTGTCGCATTGCTGTGGCACTGGGCGAGAATCACTCTCGGTAGGGAGCGGGGCACTGCTGGTGGGATGGCAGGGCCCAATGAAGGTTAAAGTTATGGACCCTCATTGAGGAGGTACAATGAGCCAACTCTTCCCCATCCCAGGGCCTTGCTAGACCAAGTAGAGCACTGGCAGAGCTTCCTGGCACTCGTCAACATGATCATGTTCTGCACGGGCATTCCTGGCCACTATCCTGTCAATGAGACCACCAGCTCCCTCACTCTCACCTTCTGGTACACGCTGCAGGTATGTCTGTGTGACTGTCAGTTGGACTGAGCCTTCATGAAGCTGGATCATGCTTCTGAAGTTGCTGGGAAAGTGGCTAACTGTCTTTCCTGGCTCTCTCAGGATGACATTCTGTCCTTTGAGGCAGAGAAGCAGGCTGTGTACCAGCAGGTGTACCGGCCAGTCTACTTCCAATTGGTGGATGTGCTTTTGCACAAGGCCCAGTTCCCTCCCGACGAGGAATACGGATTCTGGTCCTCAGATGAAAAGGAGCAGTTCCGAATTTACAGGTGATGCTAGCAGGCCAACCCTCGCTCTAAACAGTCTTAAATAATGAAATAAGGGAAGAGGCAATCAGCCAGGCTTACTGACTTCTGGGGGCTCCTATAGTCTTTAGGCAATTTTGCAGGGATATAAGGATCCATGGGTAGGTTCCTGGATTATGCTAAAGATCCAAGCAGTATAAAAGGCCTTCATCTCCTTTTCAGGGTGGACATCTCAGACACGCTCATGTATGTCTATGAGATGCTGGGGGCTGAGCTGCTTAGCAACCTCTATGACAAGTTGGGCCGTTTGCTCACGAGCTCAGAGGAGTCCTACTCCTGGCAGGTACCTCCCAAACCCGATTCCCTCTGCCCTCTGTAACTTGTTACACCTCCTCCTAAGTCAAGCCAGTGGTACCTTCTTTCCCCAGCACACAGAGGCCCTGCTTTATGGCTTCCAATCCATCGCAGAGACCATCGATGTCAACTATTCTGATGTGGTGCCTGGGCTCATTGGCCTCATCCCACGGATCAGCATCAGCAATGTGCAGCTGGCAGATACTGTCATGTTCACCATTGGTGAGACCTGGCATTCATCCATAACCACATTCTTAGAGCTACAGCACCCATCCCTAACTAAGCATGGCTGGCCTGCTGGGTCCTTCCCCACACAGTCAGCACTGCTGCCCGCTAACTGTCCTGGCAAGTCTTTTCTGCAGTGCATTGAGCTGCATCTCAGTGCTGCTAGTTTGCTGTTATTAGTGGAGCAGCAGTGCTAGGCCTCCGCTGAGTGATCCTTTCTGCTTTTCAGCATTGAGGCTCATGTTTGAGGTCAATGCCTTTATGCCTACATGACCCTCTGAGCACTCTGGATATACTGAGGCTGTAGCTCAACCATTCCGAAAGCCTTGCCTGCCTCAGAGAGCCTTCTCTTTGCCTTTTCATCCAGGAGCTCTGTCTGAATGGTTGGCTGACCACCCCGTCATGATCAACAATGTTCTGCCCCTTGTGCTGCATGCCCTAGGCAATCCTGAGCTGTCTGTCTCTTCTGTGTCTACCCTCAAAAAGATCTGCCGGGAGTGCAAATATGACCTGCCGCCCTATGCTGCCAATATTGTAGCTGTCTCCCAGGTATGTGGTGCCCCAGGTGGTGCAGGCCTCAGAGTGCCCTGCTCCACACTGATATGTTATTCTCTGCCCCCAGGATGTGCTGATGAAGCAGATCCACAAGGTACGGTTCAAGCTTTCTAGAGGGCTCCTTGGATATTTGGTGGGGAATTGCTTACCCCAAAATCCTGCTTTTGACCTTCTCTTCCCGACTTATCTCTTAGTCTTTGTTCTTATAATCCTCCCCAAGAGGCTCATTCTCCTTTCTACTCACAAGCAGATGTGGTCAGGATGGACCATCCCTGTTTTCTGCCCCACAGACAAGCCAGTGCATGTGGCTAATGCAGGCACTGGGCTTCCTGCTGTCAGCCCTGCAGGTGGAAGAGATCCTTAAGAACCTGCACTCACTCATCTCCCCCTACATCCAACAACTGGAGAAGCTGGCAGAAGAGATAGTGAGTGAGCTCTGGGGACCTGGGGCAGCACTGGGACTCGGGGGCTTCTCTGTGCACATTGGGGTGGAGATGTTGGAATTGGCATTCAGGGCTGGTGGTGAGTGATCTGGCCCCTAAGCTGGGGCTCGGAGGTCTAGAGCTTGATTTGATTCTCCCCATAGCCTAATCCCTCCAACAAGCTGGCCATTGTCCACATCTTGGGGCTTCTTTCCAATCTCTTCACCACACTGGATGTCAGTCATCATGAGGATGATCACGAAGGCCCTGAGCTCCGGAAACTGCCAGTGCCACAGGGACCCAACCCAGTAGGTGACTTTGTCTTTGCCATTCCCTCCTCCTTTCCTCGTGGGATTGTCTATCTATCACTCTCCAATCCTGTAGATAATGTTGGCGTTGCTTCCTGACCCTGCAGAGGTTATGCATTTGGTCCTTTGACCTTCCACTTTATATGTAGCCAAGTCATTGCATCCCCTGTCCTGTAGATGATGTTTTTCTTGTCCTCAGCTCAGCTGGGGTGATGGCATTGAGGTTTATTTACCCCACTGTGAGGGACACTGACCTTATCCTTTGGTCCCTTTGAGCTGTATTATGAGCTCGTGTTCAACCCCGTCTCCTTAGGGCCTCCTACTTTAGTGTTCACTGTCTCCTGCAGGCACTCGGGTTGCCGCGGTTGCCCACCGTTGAGAGGAGATGCACAGAAACAGGGTGATGAGCGCTGTGGGTTTGGGATGACCTCTTTGCTTTTTTGTTTTTGTTTTTCTTTTGAGACAGCGTCTCACTAAGTAGCCCTGGTGGGCTGGAACTTGCTATGTAAACAAGACTGGCCTTGAGTCAGAGATCCTCCTGCCTCTGCCTCTGCCTCCCATGTGCTGGGCTCAAAGGTGTTTGTGATTGGATGGTTTTGCTTTTGTGCTGTCAGAGATTGAACATAGGGCTCTGTACTCTGTGCATGCTAGACAAACACTCTGGTACCAAGCTACATCTCCAGCCCTTCAGGTGACCTCTTACAAGCTGTCTGATCTGTGACAAGTCTCAGTTTCCCTCTCAAAGGGGTCTACATTTGCTCATTGCAGGAGCAGAGGGGGCTTTAGTGAGAGAGGCTGGCAAACTGTAAAGTTCTATACACATACCAGGGGCTGCTTTGGTCATTGGTCTTGTATGCCCTAGGCCTTCTCCTGGAAAAAAGGAGCCGGGGACACCTGACCTCTGCTCAGCTCCACACCTTAGCTTCAGTTTCCATATGGGCTCCAGGCCAAGCCTGGGCCCCCATCATCCCACAGGGCCCCCTTTTCTTCTGTGGCAGTCATCATCCTGCCTTCCCTATCTCCCAGGACCTCAGCCTGCTCTCTGCTCTGCCATAAGCTGCCCGTATCTACGCATCCCTTGGGGCTCCCTGCCCCACGCCTATTTGGGTGAGACAGCATCTCTTCCTCCTCAGGGGCTAGCCCATTACTTTGTTTTTTTCTGAGCAGAAATGAACAGAGAGTGAGTTTTGTTTTGTTATGTTTGCAAAGCTATTTCAATTTTATCAAGAGCTTAGGACGTTTCTGCTTTGCAGTTCTGAGTCTTCCTCTGAAATGACCTACAGTTCAAAATATTCTCCTTCATTGCTGGGGGGTTAAGCACACCATTTCTTGCCCCACCATCTCCAATGTGCAGTCGAGGGTGATGGGTTGAGCCCTTTGCCTCCAGCCAGGTCCTCGGGTAGGCGGCAGCAGTGGTGCCTCCCTCCTCCCTGTGTCCTTAGGTGGTGGTAGTACTACAACAAGTCTTCCAGCTCATCCAGAAGGTGCTGAGCAAGTGGCTGAACGACGCCCAGGTGGTCGAGGTGAGCCCTGACCCCCTCTGTTCCTGGGCCAATTTTGGTCGAAAGTGCCAGAGTAAAGGATCTGCTGCAACACTGACACAAGAAGAAACGTCTTTTGGGAAGGCACCCCTACCCCTGCCGCCACCCCAGACTCACAGAAGTGCTGGGTGAAACGAGAGCGACCTTGGGGCCAAGTAGCAGGTGCCCACTGAAGCACCAGAGGCCTGGCTCTGCCTTTTCCTTTTGAGTTGAGATTTCAGTTGTTCTTACTATCCTCTGAAAGGAAAGAGTAGCGATGTAAGTAACAGGAGTTAAGTGACAAAGTTCAAGCCTGTGCTCCTCTGTAGAGAGTCTTTTGCCCCTTCTTTTCAGGTTGAGGAGTAGATTGTTTGCCTTGCTTGGTTTGTAGGGCTTGACCAGACTTCTGGGTAAGGGTCCTTTCTTAGGCCTCCCTCCCATGACCTGCTGGCGAGGGTCTCTTTTCTTTCTTCCTCAGGCAGTGTGCGCCATCTTCGAGAAGTCTGTGAAGACGCTGCTCGATGACTTTGCCCCCATGGTGCCACAGCTCTGTGAGATGCTGGGTCGGATGTACAGCACCATCCCCCAGGCCTCTGCTCTCGACCTCACTCGGCAGGTAGGTCTTCTGGTTTGGGCAGTTGGTGCTCCGGATATCACCCTACTCAGATGGCTGCCATGGCTGGGGTCCCCGCCTGTGTTCCAGGGGTGTTGATCTGCCCTGGTGAGGCGACCCTCAGCTGACCAGCCCTCCCTGCTTTGTTGTAGCTGGTCCACATCTTTGCTCATGAGCCTGCCCACTTTCCCCCAATCGAGGCCCTCTTCCTGCTGGCCACCTCCGTCACACTCACGCTCTTCCAGCAAGGTAAGTGCCAACCAGGGTGACTGCTGCCGCCGCCACTGCCACTGCCTCTGCTTCCTCCACCGGGGAGCCAAAGCTACCCAACTCTGTTCTCCATTCCCTGGTCGCACGTGGGACTTGATGGGAAATGGGGGATGAAGCACCGCACAATTGTTACCTATAAGTAGTTGGTTCTCTGGGCTTGAGGTGGATAAGATGGTGAATGGTATCTTTACAACCTGCCTGTGCTCCAGGCCAGCCTTGGTCCTGGGGAAGCTGGGCTCAGACTCTGAGGGACTTGGGGCGCTAGTCTGGCTCATTGCCTTCGGGATATAATGAGAAGTTGGAGGAGCATGGGCTGTGAAACCAGGGAGACCTAGAATCTAAGCTCATCACCACCAAGCTAGTTGTGTGACCTTGGGCAAGTCACTTGCCTCCACTGAGCCTCCTTTCCATATCCTTTCAGGCATTCTAGTTCCTAGGGCCTGGCTTGGGCTTCTGTATATGAAGTACTCGAGAGTGTTGATTCCTTTTCCCATGTCAAAGTTTAGTCCTTTCTGAGCCCAAAGTCCCTTTGACGGTGGTCCAAATCCCTCTTTCTGTAGCCCTCTACCTGAGAGAGTTGGAAACTGGTTTCCTCTCTGATCCAGGTTCTGCCCTGGTACAGAAGCAATGCTATTCCTCAGCCCCCTAAGCCTGGCCTGGATTTGAGCTTTCAGGCCGACTAGAGGTCCATCCAGAGCACAGGGTACTCCTAGCTCATATTTGTTAGTGTCTGGTTCTTTGTGGACCATGGAGCAGACCAGAGTAGGAAGAAACCTGGTGTGACTGTCCTCAACTCCACCTCTTCCGCTGCTTGTACCCCTTTTCTGGATGAGTCCTAGTGATCTTGAATCTGTTCAACCCTCAATGGGTCCACTCCTCCTCACCTTCCATGAGCCCCTCCTCAATTTAGGCTCAGCCTCACCTGAATTAACTCCATAAACACCTGCCCCATCTCCAGTGCATCCAACATGCAGCACACAATAATAATATGGCCTCATTTCCTCTCTGGCCTAAAACCCTCAAATTCTGACCCTTGCCCTCAGGTTATTGTCACAGTCCCATATGACCAAACTTGGGTGTATCTCTAAATGTTCTCTCATGAAGGGAACTCATGTTCTCAAATTCTGACCCTTGCCCTCAGGTTATTGTCACAGTCCCATATGACCAAACTCGGGTGTATCTCTAAATGTTCTCTCATGAAGGGAAGGGAGCAGTCCAGCCACACCCACGTGCCTTGCCCCACCAATTGAAAAGTGCTCACCTTGCTGGGTGAGCGCTTACTCTCTCATGCCTTAGTTAGGAGGCAGGCATTACTCCTCAGACAAGTGACTCTGAGGCACAGCTGGGTCCTTGTAGCTATGTGCCACCCTGCACCACACTGACGCTGCAAATGAGCACTGGCCAAGAAATAAGTAACCTCCAAATGTCTGTCTCTCTGCCTAGACTGAGCCCCCTGGGGGGCAGGATTGCATCTCTGCTATATCCCCTGTGTCCAGAATGAGGCCAAGCTCAGACACTGTTGAATCAAGGAGGATTCCTTGCCCCCACAACCTTCCTTCCACACTTTCTGGCCCAAGCAGGAAGGGAACTACACACTGAACACTCTTCTACAGTGGGACCCAGGCATATAGCCCATTGGACCTTTCCAGAACTGCAGGAAGGGAACTACACACTGAACACTCTTCTACAGTGGGACCCAGGCATATAGCCCATTGGACCTTTCCAGGACCCAAGCAGTTCAGGTTTCAGAGATGAGAGGATCAGCCTTAAGTAGTAGCTCCTGGTAGCCTGCAGAAGGAAGTGAGGGAGAGGTTACGTATTCCAGGTGGGGAAATAACATCTGTGGCTTACACAAGATCACACAGCTACTCAGTGGTGTCTCAGGCAAGAGCTGCAGGCTCGTGCCTATCAAAGCTGAGGCAGGGATGGCCAGCATCATTACCTGTCGGGGTTGTTGGTTGTCTTGTTGGGCAGCATGGTCCCCATACCTGTTTTGTTGTCCCAGTTTCGGGCTTCCTCAAGCTCTGCCTTCCCAGTGGGTCTTGGGATAGCACAATGACTGCTTCTTCCTTTTCTTGGTATGTCCAGACACTGGGAGCTGTCCTCAGCCCTGAGTTTGACTGTTTCCCATGTTGAGAAAATTTGCTGGGACGGAGCAAAGTCGTGGCCTTATGATGCAGTTTACCCCCTGGCCCTACCAATGATGTCTGACCAGCCTCATAGCACCCAGGGCCCTCCCTGCCTTACCCAAATAAGAGTTCTTTAGTTGAAGCAAACTGAACAAAATGCTTCCCTTGGCCCGACCAAGAGCTCTAAGACCATCAGACTGAAGGAGACACTTACTCTGGCTCTCATGCCCTGGACTTCCCAGGGCCTTTAGCCAAGCCTCAAAATGAGCTGCCATGGACCAACCCCCAGCCAGCTCTGCCCTCCCCTAAGATGGCTGTGCTGGGGAAGTATATGTCGAGAAGCAGTGTAGGGCTACCCCAGACCATCAGAGCCGCAGCGTGTCTCCTCAGCTCTGTGGAATCTAGACGTGTCTGAGCACCGAGGGATTGCTGGGGGGACTGGGAAGTAGGTGGAAGGCCCCTGGGGGAGCTGGGGCAGGCCCGTCCTTCACTTTGCCGTCTCTTTCTGTTGGGCTTCTCCCAGTTCATGGTTTTTGTATGTTTTGTTTCTTTATCTTGCTTCCTGCTGCTCATGTGCCCCCACGCTGTCTCCTGCAGGCTCTCAGTCACACATAACTATATGAGGTTGAGTTGCTGTTTGTATAATTTTTTCTTAAGTTCCATCTTTATTATATTTTAGGGCCCAGGGACCATCCTGATATTGTTGATTCATTTATGCAACTCCTGGCACAGGTGTGTTTTAGTTTTATTCATTCACGTTCTGTTCTCTCTCTTTCTCTTTCTCTTATGTTGAAATTCAATTTAAGCCTATTTTTAGCTTTCTGTTGACAAATTTTTTTTTCTGTTCAGTTGAATAGAGTTTCTTCATCTGTTTCCGTGGAAGTTGACAACCCAGCATCCCCCTTTAGTGCCCCTTTGCCTCAACTAGCTCAGTCACCTACAAAGACCAGAGAGAGGCTGGTCCTGAAGGGAGGGACTGGGAGAGGAGGGGGTGGTGACTGTACCCAGCAGTTCCTGTGTGGCTGCCTTACCCAGAAACATCAAGGGTAGGACTGAAGTTCAGGGCCTGGGCTTCCTGTCCCCGTGCTCCCGCCGGGGACTGCATGCCTCAGTGCTCCCAGTGCTCCCAGGAGGTGGCTGGGAGCAGCTCCGAAGAGCAGAGCTCAAGGCGAATGTGCAGTCCAGAGTCCCATTTGGTGGAGAGAATGTGGGGCTGCTGGTAGTGGGGTGCGGGCTCTACTGTGAGACCTCACTAGGGTGTGTTTGTGCCTGGGGCGTGCTTAAGTGTGTTGACCTTATTTTGTATGTTTGGAGTTTGGGTATGGAAGGGAGCAGAGGTCATGTGCTGTAAGCAGGACGCATGTCATGCTGAACATTGAGACATGTGAAACTGACGTGACATGTGAGGAGGGTGGCCTCTCCACTATATGTGTGTTGATGTGTGATGTTAGACCATTGATGGACACTGAACATGAATATGTGTTGGCTGTGTGTGTGTGTGTGTGCGCTGGTGAAGTGAGCTTTTAATGGAAATAATGTCGTGAGTTGTTACCATGCCAACACTGAATGAGCATGGCACGGCAGATGTGTGCCAGGCTATGGGTGGATGGAGGTAGTGTGATGGGTTCTATGTTAGAGGATCCCGTGGATTGGAGTAAATGGGGCGCTTCGCTTGCTCCTCCCATTTGCTGAGTTTGAGGTAAAGCTGTACTCTGACAGACTGACACATACAGTAGGTGTGGCTCTTGCTCCCCTGGAGCCTACAGTTTCACGGGGATACGAGGAGTGTGCTGCCCCTGGGTGGGTATGTGTGTGGGGATCTGTGAGGGTGTACTTTGGCAAAGGAGGCTGCTTGAGTGTATTTGTGGGTGTGTTGGGATGGTGTACATGGGAGAGGGCTGTGAGCGTATGGATTTTGGGGATGTGCGGGGTTGGGTGTGTAACTGTAGTGAGAGTGTTATAAGTGCAGACTAGTGGATGTGAGGGTGTGTAAGGAGGGCATTTCAAGTCGGGGTACATGTAGGGGTGTTTGCACTTGGATAAACACGGGGGCAGAGGGTGTATGGGGGTTGGAAAGGTCTCTGTGGTGTGCGCTGGGAACTTCACTGGAGAACAGCAGTGTTTAAGGACTGCTGGAGCTGTGCCGAACGTCTTCTGTGACTCGAGGATGTGCCAACCGTGTCTGGTAGCACTTGGGGCAGGCCATCTGCCCCATCCCTCCATCTGCTACCCCATGGCAGCACTGGCTCCTAGGGTGGGGATGGTTGAGCAGGCCTGGACAGAGTATCCTGGAGGAGAGGAGGGTGGAGGGATCTAGATCTTCTACTTTTCCTCTTCTTGAGGAAGAGCTTGGAGAATGAGAGGAATTGGGGTTGGGGCTGTGCTGGACTGGGGCTTCATGTCCAATTGTTATCTCTTCTTATTGCTACCCTGCTCACAAAGCCAAGGATCCTCCACTTCCTGTGATTCAAAAGACAGTCACTACTGGCCACCTGGGGCCTTTGGGAGGGGAAAGGGGAAGGTTTTTGATTAGGGATTGATTTGGGATCTAAATACTCTACATTAATGGTCCCCACCCACAGCTTCTCCCATCCCCGGGCATTCGGGTACACCTACATGTATATTATGCATCCCCGGGGCAGCTTCTCATTTGACTGAACTCTGGGGTAATGTGAGTTCCCAGAGATGTCTGGGTGGCATCCAGTACATGTGATGTGTGAAGTTAGGAGCTCGGGTGGCAGGTGAGTGGCGGGGGTGATCCTTTGAGCTGCCTGGAGCTGGGCTTACCAGCTCCACCTTCTGCAGGCTTTGAAGCGGAAGCCAGATTTGTTCCTGTGTGAGCGATTGGATGTCAAAGCTGTGTTCCAGTGCGGTAAGTGGGGCCAAGTGGAGAGTTGGGCTTGGGCTCCCCTGCATCTCTAGGCCCCATCTGATTTACCTCCACCTCTCCCACAGCTGTGCTGGCCCTCAAGTTCCCTGAGGCACCTACTGTCAAGGCCTCCTGTGGCTTCTTTGTGAGTCCAATGCTAACCCCTGGCCCCTGTGCCCCTAGGACTGGGGGGGGGGAGGAGGTGTGGTGTCCAGATCTTGTCCTCAGGGAGAGGTGGGAAGGAGATGGGGTTCACAGGCCTCTCATCTTCTGCAGACTGAGCTCCTGCCTCGGTGTGGGGAAATAGAGTCTGTGGGGAAAGTGGTGCAGGAAGATGGCCGTGTGCTGCTCGTAGCTGTTCTGGAGGTGAGCTGGAGTTAGTGGTGGGCTGGTAGGTGGGGAGACCTTCACCACTGAAGCAGCTGGTATTGTTGGGGTGGGGGGCCGGGTCTTTGGTTTCCTAAGCTCTCTGATTCTGTCTCTCCCGCGATTAAATATCTGAATGTTGTTGGGGTTGCTGTGAGGGTCTGTTATGATCTGTGAGGATCTGGCTCTCAGAAGACAGTGCCTACTTAAAGATCCCAGGGAGCCTGCAATATGCCTAAGACTCCTTGCTATAGGGGAGAAAGGCTATGCACTGAGAACCCCTCTTTCTTAGGCCATTGGGGGCCAGGCCTCCCGCAGCCTCATGGACTGCTTTGCCGATATCCTGTTTGCCCTGAACAAACACTGCTTTAGCCTCCTGAGCGTGTGGATCAAGGAGGCACTCCAGCCACCTGGTTTCCCATCTGCCCGTCTCAGCCCCGAGCAGAAGGACACTTTCAGCCAGCAGATCCTTCGGTGAGCAGAGCTGGTATGGGCCTGAGCTTGGGTCTGGAGGTGATGGTGGACAATGCTAACGTGCTCTCCCTTCCCTCCTCCAGTGAGCGAGTGAACAAGAGGCGGGTGAAGGAGATGGTGAAGGAATTTACACTGCTGTGCCGGGGACTACATGGCACAGACTACACAGCTGACTACTGAGGGACACCTGTGTCCCACTCACCCCTTCTTACCCCTTCCTATTCCCAAAGAGTAAAGCTGCACCCTCACTACTGCCTGTGTCCTTTCTTCTTCCACCTTCACCTAACTGGACCCAGGCCTGATGGAAGAATCAAAGGATGCTTAGACCCAGGCCTTGATTAACAATAATAGGGACGGCCGGGCGGTGGTGGCTCACGCCTTTAATCCCAGCATTTGGGAGGCAGAGGCAGGCAGACGAGTTTGAGGCCAACCTGGTCTACAAGGGCTAGTTCCAGGACAGGCACCAAAGCTACAGAGAAACCTTGTTTCGGAAAAAAAAAAAAAAAAAAAAAAAAAAAAACAAACCCAAAACAATAGTAGGGACATAGGTTGGGTTCACACCCTTTAATTCCAGCACTTGGAGAGGCAGAGGCAGGGCTGATCTCTAAGTTCAAGGCCAGTCTGTCTATAGAGTCTGTCTATAGAATGAATTCCAGGATAGCCAGAGGTAAAAAGTGAGATCTGTCTCAAAAACCAAACAAACAAAAAAAAACAAAAAAGAGTGGTGAGGACACCTAGCTCCTAGGGTGAGGACACCTAGCTCCTAGGGTGGGGACACCTAGCTCCTAGGGTGGGGACACCTAGCTCCTAGGGTGAGGACACCTAGCTCCTAGGGTGAGGACACCTAGCTCCCAGAGTGGGCACTTGTCTAAGTTGCTTAGCCTGGAACCAAATACTGCCCTTTCTCCCAGGGTGAGAGGCTATATCAGCATCAGCAACCCATACACACTCCTGTTAGATTCATGTACACATTTAATCAGCAATGCTGAGTACTAGGTCCCTGGTTCTACCCCACACTAAGTCTGACCCCTTTCATAGCTACTGTACACAGTGGAGAAAGTTACATTTCTGATGAGAAAATATGGGCCTTCAGGATCCACGTGGAGTGTGGGAAGAAATGGAGTGGAGATTTATTTCCAGACTTTTATTTCTATTTACATTTATTTACGTATATTTTTATTTTAGACTAACATAGTTTGAGTACATTGCAAGAGGATAGAGCACTGGGTTATGACTCGTGATCACCTTCAGCCTGATAAGATGTTTTAGAACACCTGAACTTATACATGGTCAAGGGGGCTGTGCAAAGTGTGTGTGTGTTGGTGGGGGTGTGCAGCTGGAAGGCCTTTCAGTCCTTACAGAGAGAACTGTTACCTAACCTAGTATTGCTTGTGAACCCAACTCTGCCCTCTCAGGACTGCAAGTGCAGGCTTATCAGGACCATGGACAGCGCTCAGCAGCTGGGCTTCCTCTACTTTCTGAGCTAAAGTTCTGTCTGGCCTGCCCCAGACTTGTCAGTAAAACCTGAAGAGCAGAGCTAAGTTCTCCCCACTCCCATCTGTGATATCTGAGTTCATTTGGTGGGAGAACCGCAGCCTACTTCTCTGCTCTTTTCCTAGGTTTTGTATTGATTCTGCCCTTTTCTTTTTCATTCCTTGTCTTCCTGAGCCAGCTAGCATCTGTCTCAAACGCTATCTCCTTTATCATCCCAGTCCTCAGTTCCAGTTTTTGAAAATCTTAGGTATTGCTTATATTGGTTAATGAATAAAGAAACTGGCTTGGCCTGATAGGGTAGAACAGAGTTAGGCAGGGAGAACTAAACTGAATGCTGGGAGGAAGAAGGCAGAATGAGAGATACCATGTAGCCCCGCTGGAGACAGACACTGGAACTTTAGCTGGTAAGCTACAGCCAATTGCGATACACAGATTAATAGAAATGGGTTAAATTTTAGCCAATAAGAAGTTAGAACTAATGGGCCAAGCAGTGATTTAATTAATTTGGTTTCTGTGTTATTTTGAGTCTAAGCTAGCCAGGTGATCAGGAACCAACAAGTGGCCTCCCCTCCTCCAACATAGGTGTATATGTGCCTGAATATATGTCTGCACCACATGAATGTAGCTACCTGCAGGTATTAGAAGAGGGTTCACCTAGAACTGGAGTAACACGGTTATGAGCCACCATGTGGGTACTGGTGAATGAACCTAGTACTCTGCAAGAACAACAAATGCTCTTAGCCACTGAGCCATTTCTCCAACCCCCTCCCCAGCCCCATCCTTACAGTTCTGATTTCTCATCTGGAGGATGCAGAGATGGCCCACATGTTTTCAGTCCTCTTATCCCACTACATGTTAAGAGCCCTTGTCCCCTACCCTCCCTCCTCAAAATAAAGTGTGTGTAAGGTAGGTGAGTGTAGAGTCTAGGGCAGGGGATGTAGCTCAGCAGCAGCCCTCTTGCCTAGCATGCACAAGGCCCGGGTTCAGGTCCAAGGAGGTGGGGGGAGAATAAACATGGCGTCTACAGCCCAGTTTCTGGTTTTGATGCTGATTGTCCCACTGACCTACTGTTTCTTGTTAGTTACTTCAGATCTATTTCTTTATCTCTAAATCGGGATGATTCTTGCTCCTAAGAATGTAGTGTCTGATTAATTTAGCAAAGGGCTCTGTGTTTGATTGACAGATTTAAAGATAGCGGGTATAGTTATAATTTGACCCTTGGGACAGTCCTTCGGCAGACAAGGTAAAGGGCATAAAGATATTGATTCCTAAAATGCCTAGCAGTAAGTGCCCACCCACAAATATTCAAACCCAAGCAGTGGGCACCTATTTGGAAATTATGCAGAATAGAGAGACCCAGCTTCGTTTACACAGCAAGACCCTGTCTCAAATTATGGGGTCTGTGAGAATGGCTTGGAGGATTAGGAAGCTTGCAGCCAAATCTGAAGACCTGAGTTGGATCTTCAAGAACCCTTGCTCTCCCCATATGTACATGTAGACATACAAATGTTAAAAGCAAATTTCATTGCACATGAGATACTTAATGTGACCAGCGGATAGGACCTGCTCACACTGAATTAGTGTTTAGGAAGCACAGGGCACCAGCAGGCTGACCTGAAAGTATCCGGGAAGGAGCTATAACCTGTGGAACTACAACGCCCACAAGGCTTCGCGGCACTTCCGATTGGTCCTGAGTACGAGGCTGGTGATTGGTTCTCTGTGCGCATTCCTTGAACCCGGAAGTGATCTCAGTAGGACCATGTGTAGTGGAGAACCGGGAGTTTGGAAGCGTAGGACGTGAATCCTGGGGCTCCCGGACAGGTTGGTCCCAAGCCACAAACAAAACTGCTGTGACTTCGAGAGGCGCAACTGCATCTCGCCCCACTCAACCTGTGCCCCATGGAGTCTACGTTCAGCAGCCCCGCGGAGGCGGCCCTACAGCGGGAGGCGGGAGTCCCAGGACTACTCACCCCTCCCGAAGACCTCGACCGAGTGTATGAGCTGGAGCGAGTCACGAAATTTGTCTGCGACTTAGGGTGTCAGCGGGTGAGGGCCAACTTAGAAAGCGAGGTTGGCTCGCCTCTGGGGATGTCTTGCCGGGATTGGGATTTTGGAAGCTATGTGGGTTGAGGAAATCGGAGTTCGCCCGAGTCGAACGGACCACCCGTCCCTCCGTGGGGCCGAGTGTCCCTCTGGAAGTAGGGGCTTTGAAACTTGAGTGTCTCTTTTTCAGGCGCTCTTGGTGGAGGAGTGAACCGTTGCTGACTTTATGATTTGTGCTTACAGGTGGCCTTACAGTTCCCTGACCAGTTACTGGGAGACGCTGCAGCAGTGGCTACACGGCTGGAGGAAGTCACGGGATCGAAGATGTTCATTTTGGGAGACACGGCTTACGGCAGGTGTGAACTCGTGCTGGGAGTCAGTGGTCGGGTCTGAAGATCTAGGCCCGGTGGGGTTTTCTTGCTGACAGGATCTGCCTCCAGTGACTGTGCTTGAATGATGATGAGAAGCTCCTGGTGCCGGCGCCCCTCAGTGACAGTGAATTCCTAACATGTTACCATTTTATCACTGGCCACATTTCCCATTGATGACAGCCCTTTCCAGGTAGGGAGGCCTCTCACCAGCGCGCGCTCTCTCTCTCTCCCCTGCAGCTGCTGTGTGGATGTGCTGGGTGCTGAGCAGGCTGGAGCGCAAGCCCTTGTCCACTTTGGTCCTGCCTGCTTAAGCCCCCCTGCCCGTTTGCTGCCCATCACCTTCGTCCTTGGTCAGCGCTCTGTTGCCTTAGAGCTCTGTGCAAAGGCCTTTGAAGCCCAGAACCCAGATCCCACAGCCCCGGTGGTACTGCTGAGTGAGCCAGCTTGTGCCCATGCCCTAGGTGAGAAATTATACCTGTGAGGGAAGGAGGGGTAGATCCATGGCTGCATGCCTTAATTTCCCCTATGAAACACGCTCCCATAGAGCTCTTGATAGCAGCTTGGCCTCGCTTGTACTTTAGGGTCACATTTAGTCACCTGGGGATGAGGCATCTTCTGCTGTGTGGGACTTCAACTCTGATGCCACCTCCTTCTCTTTCAGAGGCTTTGGCCGCGCTCCTGCGCCCAAAGTATCAAGATCTGCTCATCTCCACTCCAGCTCTGCCCCTGCCTGCAGGGTCCCCAAGTTCACAGCTTGAACCCCTTGAACGTTTTGGACGACGCTTCCCCCTGAGCCCAGGAAGGTGTCTGGAAGAATACGGTGCCTTCTATGTGGGGGGCTCTCAAGCTAGCTCTGACCCTATCCTTGATCCAGATCTGAGCAGACTGCTCTTGGGGTGGACACCAGGACGGCCTTTCATCTCCTGCTGTCCAGACACAGGACAGACACAGGACCAGGGTGCCCAGGCTGGGCGGCTAAGAGCTCGAAGACTGTATCTTGTAGAGCGGGCCAGAGACGCCCGTGTAGTAGGGCTGCTGGCGGGCACATTAGGTGTAGCTCAGCACCGCGAGGCCCTGGCACACTTGCGGAAGCTGACTGAGGCTGCTGGGAAACGGAGCTATGTACTGGCCCTGGGGAGGCCCACAGCTGCCAAGCTTGCCAACTTCCCTGAGGTGGACGTCTTTGTGCTTTTGGCCTGTCCTCTGGGAGCCCTAGCCCCCCAACCTTCAGGTGGCTTCTTGCGGCCTGTATTGACACCATGTGAACTGGAGGCTGCCTGTAACCCTGCCTGGCCACCCCCAGGCCTGGCTCCCCACCTCACACATTATGCGGAGCTGTTGCCCGGTGAGTGGCTAGCGTGCGCGCACGGGGGAGGCGGGGGACACGGGACAAGGACCGGGATAGCTATCCTCTCTCCTTTCTTCTCAGGTTCCCCCTTCCATGTGCCACTCCCACCACCTGAGTCAGAGCTGTGGGACACCCCAGATGTATCCCTCATTTCTGGGGAGCTCCGAGCACCACCTTCGTGGAAATTGTCACATGACACTGGGTGCTCTGCCCTAGCTCAAAGGCCACAGCTGGAGCTGGCTGAGAGCAGCCCTGCAGGTAAGCACGCAAATGCCTGCCCCCTGCTAGGGTCCTGTCCAGGTCCAGCCCACACAGCTTGTTCTCATTCCCTCTACAGCTTCGTTCCTCAGTTCCCGGAGCTGGAAGGGGCTGGAGCCCCGCCTGGGCCAGACACCAGTGAAAGAAGCCGTCCACGGAAGACGGGGTATTGCCATTGCCTATGAGGATGAGGGATGCAGCTGATGCCATGCGAGGCCAGCGTCATAGCGTGACAAATCGGCTGGGACTTGTGCTCCCTGAATCAGCGTCTCCTCCTCTACAATGATACTTGAAGGAACCTGGACAGAGGGAGTGCCAGTAGCTTCTCCCTGAGGGCCTATCTACCCTGTCCTGGCACTGGCTCGGTATACCTCGGTGCAATAAACATCTGCATGGTGGGGAAACAAGGTTCAGGCCTTTTCTGGGCCCATCTGTCAGCAGCCTGGGATTGTGGTTGACTCCAGTTCCTGGTGTGCAGTATAGTTCTGCCCTTGTTCAGGGGCAGGAGTTGGATGTTCCACACCAGGATTCTTCCCGCTCAGCACGGCTGAGGGCAGGAGTTGGATGATCCACACCAGGATTCTTCCCCCTCAGCACGGTTGAGGGCAGGAGTTGGATGATCCACACCAGGATTCTTCCCCCTCAGCACGGCTGGCTTTCTAGGCAGAGTAGTTCTACTGCGGAGGCTATTCTGTAAATGGTGGGGTGTTTAGCTTCAGCAAAAGCATCTCCCCCCAGGTATGACAACCCAAATGATCTCCAGATACCATGTAACTGCTTCTAATTGAGAACCGCTGGTCTAGACTCATACTGTCCAAGACAGTATTCATGAGACACATGACTCCTGCAGTCTAAAGTGGATGGAACCTGTTTCTCAGCTCCACTGATCACAGTTCAGGCACTCGCATGGCAGTGTGGGACAGTTCTGTCGCAGCACGAACTCTGCAGGACAGTGCTGGCTATGCTGACTCAGACTCGTCTCTGGGAGACACCAAGAAAACTGAAATAAACTGAATCCTTCTCCTCTTGCTTCTTTATTCACCAAATACATCTCGGTTCTGCACCGTTGCTGTGGGTGGGTACAGGAGTTACATATATGATCAGGTTCCTGTCCTCAGAGTGTGGTTGAGAAGAAATAGTGACCCCATGAAATAGAATTGTATGTGAAGAAGGGAGCCCCGGGGACAACTGGACCTCATAGCAGACTCAAGAGGTGTCCCATATAGGGGAGTCCTGAGCTGGATCTTGAAGAGAAAAAAAAAATAGTCAGAATAAAAGAAGTGAAAGGCACATTTGGGCCTAAACAGACCAGTCAACATGGTGGGTGCTTCAACCAAAGTGTTGCTGCTGGGGCTGGAGGTGTAGCTTGGTAGAGTGCTTGTCTATTGTAGGTCCTAGGGTTTAATTCCCCATCACTGGGGTGTGTGTTTGTCTGTGGTTATTGAATCCCAGAAGAAAACAAAACTTACCTACTCATTGTCCACATTCCCCAGGACTCTTAAATTGGCACTGTCCAGATCACGTAGTGTCCAGGCTAAGGATAAAGGCAGAGCTGTAAACTGACGTGGGAACTAGGTTAAAGTGAGCATCACACATGTATTCTACCACGTTCTGAGGACCCACCTGTATACCAGGTGCTAGAAACACAGTGAGTACAACCAACCATGGTGCTTCCACCTCCTGGGGAGGATGGACAGACAGAAACAAAACAGAACGTAGTACATCAAGTGGTGATAAGAATTATGGGAAAACAAAACTGTGAAAGAGAAAGGGTTGTTTAAGGGAGTTAGGGGTTGGAATGTTACACAGAATGGGTAGGAAAGGCCTGGAAGGTGAGCAAGGACTGGAAGCTAGAGTGGGGCACACGAATACCTAGAAACAGGGTGAACAAATGCAAGAGGGAGGGGTATCACTGATAGAAATAGCTAGGAGTCTAGATGCCGCAGAATGCGTTAGGGGTCTGGGAGCATAGCTTTGCGTACCATAGAAGACTAAGGATTTTCTCTTCTGTTCCCAGTGAAATAGGAACCACGGGACATTTGAGCAGGAGAATGACATGTCTTTGAAAGCACCACCTGGACGTCAAGGGAGCTCACAGCTTGTACTCCATCCTGCCTCTGGGTTAGGAAAGGCAACCTATAAGAATGACCTCTGATGACCACCAGGTGTTAGCTAGGCAGTGCGAAGGCCACGAAAGCCTCCTTCAAGCAGAGGGAACAGTCCAGAGCCTTCCTAGAACTAGGTAGGACTAGAAAAGACCGGAAGGATCTGCTGTGATTGGAGAATAAACCGGGAGTCCAGTGGGCAGGTTAGGGAACAAGCCGCGCGAGCGTAGAGCCGCACCTGGCGCGCAGAGCGCCGGGTGAGACTACAACTACCACAGTGCTCAGCGGCTCGACGTCTACCGCGGCCCGACCGCAGCCAGCCAGCCGCTGTGCGCGGAGGTCACGTGGAGCCGGCGCGTCACATGCGTCGGTCAGGTGGACCTGCGGGGCGGGTCAACAGACTGCGGGGTGGACGGTGGTCGCGGTGTTCTCTCAGGTCCCACCGATCCGACCCCTGCCGTCGCTGCTGCCATGACGGGGCTGGCGCTGCTCTACACCGGGATCTTTGTGGCCTTCTGGGCCTGCATGATCGTCGTGGGTGAGCGGGACCCGGGCTGGCTGAGCTGACAGGCTGGGGCGGGGGCAGGTGGCAGCCGGAGCCGGCCCAGCGCGGTGCCCTACTGCAACGTAGGGGGCCGACCCGGGGTAGCGAGAGCCACACCGGCCCTTCCAGGGTCGCGTCCGCCGGCCCCCTCTCGTCTGCGAACGCAGACTTGGGCGTCCTGCTTCCTCTTTTCGCTCCCTGCCTTCCCCCTTCACAGCTTGTTGGGTAAACAGCGACTGGGCCGGCGGGATCTGGCGCGGCCTGGATGCTGCGCTTGACCGCGGAGGGGCTTGGTGTCATTGAGACGGGTTACCTAAGGAGTGGCAGGAAGAAACAAAAATGGAGGCCTGGGCGGAGGTTCTGTTTCGCTCCGGGACGCTTGTCTTCTTAGATGTGTCGGGCAGTTGGGTTGGGGAATGTGTCTCAAAAGAGCAACCCTTAACTCCTTTTCTCATTGCTGCAGGAATCTGCTACACCATTTTTGACCTGGGCTTCCGCTTTGATGTGGCATGGTAAGGGCATGGCGGGGATTCTCCTAGGAGCCCCTTCTTTTTCTGTAGTCTGAGCCCTAGCTCAACTCTTCAGACACAAGGGCCTATGGGAAATATCAGGACTGGGGGGGCTGGGGCTGGGTGGGAGCTGAGTTTCATGTACTCTCCCCCAGCCCTGCCCTTACCTGACCACAGTCGACTGGCTTTCTTCCCTATTCCCACACCAGGTTCCTGACAGAAACTTCTCCCTTCATGTGGTCGAATCTGGGCATTGGCCTAGCAATTTCGCTGTCTGTGGTTGGAGCAGCCTGGTAAGTGTCGGCAGTGGGATTAGTGGGAAGTTCTAAGTTGTGGTGGGTGGTGTCATTGGATTCTTAATCATCCTGGGGACAGTGTGACTATTTGAGCACCTTTAATCAGTTTGTCCTTCTACCAGGGGCATCTATATTACCGGCTCTTCCATCATTGGGGGTGGGGTGAAGGCCCCCAGAATCAAGACCAAGAACTTGGTTAGGTGAGTAGAAGAGGCTTTGGTTGTCAAAGCCAGCCAGCTGCGATGGAGGTCTGCTGACATACTGGCTTGTGACCAGCCTCATCGTGAGTCAAGGAGAGCTGGCTGGGGATTTTCTGACAAATGGCTGATTTCCTTCTCCTCTCTTTTCTCCACCCCTCCCCCAACCTTTACCATTGCTATTTCCAGCATTATCTTCTGTGAAGCTGTGGCCATCTATGGCATCATCATGGCGATTGTCATTAGCAACATGGCTGAGGTAAAGGAAAACCCAGTGGTTTATGCTTTGCCTAAAGATTGGAGAAGGTAGGTGCCTTAAGGGATGGCTTCTGATGACCTGTCCTCCTCAGCCTTTCAGTGCTACTGACCCCAAGGCCATTGGCCATCGAAACTACCATGCAGGTGAGTGGGTAGCCCAAAGTTCAGTCTTGCCAGGCGTGGTGGTATGGGCCTTTAAGTGGCGGGCATTGAGCTAAGAAGTCAGCCAGCACTACAGAACTAGAGTGAGACGGCCCTGCACCCCCACCCACATGCATACACACAGACGTAGGTGTCTGGGCGCTACACACTTGCTCCTAGCTCTGACTGCCCAGCTTCAGACTCCTTTTTATATTCTCAGCTGCTTGAGCCTGCTTTACAGAGTTGGGGTGGGATTGGCCCCATTAGCCCATTTTGGATCCTTCATCATCTCCTGTGCTTGTCTTGGCCTCACTTGAGCTGTTTTTTATCCTCCAGGCTACTCCATGTTTGGGGCCGGCCTCACAGTTGGTCTTTCCAACCTCTTTTGTGGAGTCTGCGTGGGCATCGTGGGCAGTGGGGCCGCCCTAGCTGATGCACAGAACCCCAGCCTCTTTGTAAAGATTCTCATCGTGGAGATCTTTGGCAGTGCCATTGGCCTCTTTGGGGTCATCGTCGCAATCCTTCAGGTGCTGAATCCCCCCTAGGGAACTGGCCTCTTTGTCCTTGTCCTCAGCTTAGCCTTACCCTGCTTTGAGAGGAATAGACTCCTCCCTTCTCCACCGTAACTGTGAGACCCCTTCCCATCTCTTGTTTCCCTTTGTCTGCTGCTGTATATGCATATATATCTCCGTTAGTCCCTGTTTGCACCCGTTTCCTCTCTGCTGCCTCTGGGAATGTCCTCTTTGTGATACAGCCTGTGAGGGACGTCTGTGACAGTCTTGACACGCTTCCCTCTCTCAGGGTCTGTGTGCATATGTACGTCATGCCTGTCAGTAGACTCGCACGTCTGGATTCTGTATTTTGTCAGTGTGTGGGTTTGTGGCAAAAAGACCACCAGCCTGAAGGTCTAAACATGACTTTGGCTGCTTGGCTAGGTTGACACTGGGGACACTGGCACTGTCCATGCTTTTCTTGTTGTACGCTGATCTCCTTTGTTGCTGTCCATGTCTGTCTATCAGCGTGTTTGTCTTGTATGGTCATCCATCTGTGGTCTGTCTGTCCACTCACTGTCCCTGCCTGATTTGTCCCTGTTCTTCTTTTGCAGACCTCCAGAGTGAAGATGGGTGACTAGATGATGTGAGGGTGGGGCCGTGCCCCACTGTTATTTATTGCTGGTTTTCCTGGGGCAGCTGGAGCTGTGTCCCTTAGCCTTTCCTGGGCTTGGTGTTCAGGGCCCTCCTGCACTCACCTATTGCTGCCAGTTGACTTTGGAGGCATTGCAGTCCAGACTGAACCCCAGTGTGGGGAGTGGGCTGCTGATGGTGACTGTGTACAGCTGTGCACCTGTGTCCCTTACCCCCCATCCAGCCCATCTTCCTAGTGTCTGTGAAATAAACTTGGTATTTGTCCCGGTCATTGAGGCGTCTGTTGGCCCTTTGCGACACCTTTCACAGAGGAAGGGTAGGGCCTGTACACTCACCGTAAACTCTTGTTAATATTCTATCGGCACCGTCTCTGCTGTGGAAGGTGCTGGCCCTTTGCGAACACCTTTCACAGAGGAAGGGTAGGGCCTGTACACTCACCGTAAACTCTTGTTAATATTCTATCGGCACCGTCTCTGCTGTGGAAGGTGCTGGGTGGCAAGGACAGGGTGTTAGACTGCTTATAGCAGGGAGCCTCTTCCTTAAAGTCTGGGTTCTAGGATCTTCCTAGCCCTAGGCCCTTGGAGCCGTATGCACTAGATGCAAGCTGACTATAGCCAATTAGCTCTCTCAGTTTTCCTACTCCTGAGACTTCCTACACCTTCTCTTCCTGGAATCCAAAGATTTTTGCTTCGATAGTTTTGTATGAACACCTAAATCTTTAAGAACCTCTTCAATGGTCTTAATTCTTAGGGTCCTGTTCAACTCCGCCCATACCTATCCTATCAAATTCTAGATTGTTTCCCTAATCTTAGTTATCCTGCTCTTACCCCAGAAGTCATTTTTAGTTAACACCTTTAAGGGTCTTACCCAGCAGGCAGCCCTGGTTGGCTGACCTTGAATCACGCGCCGGGGAAAGAGTTGGAAAGGCCCTGACCCCAGGTGGCCCACAAGCCAGACCCCGTTTCAACGACCAGAAGGGCCTAGCCAGCCGGCTTCTGGCCTCTTTCCATCTCTAAGGCAAGCGGATGGAGGAACCTGATGGATTCCCGCGCCTCTCCTGGGTCTCGGGCATCCGCATGAGCGTCTCCCCGCAGGCAGGGCCGCGCAGGGCCAACGGCAGGGGCGGGCGGTGGAGCGGAGCGCGGCGCGTGCGGGCGCGCTGGAGGCGGGGGCCGCGGGGGCGCGCGCGCGGGCGCGCCGGCCTGGCCTGCCCCTCCGAGGAGCCGTAGCGCGGGAGGGAGGCGGCAGCGCAGTGGTCCGACGGTCCGACGGTCCGTGGGTCTGCCCGGCCCCGCCCTGCCTCCCGGGGCGGCTCGGCTCCATGGCCCGCGGCGGCGGCGGCGGGAGGTGGCCTGGGGGCCGCAGGGACCGCTGACCGGGCGGTGGGGCCGGGCCATGGGGGACGGAGCCGTCCGCAGCTGCCGGAGCCGGTATCCCTACCCGAGCTGGAGCGGCGCCCCCTGCTGAGCCCCGAGCGCTGGGTGAGAGGAGGAGGGCGCGCGCGGCCCCCAACCCAGGGCCCCGACATTCCAGACCCAGCCCCATTAGGGAGACACCCGCGCGCCGCCCCAGATCCCAGCCCAGGACCCGGTGAGCGAGGCGCTGGCGCTGCCCCTGGCCTGCCTGCACCCCACCCTACCCCCATCCCGCTAGCCGCCTGGGCTCCTGCGTCCGCCCCCAGCCGGCCTCCCTCATTGTCCTCGCTCGCCCCGGCCTTGTGTCTGGCGGAGGCGCTCGGCCCCCGGCCCCACATCCACATCTCCCACTGCATGCACCCCTCCCCAGGGCTCCACACCCACCTGTCCTCTGCTGCCTCCCCCGTCCCGGGGTGCCACGTGTTCAGCCTCCCAGCCCCGCCCAGACGCACCCCTCAGACTGGTGGTTAGCCCGACCCAGAGCCCCTGCCCTGGAGGGAGAGGTGGGAATACTTGCACGTGGGTCTGGGTGTATGGTGTATGGCTAAGCTTGTCTGGGAGCCGCGGTTTGTTGATAAATGTGGCTTGTATGTTACTGTCACCCCAAGTGTATCTGGCTCTATATGTGGGTCTCTGTGTGTCCCTTAGAGTGTGGGTGCCTACTGCTGATACTAAAGGTGTCTGTGACTCTGTGTTTGAGATATCCTGCTGCTCAGGAGTGGTGCCAGAAGTTTGTTGACCTTTCGAAACTACAACAGAGTTCTGACCCAAGCAAGACAGACACCCCACCACCACCACCTCCACCCCATCCACCTCTGCCATCCTAGGAACTTTGCTCCTCCAGGGCCAAGCATACTCCATTTCAGGAATCAGAACTAGCTTTGCTGCTCAGGCTCCAGAGCCAGCCTAAGATTTAGGTGAGGGCTATTTGTGGCTAGCACTGCATGGTACCTTCACCCTCCTTCACCCTTGTTCCAGGGGGGAGGATCTTTTTAAACATCCTCTCCATTTGGGGTCCCCTGGATGCTGAAGGCCCTTCTCAGCCTGGTCCTGGTTGGTCAGGCCTGCTTGCTGTTGGCCCCTGAATGCCTCAACATGCCATGGGTCTGAATAATTTCCCCACCAGGCCCCTCGGGAGGACTAAGTGAAACCATAGTGTGAAGTAGGAACATTCTACGTGATAGGCACTCAGGAGTGATCCATTCCCTAAGCCATGTATCCTGGGTTGAGGAGTCTGTCTCTGGCCTCTGGGGCGCAGGTGGAGCCGCAGTGCTGAGATGCAATCCCGGGTAATCCAGCTCACCTGTGCTTGCTGCTGTGCGTACGCGTGTGTAGAGGTGTACAGTGAGGGTTGACGTGTATGTCTGGGTGACTTAGTGCTGGGGTGTGTCTAGGATGGCAGAAAACGACTTGCCAGTGGCTGTCGGTGTGTTCGCAGGTAGAATACAAACAAGTCCATGAGTTTCAAGGTGTTTACGGAAGGTAAGTGAGGATAGGGGGTCTGTGAATGAGCCGCCAAGTAGGAAGCAGGTGGGTAGCATTACCTGTCCTGCCCTGACCTGTGGGATCTGTTTCTCTCCCCCCTGTTCAGGCTGGCAGCCAGATGCTTGGGCCCACTGGGCAGGCCATTGGCCACCTGCGGGATGAGCAGACTGCTGGGGGGGACGCTGGAGCGGGTCTGCAAGGCTGTGCTCCTTCTCTGCCTGCTGCACTTCCTTGTGGCTGTCATCCTCTACTTTGACGTCTACGCCCAGCACCTGGCCTTTTTCAGCCGCTTCAGTACCCGAAGCCCAGCCCATGCCCTCTACCCTGCAGCCAGCAGCAGCACCAACTGCTCTCGGCCCAATGCCACTGCCGCTAGTTCTGGGCTTCCTGAAGTGCCCAGTGCCCGACCTGGCCCCACAGCTCCTGTCATTCCACCCTGTCCTGACGTGCCACCTGGTCTTGGTGAGCCTGTAGAGTAGGGCCTACCTGTTGTAGGGGTGGGAAGAGGACCCTACCAATGTGCCTAGGGAGCTGGAGCGCTGAACCATGGGGGCACCGAGGCTCCAGATCTATTGATGGAGGGCTATTCCAGGGGCTCTGTTGCCCACTCCCAGGTGGCTAGTGTCCCTGGATTCTGGCAAAGGCCCTGACTCTTGACACTGTCCTGCCTGCAGTGGGCCGAGTGGTCATCGAGTTCACCTCACCCATGCCTCTGGAGCGGGTGCAGAGGGAGAACCCAGGCGTGCTCCTGGGAGGCCGCTATACACCACCTGACTGCACCC
Organism: Arvicola amphibius; assembly: GCF_903992535.2. Classification (NCBI taxonomy): domain Eukaryota; kingdom Metazoa; phylum Chordata; class Mammalia; order Rodentia; family Cricetidae; genus Arvicola; species Arvicola amphibius. The sequence goes on from NC_052052.2 coordinate 32,755,233, forward strand.
CAGCCCAAACGGTGGCAGTCATCATCCCCTTTAGACACCGGGAGCACCACCTACGCTATTGGCTCCACTATCTGCACCCCATGTTGAGGCGGCAGCGGCTCCGCTACGGTATCTATGTCATCAACCAGGTGCGTGCACTGTGGTCCTTGGCTGAGCACTAGCCATCAAGAAACTCTCATGCGTCTGTGGATGTGCCTGCTCAGGCATACGGGGGGTGGCGGGGGGGGGGCAGAACATGTGCCTGTTGGTGCACACACAAGGCTGGAAAAGTCTGGGTCCTTGCCTGTTGATGGTTGTGTGAGTCTACATGGATTTGGGGGTACATGTCTGTCAGTAAATGCAGGAAGTTTGTGTGTGTGGAAGGGAATGTGAACATATAAATGCTGGCTTGTACTCTTGTGGTGTGTACATAGCTTTGGGATATCACTGTAAAGTAGAAAGAAAAAGAGATGTCAAAACCAAGGTGGCAGAGGCCTACACCAACTAGGAGGCAGTGTCAAGAGCCTTGAAGAGAGGGAGAGTTGGGACCCTGAAAAACACGTGAAGTCCAAAACCTTAAGTATAGTGTCTAGGCTCTGGCTAGTAGTGGCATTGAGACTCAGAGAGGACCTGATAAGGAGGAAGGTATATGGTTGGAATTGAAGTGAGGCCGGTGGGAACACAGAGAAGCCTGGTTCAGCCATGCAGTTGTCAGAGATGAGCAGGTAATAGCAGGAGAAGGTGAAGCTTCTAGGAAGAGGGGCCTGGAAGCCCAGGGCTTAGCAAGAGAACTCATCTCTTGTGTTTCGGAACTAGTGGATGAGGGGTGGAGTCTAACATACAGGCTGGGTAGCAAAGGTTAGCTAGAGGGCTAGTTTGGGGGGGGGGGTGCGCATCAAGAACTTGAGAGGTACGTTTAGCAGTGACTTCTAGCCTGAACTGGTGGGGCAACATTTGTAGTGGGGGTAACCTGTGTATGTTGCTGTGATTTCGTGTGAAGAATAGAGGGAGGAGAGGCCTAGAAGCAGTGTGACCAATTAGGAAGCGATTACAGTCGCCAGAAAAGATGGTGGAAGTGCTAATGGGCGGGGCAGTCTGTCCAGTGAAAGGGAGACGTCACTGTAAAACAGTAGAAAGAGATGTCAAAACAAAGCAAGGGATTTAGTCTTTGCTGTGTTCATAGTCACACCTGTGAGTGGGATGGGAGAACATCCCATGGGAGCTAGGTCATATCTGGAGGAGAGTGACTGGGGATGCTGCCTTGCCTGGAGTGTTGAGAGCCTGCAGGGAGGAAGAGGAGGGACATTCTGCAGACAGTCAGAATGTGTGTCTGTTCCTAGGAGGGGGGTCTGTGAGGGAGATTGGACATGGAAACACTAGAAGGTAGACTTTGTTTTGTTTTTCACTTATGTACCCTGGCTGTCCTCTAACTCAACTCATGTAGACCAGGCTCTGCCTCCTGAATCCCGGGATTAAAGGCGTTAGCCACCACTGCCCCCCTCTTTTCTTTGCTTTTGTTTTTCAACATGGGGTTTCTCTGTGTTACAGTCCTGGCTGTCCTGGAACTCACTTTGTAGACCAGGCTGGCCTTGAACTCACGGAGATCTGCCTGTCTCTGCCTCCTGAGTGCTGGGATTAAAGGCATGTGCCCGACTCGTTTTTTTTTAATTGCATAATATTTGTGTGTATAATATAATCAAGCCATGGCACCTATGTGGAGGTCAGAGGACAACTTTGTGGGTTAGTTCTCTCCTTTCCGCTCTCCCCCCGCCATAGATTTGGGGCTTAAGGTTTTGTAGATCAAATTCATTTGTCAGGTGTGTGCAACAAATGCCTTACTGACTGAACTACCACTAGCCCATAATGTAGAGATGGTTTAGTTTTAGTGTGTGTGTGTGTGTGTGTGCATGTGTGTGCTCGTGCGCGTGCACACACACATGTACATAACCATAGAACACTTTTGGAGGTCAGAGGATAACTTTGTGAAGGTACTGGGGATCAAACCCAGGTCACCAGACTTATTCAGGAATTACTGTACCCGCTGAGCCATCTCACCAGCTAGAAGATTCTTAAAACCCACCTCTGCCATGCCTACAGAGCGTGGAATGTTAGGGGGTGGGGTGGGCAGGGCATCATCAAGGGTTAGATGGGGAAAGGAAGGCAGCTACGGAGGCCCAGAAGACGGACCAGAGAATGTCAGGAGAGCCTGGCGAGTGGATGTCCCGGAAGCCCAGCAGTCAGTGTCGGGAAGGAAGCATGGCAGCTGTGAGGTAGTGCGGGGGAGGGAGAGGGATGTGGACCAAGTGCGTCCGTCCAGTGGATTTAGCAACAAGGTGGGCCCAGTGAGAGCCATTTCAGGGGCATGGTGGGGGCGGAAGCAGATTGCAGTGGGCTGAAGGAAGAATCAGATTTGACAAAATAACTAATTGGAGACAACACTTAAAAAACATCTCTGCTGAGAAGAGAAGGCAAAGGGTAGGGGGGTGGCGAGCGGGAGGTGTTTTCCTCCCTCGAGAGAGAACTGAGTGTGTTTATAAGCCGTGTGGGGAAGACCGAGGGCGCCTAGCTGGTGAGAGAGGCTGGGAGAACACTGATAAGCTAGGAGAAAAGCGTCCTAGTAGGGCTGGGAGAGGAGATGTGGAAAGAACAGGAAGGCGATGAGCAGGTGGCCTGGTCTTCAAGGAGCGGCTCCTACCTAGCAAGTTTGTCCGGGGCCGGGAGAGGCCACTGCTTCTCCTTTCCTCCTGAGGCACCCACTCACAGATGCCAGCTCCAGAGGCTTCTGTCGTAAGCATGGGTTGTAGCAGATGCCCAGGGGCCAGTTCTTGTCAAATCCACCCCTCTCTGTCCAGAGTTGCCTGGGCCTGTATGGCCAGGGACCCAGCAGTCCTATATCTTGGGGTCCCCCGCTCACAGAGGTGTAACTGCCTGTAGTGCATTGCTTGTCTTTTTCTCTTGGGAACACAAGATCATCCAGCACAGTCCCATGTTGTCTCAGGGAGTTGGAAGTGAATTGAAATGGGCCAGCGCTGGTCATTTAGGGCGGCACATTATGTCTCATGTGACGGTAAGCTCAGTAGGGGAGGTAGACCGAAGCTTCTCATCTGTAGACTCGCCTCTGGCACAAAGGAGAAAGTCATGGGGCGTGTTTGAATGAGTGGATGAGATAAACACTCTGCAGAGTGGTTCAGTCGACACCAGCATAAACGAAGCCCAGAGAGGAGGGGAATTGTACTGGGGCCTGGAGGTCGGAGCAGAAGTCAGCCTTTGCAGGCATGGATTTGACCACTAAAGCAAGGCATTCTAGACAGGGGGAAGTGCTAACCAACCCCAGTGTTTCGTAACAGAAAAGTCCACCATGTTCTGTGGTGCCTAAGGACTATAATATGGTTGGGCCACAGAATATGACAATTCCAAATTGGAGCCAAACTGTAAAAGGTCTCTGAATAGGGGATCAGCCTAAGAGTCTGAGGGAGTCGTGAGGGTGGGGGACAATTATGTGGGTCCCTGGGATCATGCTGGAAACTGAGTGGCAGGTACCTGCTGGTCACAGACCCAGAGCTGATCTGTGTCCATCCACCCACCTACCCACCAGCATGGTGAGGAGACCTTCAACCGGGCCAAGCTGCTCAACGTAGGCTTCCTAGAGGCACTGAAGGAGGATGCTACCTATGACTGCTTCATCTTCAGTGATGTGGACCTGGTCCCTATGGATGACCGCAATCTGTACCGTTGTGGTGACCAGCCCCGCCACTTTGCCATTGCCATGGACAAGTTTGGCTTCCGGTGAGACTTAGCAAGACTCAGACCTACCCACCCCCACTTGCACCCAGGCCCATAGTCCCAGCTTCATGTCCTCCTAGCCTCTGGCCCCAGTTCAGATCCTTCTATGTAATGTAGCTCTTCCCTGGGTCCTAGTTATGCGTTCTCCCCACTCACCATCTGTGATTCTGCATCTTGACTCCCCTGTGACCCTAACATCTGCTCTCCCATGTCATAGACTGCCCTATGCTAGCTACTTTGGAGGTGTGTCGGGCCTGAGTAAGGCCCAGTTTCTGAGGATCAACGGCTTTCCCAACGAGTATTGGGGCTGGGGCGGTGAGGATGACGACATCTTCAACAGGTAAGTAGGGACAGGACAGAGGAGACCAGGTCAGGGAGTGAGGAGTCACAGGCTGGGCGGGGCTGCTTACCTTTCCTGGTGCCTGTTCAGTCTGCCCGTTGCCCCTTCTAGGATCTCCCTGACTGGGATGAAGATCTCACGCCCAGATGTCCGGATAGGCCGCTACCGCATGATCAAGCACGACCGGGACAAACATAACGAGCCCAACCCTCAGAGGTGACCCCAGCACCCCTGACCCCAAGGCCCCTGATCCCTTGATCCCTAGAGGTAACTTCCCAGTATCCCAAATGCCTTTGATCTCTAACCCCATAGAGGAAGCTCTGAGCATCCTTGGCCCATGAGAAGTGCCTGCCTGATAGAGGCAACTGATCCTTAGAGATGACCCCAATGCTCCTGACCCTTGACCACTAAAGGTGACTCCTGGCCTTCCTGGGTTGGTTCCTGGAGGTGACTAGAAGTTAAATTCCAGCTTGGGTTGTCATTGAAGAGACTGCATTTCCATTAGCGCCCTCAAATAGCTCATTTATGTACCTTGAATGACCCTGCTTATACTTGGCCCTGTCAGAGCAGATAAGAAGACAGATGACGGGTGCTGGCCATAGACCCTAGGAACCCAACAAAGGTGCATAAGTCGAGCAGAGGGAGAGTTGAGATAGTGTCAACCACTCCCAGCAGCCGACTCCTGCTGGGGTTGAAATCTCCACATTAGATGTCCCTGAGTGACAAGGAAAGTCTGACAGGCATGTGAAGTATAGGCCAAGACTCCTTGAGCTTCCAGACAATCTCTGAGTGCTGCCGAACCTTCTAGAGTCACGTCTGGCCCCTGTCCTACTCTCCCTTACAAGGGTCACGCTAGGCAAGGAAAATAGTTACGCCACAGGTCACGGAAGCCAGGGAAAGGCGTGAGATAGTGGGACTCTAATTGGGGCTTGAAAAGGTCCTCATTCACTGAAATCTGCTTCACATTCCCTTGGGTGTATATTCACCCGCGCTGTTTGCCTGGCTGATGGAGAAGGCCGGAGTGGGTGTAGGGACTTGTCTTTGTAAGAGTTGAGTGTAAGCATGTGTGGCATATACCGAAACCTTAAAGCCATTTGGTTGTTACACGGCTGAAGGCGGCAGCCACAGTAGGGGCGTCAGTGCTGTGTAGCTGGGTACCCGGAGAGGTTTAACTTTTTTCCCAGCAGGATCTGAGAGTCCTGGAAAGTTCCTGAACAGGGAGAGACACCATTGAATTTATTTGGAAGGCTTATTTTTTGAGTTCAAGGAAGGTGAAGGAATGGTCTAGCTGTTGGGTAGACCTAGGGAGAATTGATCAGGCCTGAATTTATGAAAGGAATTCATAAAACTAGGGGACATGGCAGGGGAAGGACCATTGGGACTTCTGTATCCCCCGACTTTTTTGCTCTAAACTCAAGACTATAGGAATGGAGAGATGGATTATGGACTGACTTGGGGCTGGAATTTGGCAGAAGCATGAGACACTCCCCCCCTCTGCCAAGGAGTCCAGGGAGCCAATAGAAAAGCATGTGGTTCAGATGAAACCATCCATGGTCAGCAGAGAAGAGATGACAGGCAGATAAATGCCAGGAGCTTTGGTCTCATTGCAGAATTAGCTGGTCATCAATTAGTGATGCCTGCTTGGGTATGGCTGTGGCCAGACAACATGAAATTTCTGCACTAAGGAAGTCTGAATGGTGGCTCTGAAACTCAAGAGTGCTCCAGGATTCCTTCCCCACCCTACATGCTCAGTTCATCAGCAGAGCGTGTCAGTGCCACCCCCAAAGCACTTGAGTCCGTCTGCTTTACTCCTTCTCCACGTTTACCAGAGTCTGGTCGCTGTGATCTTGCCCTGACAACTACAAAGGTTTTCCTGCCTCTTTGCCTTCCCATAGTCCATCCCACCTTTCTCCCAAAACTGGGTTAAGAATCCCTTGGTGTCTTCTTGCCACAGGATATGAAGTGCTTATTATGACTTACAGAGTCCTGCCCATACACGCTCTAACCGACAAGCTAGGCCTAATCCGTGTTCTCTTTGTTGTGTGCTCTGGCCTCTGTGTAAAATGCTCTTCCTCCTCCCCTGCTTTCAGCTTTAGTGTCACATACTTCTCCCAAGAGAGTCACCTTGTACCCTTAGCTCTCTGGTGTTTCCTTTGCCCAGTGTCTGCCTCCCTTAGTGAAGCAAGCCTGCCTGCTGTGAGAGGAAGGCCCTTGCATGTCCCGTCCATGCCTGTGTCCCTGGTGCTCAGAGTGCAGTCTGGCGTAGAGGAGCAGGTGGAGGAGCGACTGGTGGACTGCGGAAGAGAGACAGAGCAGGGCTTAGGAGAGTAAAGATGGCCTGTCGCACATGGGATGTGTACTGCCGCGGGGTGCATGGGGAGGCCTCAGATACTATAGTCAAGCCAGCAAGATAACTCAGCCAGGAAAGGTGCTTCCTGGGTAATCTGGAGTCCCCCAGAACCACGTAAAGGGGGAAGGAAAGGCCCAAGTTCCCTCCACACACATGCCCCCATAGTAATAGACATTATATATATGGTCAAGGTCTGAATGGAGACCTATGAGAATGTTGTTCCGCTTTCCCACCAAAGGGAGTGAGGTCTTCATTTGGAGAGCAGATGTCAGAGCAGTGGCCTTCTGTCAAGTTGTCCCTCAAGGGAGAGAATGGCCTGTGCCGTGGCCCCAGAGATCAAGATTGAGCAGAGACTGTTAGCCTTGATCGGAACTCATCTCCCTTTCTAGGTTTAGTAAGATCCAGAACACAAAGATGAGCATGAAGTGGGATGGCATTGGATCAGTGCGGTACCGCGTCTTGGAAGTGTCTCGGCAACCACTCTTCACCAACATCACAGTGGACATTGGGCGACCCATGTCATGGCTCAATCAAGGCTGACTGTAATGGACAAAGGCCCTCCATGCCCTTCTGATGTGGAGGGTCACCTGCCAGAGGACTGACCTACAGCCTGGCTGACAGCAGCTCTGGGGGTGTCCCCAAGACAGACTGAGAGCTGTTTTCTGAGGGTCTTAATAGACAGCCAGCTGCACCTTGAAGTTTCAGAACCCACTTTGAGGGGCTTCTGGACAAGCCCCTCTTCTGGACCTCTCTGAGGTCAATCCTTCCTGTCCTACATGCCCCCCCCGACCCCCAACCTCCTCACTGTTAGGGTTGGGCCAGCCCCTGCACTGCCTCGCGGAGTGGCCTGGGCTAGGTCACTCCACCTCTCCGTGCCTCAGTTTCCCACTCCCTTGAGTCCCCTAGGGCCTAGAAAGGTGGGAGGTTTGACTAGGGGGCAGCGTCTCTTCCTGGGGGAATTCTCAGATCTGGAGATCCCTCATGCTTCCAGGGGAGGGGAAACCTTTTTCATTCAACATTGTAGGGGGCAAGCTTTGGTAAGCCACCTACTGAGGAGTGCCCCCAGGAGGGGACCAGAAGGGGTGCTGTGTTTCCTGGGACATGGGATTGGCCTTTGCATGGGGGACAGGTGGGGCTTGGATCAGTCAATGGTTCTGGCCTCCCTCCCTTAGTGAGGAGGCAGAAGCCCCAGGGCCTGCTCATGTTTATATGTTGCACAGAAACTTGTGTGGGTGCTTTAGTAAAAAACGTTAATGGAGAAGCTCCATGTCTGTTTGCGAATGGGATCTGGTTCCCGGAAGCCAGTTTGTGTTGTGGGAGGTGACCTGTCCAGGGCCATCTTGGGACTTAATAAACATCCAAGCCCCTATACCGCCACTATTCTAGGGAGAAAGTTTATCTTGATGCTGCCTTTAGGCTTGTAGGAGTAAGGAAATAACGAACCCAGCGGGACCTAATTTCTCAGTTCTATTTCCTCCGAGGTAGAAAGATGTCCAGGGGTAAGCTCAAGCGCTAGCTGACTAGCATGTGGCTCTGCTATCGTGGGTAGGGCGGGGCCTCTCTCGAGGGCGATCCTGGGGCTCGGTGGTTTCCCAGGTGACCGCCTCTTGGGAGGGAAGGGGCTCAGGCCCGGCTGCCACAGCCTGGTTTTCCCCAGAGGTGGTCAGGATCCCGGACCCAGGAGGGTCGGCCCCAAGTAGGCCAAGCAATTCCAGTGCGGGGACTTAGGCAGAACAAGACGGGGCCTCGATGTCTGTGGGAGGGGCTCTGTGGGCGTGGTTCTGGCCCGGAGCAACCAGCGGTCTCCCAGGAAATCTAGCACTCTTGACCTGCGGTCAGTCCGTCTCATAGGTCTGACCAGGGGGCCGCGACGTACTCAGGCCATGTCCTGGGACTCCCCAGCCCTGTGGGAGCTGGTGGAGGAACATGTTCCACTCCCGGAGCGGCCTGAAGTGAAGAGGATTCTGGGGGAGGCAGCGGTGGACCTGAGCCTGGAGTTGCGAGAGGAGGTGGGAGTCCGGTGGGTGGGGGTAGGTCACATTCCAGGCCTGTCCTACAGTTCACGTGATTTCCTGCCTCCACCAGGTCCTTAGCCCTATTTGGTGACCCCCTAACACCTTGTTTTCACTGGCTGCCCTTTCTCTCCCGTTTGACTCCCCCATCCTTGACAATCCCCCAAACACACACCCATCCCCTCTGCCCCAGTGGCAAGGTGCCCCAGCTCTCCTTGCAGGTGGCGATGCTAAAGGCACTGCTTCAAGAGTCTCGGTCTTCTCAAGCCTCGGGATCCCACCCTATGTCTGACTCTCCCTCCCTTCTTGCACCACCACCCCTCCTGAGGGATATCATGCGCCAAGAACTCCGACAGTTGCTCCAAGGCCTCCGCCTTAAGGCTGTCTGTGAGGGCAGGTGGGAGTCTCTGGCCCGGACATCAGATGGGCAGCCCCTGACAAAGAGCCATTGTGGCCTTTTCCTGTGGTTTCCTGAAAGGAGGTCTCTTCATGCACACGTTTTCAGGGACCAGACTCAGGTGTGGGCCCAGTATAGTCCCAGGGTCCTTCGCTTTGCCTTGGAGGAGCCCAGGTGTGACTCAACACAACAGGAACTATCCCGGATGAGAACCGTCGAGCCCAGGTAAAGTGATGGTAAAGAGGGAGGCTCTGCCCCTGCCAGGCAGAAGGTCCAGCCAATTGGTCCGTCTGATCTGTGGAAGAGTTCTCATTCTGGGGCTGGACACTTCTTCTCCCCCTCCCCCTCCTGCCAAAGACAGGATTTCTCTGTAGCTTTGGAGCCTGTCCTGGAACTAGCTCTTGTAGACCAGGCTGGCCTCGAACTCACAGAGATCCGCCCGCCTCTGCCTCCAGAGTGCTGGGATTACTAACGTGCTCCACCACACTCCCACTTGGACACGTTTTTATAACCACTTAGCCACTTGTGACAGGTATTGATTGGCACATGAGGGCTGAGGTGCTGAGGGGACACCTGCCCAGCATGGGCTCACTGCCCATGTCCAGTGAGCAGGCAAAGCTTGTTAGGAGAAATGGCTGCTTCAATCTGGTTCTAGAGTATGAGGAGCGGTTTTCCAAGCAAATAAAGGGGAGAGGAGTTTTTTTAGACAGAGGACGGGGGCCATGTCCGGTGAGCAGTTCTTCTCATGCTTAGTGAACAAGATTAAGGACTGGACTGGGGTACATAAAGAGCTGAAAGGAGGGGACAAATGACATTTTCAGCTAGGGACAGAATGCAATAAGTGAATGGGCTCATGTTCGTAAGTAGGTAGACTGCACCAGTTTCTTTTGTGGGGGTGGTTTGAGACAGGGTTTCTCTGTAGCTTTGGAGCCTGTCCTGAAACTTGCTTTGTAGACCAGGCTGGCCTCAAACTCACAGAGATTCATCTGTCTCTGCCTCCCTAGCGCTGGGACTAAGGGCATGCACCATCATCACCTGGCTCCAAGCTCTTGTTTAAATCTCCCTACAATCCTATAAGCTGAGCATTGTCCCCAGTTTTTAGATGAAAAAAGGAAGCTCAGAAAGATAAACGACTTCCCTGAGGTCACATGGTGAAGGTGGCAGAACCCATGTGGAAGCCTAGGCTCTGGAACTATTGTTTGTACTCTATTATGTTGCCTGTACAAGGAAAACAAAATTATCTAGAAATGGCATTTGTTCCCTGAAGGACTAGAATGAGCCACACGGAGGGGGTGATGTTAACTTCATCTGTCAGCAGCTGTCACAGGGACCTCAGTTTCATCAAGGACCAACTGAATGTGTCTAACATTGACCAGGTTGTCAGACACCTGAGGTGAGGCCTAGGGACACTTGAGTGCATGTAGATTGGGAGCAAGAAGACAGGGGTGGACCTTAAGGGGCTGGGACTGCCTGGAAGGGAGTGTGCAGGTAGGTAGACTGTGTGTGTGTGTGTGTGTGTGTGTGTGTGTGCGCGCGCGCGCGTGTGTGTGCGTGCAAGCGCGCCAGGGCCCTAAGCACAAGAAGGCTGTGATGTGGGGCTAATGGAAGCAGGATGAGCCAGAGGCTCAGTGCCAGGGTACAGAAGAGGATGGTGCCCACGGGGGTGAAAATAGTGAGGTGACTGGAAATGGTGGGTGCTGGAAGGCTATGGCCAGGCAGTATCCACAGAACAATGTGGCTCCTGGTAGTTCTGGAGGTTGGGACCATGTGATGGGTCCAGCTGGGAGGTCCTGCTCACTGGTTCTGGCTGTTCATGCTCCTGTCTAGGAGCCTCCTGGAGAAGGAATGTCACATGCTGCAGAAAGAGATCTCTGACCTGCAGGTGAGCACAGCCCTGAGCCTTCCCCAGGTTCTCTGTTGTGTTCTGTGGACCTATGTGTATGTCAAGGTGTGTGAGTCCTACACCCGTCTCTCATGTTTCAGAGGCCATGGGCAGCAGTTTTAGACTAACCCACTGGACAGCCCAGGGTCTCTTGCCTCCTATCTCCTTAAGGGACTGGATGTGCAGCTATCATCCTGCTAAGCGTGGCCTTCTCCACGGGCTATGCACTCATGAGGGCCAGAATGCAAAGCTGCATGGTCTTGCCCCTGAGCCCTACCTTTAGGAGGGGTCCCTGAACCAGCTTTCTCCACAGCACTGTCTGGAAACGGAGCAGATGCAGGCTTGCCAGCCCTCCAAGGCCACCCTAGAGCCCACCCTGGCAGGTAAGGACCCCAAGCAAGCCCCCAGAATACCCTGCCCCCACCTTTCCCCATACTGTATGTTCTCTAGAAAAGTCAGGCACTGTCTCAGCTGTGCCCTTGCTCAGAGATAAAGGAACAGAAGAAGGCCATGGAACAGGAGCTACAGGTCTCTATGGGGCTTTCCTGTGTCTCTGCCAAGCACAGGTACACCAAAACACAGAGTGGGCGGGGTCGTGTGAAGGGTCAGGTCATGGTCATCTCACAGCTGCCTATCCCGTGCAGGCAGAAGCCCTTGAGGTCCATTCCGGGCTGCAGACCCTTTCCTTGTCTCCATGGCTACATGCCTACACCTCCTTCAGAGCGCTGCCCCCACCCTCAAGGTCAGGCAGTCACCCACCGCTGGAGACGGCAGCTTCGGTACAGCTATTGGGAAGAGCCAACTTCCACATCAGTGTCCAGTGCAGCATCCCAGGCTCCAACCTGAAGGGCTGGTCACAAAAGAGGCTTCTGCTGTAACTTGCCCATCTGCTGTTCCCTCCAGCTGCCATAGCTCTACCAGCTTCTGCTTCCTTCTTGGATGAGCTCACTCAGTCCCCGCAGAGCTGTGTGTTAGTCTGGTCCCAGCCCCTTCCCTTCCCAGGTCACTAGTATCTAGGACCGAGTGGCAGGACACCTGTTCTAACCATCAAAGCCTTTGGCCCTTCTCCTCTATGCAGGCCTCCACAGAGGCTTGGCAAACAGAGGTCCCATCCCAGCCTGACTTTTTGTCCCCAAGGGACCCGGACAAAGCACAGCAGCAGCTCAGAGACAGGAATAGAAATTTCATTAAAATCTATGGACTTTAAAACCCTAGTGGTGCACAATGGGCAGTGGCGGGCGGCACACCGTTATTGCTACAGAGGATTAGAGGTGGCTTGGCCAGGGCTGTCACTGCAGAGAGCACAGGATGGACAAATGAACACTGCAGGGATCGGGAGACGGAGCTCTGACTGCAGAGGGGCGGTGGGCACGTGAACTGGGGCCATTTGGCACATTAAACGGGGTAGCACATCTGGGAAGACTGGGCCTTCAACCTGGTGGAGGGTGGACAAGGGAATGTCGTGCAGGGTCCCCTTCCCCAAGGCTCCAGGCTCAAACTTCCTAGAGAAGTCCCCTCTCTTTCCCTCCATAAGTGCTTTGGGCAGGCTGCTTGGTCACAGCCTCGGCTGGCTGGGCCTGACAACCATGGCTGGGCCAAAGGGCAGAGGCCCTGGAGCAGCCAAGTGAGGTGTAGGCAGGCCTGGAAGACAGACTGGATCCAAGGCTGGGGCCAGGGAAGGGGGCAACCACAGATGATACCATTTTTACAAAAATAATTACACAAACAGGGCTGGGTGATACAGTCTAAGTAACACTGTGAGCCTGTAGCCCCTTGCCTTGTTCCAAGCAAGAAGATACAGGTTTGCCTGGGCAGAGGCTGCGGTCAGGAACACTGGTCATGAGGCTGGAGGGCAACAAGTGGGGTGTGGAGCCAGAACCTCTTATCCCCTGGTCAAACAGCTCAGGGCGGAGTATGAGGGTATCAGAGGCCGTGTGAAGCCTGGCAGGCCGCTGGGGACCTGGCCTGAGACCTCTTCCAAAGTGCTTTGGACACCCCCACCCCTACAGCAATCCTCCCACGGCTTTCCCACCCCCGACTGCTGTCTTGGCATCCAAAGGACGTGTAAACACTGGGGACATGAGCACAAACGTCTGCACTAGCAGTGGTGGCCAAGGTGACAGCAGCTGACTCGTGTCACACCTGTCCACTGCCTCCCCAGTCTCTGTGGCGGGAGCAAGGGTTGGGTGGGGCCTCTCCCCTTGCAACAACTGTGCTCATATCCGGGAGTCCTGGAGGCGGCTGGAGCCATTACTGCCCACCATGGGGATCTGGGCCTTGTCCGGGTGCAGTGGCTGGACCTCAAACCCATCTTCAGGAGAGGGGGCTGTGGTGGGGGCATAGCGCCCAGTCCGATGCTCCAGGAGGGCAGGGCCCCAGTCTCTGCTTGGCTTTGTGGCATTTTTCAAACGCTGCAGGCAGGGGGCGTAGCAAAAAGAGAGTCAGAAGAGAAGACCTCTTAGGCTCAGAAGTGTTTCCACCTGGCCTGGCTGCCCAGCCCTCTGCACCCCTCACCTGAAGAAGTGTGTCCCCCTCTGTGCGGCAGAGCTGGAAGAGCGCATACAGGGGGATGCAGATGACAGACGACAAGGCCATGAGGAAACCAATGGCCACAGCCCAGCCCGGGTACTGGTAGTGGTTGTAGGTGATTGGCCGGTATTGGATCACCGTGAAGATTAGAATGAACTGCAGAGCGGAGAGTTGGGGACAGAGAGGTGGGGACGGTGTGAGGTGGACAGAGCCCCTCCCAGCAGTAACCCTGCCCCTTCAGTTCTGGTCAGAGCGTAGGCAACTTGTCAACACCTGGTCCAAAGAAGCAGGAGGAACCCACCGCCCCGGGAGTGATTGGGGCATGTAGGTGCCATAAAAGGAAGAGAGGGGTTTTTGTCAGAGAACAAGTAAGCTGCCACCACCTTTGGAAAGCAGCCATTTTGTCTCTCGGCTCTGTACCGTCTATTGTGATAAGGACAAATTCCTGGCCTTAGGCTTCAACTCTGCCAGACGACCTGTTATCTTGCTGGCCACCTCATGGCATCCCTGCCTCAGCACACCCAACATCTCCTACCTCCTCCGTCCATTCTGCAGACCTGTCCTTAGCATTCCTGTCACGCCCTGAGCCCAGGCCACCTCTTTCAGGTAGCCTTTCTGGATTTTCTGCCTCCTAAAAGGCTTCTCCATGGCATTTCCCTTCTGCATTCCTTAGAGCTGCCCTACTTCCTATTTCCCATAGTCCTGCGAGTGCCTAGGATGGCGTCAACTCCGGATCTAAGGTGCCCTGCACTGTCTCGATTATCTATTTGAGCTGATTTGTATCAGGAGATGCGGGGGATTGAGGAAGGGGTTGAGGAGCAGGCCAGGCCAGGTCCTGTCTCGTGAAGGCTGTGGTAACCGCCACATTCAGCCTCGAGAGTGCCCAGAGGCTAAAACACTGAGTGTCAGGTAGGAGACAGGACAGAGGTGAGTGAGACAAGAAGTGAGGTCCATGGCCACCGCAAACAAAGGATCTAAAAGAAACAGACTTGGCCAGGTGGCTCACAGGCCACACCCAAAAGGTCCTGCAGAAGGACTCAACATGCCTCCTAGTTTTGAGACATCCCGGAGCGCGAGTCCCTCTGACCTTGCCCACACTGAACCTAGAGCGTCCTTCCTGGGAGGGCACAAGTTTCCTGACCCAGCAGAGCCTGGTGTGTGTGTTTATTTTGTTTTGTTCTATTTTATTTATTTTTGAGACAGGGTCTCACTTTGTCACCCTGGCTAGCTTAAAACTCTCTGTGTAGACAAGCCTGGCCTTAAATTCAGGTATCAGCCTGCCTCTGCCTCTTGCCTCCCTGGGGCTAGGGTTAAAGGTGAGCGAGTGCCACCACACCTGGCTTGACCAGCCTGATGTACGCGGGGATGAATTCCTTCATTGGACTCAGGGAAGGCTAAGGTTTGTCAAGAGTCTCACGGGCACATGAAGCCCCAAAGAGAACATAAATATGTCTGCACAGCCTGGATTCCTGTCCCCAAGGTACCTCCAGCCTGGCTCTCCAGGCTCTACCGACTTCACCCCAATCTAGTCCTAGAGGTCCCACAAGAGCCAGGCCAAGGCCCTTGGTAGGTGACCCCAAGTAATGGAAGGGGTGGGGCCTGGGCCAATGCCACACCCACCGAGGGAGGGCATGGTGCTAGGCAGTGCCTTTAGCGGCTCTGGCCTCTCAGCCTTGAAAGGAGACTTCCGCTCCTCCTGTTTCAGTGCTGGGCCTATGGCCAAAACTGTAGCCTGTGCCAAGCTCAGGAACATCCTACACCCCATGTGGTAGAGGCCTCAGTCCTCCAGGGGCCTCTTTTTAGAAACATGAGCCAGTGTGGAAGTCTGATACCTAGCTCTCCATGATTCCGAGGAATTGTGGAGGCCACAGGTACCTCTGGGCAGTGCCTTGCCACCAAGTGAGCCCTCTGACACAGTGACTGAGTGGGCACTCTGACCCTCTTATATAGTGACTACGGTGCTGTCAGCCCCTCCTCCTCTCACCTCAAACAAGCAGCAAAATGAGTCAAGTTTTAGCCCCCAGGCCATCCCTCCCATAGCATGGTTGGTTTGGTCTGCATCAGGGTTCTTGCCCTCATTAAGTAAAGTGTGTGGCAGTGGCCTATTTAATATCCGTGTGCCTCAGTTTCCATATCTGGAGGGTAAAGACAGCAATGATAACCAAAGAGATACAGCAGGAGTTAACGTGAACAGGGCGAAGGAAGGAAGCCTGACTACCAGTGCAGCGCTCTGATGGATGTTCCTGGAAATGGGGATGCTCTCTCCAAAGCCAGGCAAATTCCCAGCCTTGGCGGCTCAGAGCTGACCTAACTCCTAGCCCTGCACCAACAGGTCCTGGGAGGCCCAGGGATGCTGCCACATTCCCATGTATCTGCCATCTATCTCCCTGCTTGGGAGCCGTCTCCATGAGGGCCTAGGATAAGAACAGTAAGGTAGACAGAAGCCACACCAATATCAGCGACTCCTGAGGCCCCTTAGAGGCAGCTGGGCAGCAATGCCAGGAGTGAGACTATGCCCCTGAAGCTGTCGCAGTTCTGAGCTTGAGTACTGGCTTCAGTCAGTCAAAGGGCTCCATATCCCCTTCCTAGGTGAAGGCAGGGCCTGGCACCTCTGAGTGTGCACACGTCTGACTGTCCAGCCCTCTCATGCCCAAAGGAGAGCTCTGGCTGGTTTGGTTCCCAAGAGGACACTTGGCCAAGGGGCAGCAGGAGTAGGGAGGACCCCCGAGAACTTACAAAAATGATAGCCGGAGAGACAAAGCGCCAACAGATCTGGAAGAAGAGAGGTGGCGGAAACCCCAGCATCATCTGGATGTCCTGGAAGTAGTTTCGGTGCCCTGGAGAGATGGGGGGAGAGGTCAGCAGCCCAGCAGGACAGAGTGGGGCCAGTCAGAGGCTGGGACCCTCGAGGCCATGGACAGGTGGACACTTACCATAGATGTACATGATGGATACACACATGATGCAGGAGATGATGACCAAGGAGAAGCTGGCTGCATAATTGTCCATCAGCAGCAGCCAGTAGATGCCTGCCTGTGAGCCAGCGCACAGATGAGCCAGGGTGCCCCAGACAAAGCTACCCACACATTCTGCAAGTGCCCTGGCAAGTGCAACCCCGCCTTACCCCCACCCCCCACGGCTCCATTCTTACCTGGCTGGTAAGGGGGATGCCCAGCAAGAAGCCAGCTACAGCCACTCCCAAGGTCACATAGGTCTTTTTCTGCAGAATCCACTCATTCCCCACCTCATCCACAATGGCAGTGACTAGGGTCTCTAGGAGGCAGAACTACAGGCACAGCCATCAGAATAGGGACCTGCCCTCAGCCCCAGTTCCTCCTGCCCAAGCTTCCACGATACATGCACACTTACACACGCATGCACACACACATACACATATATGCATGCATGCATGTGTGTCATACCTGAGTTCCCAGTCCCAGCAAGATGAGCATGAAGAAAAAGAGTAGGGACCACAGTGGGGAGATGGGAAGCAGCGTGAGGGCCTCAGGGTAAGCTACAAAAGCTAGCCCAGGGCCATGGTCTGCCACTCGGGACACATCCACACCCAGATGATTGGCCATGAAGCCTAGGATAGAGAAGATGACGAAGCCAGCATAGACACTGGTAGCACAGTTGGTGATACTGATGATGACACTGTCCCTGAGGGAGAAAAACAGGACAGTTTAGGAGACCCAGCTTGCTTCCCTTTCCTCAGTTTGGGCCAAAAGAAGACATGGAGATAGGATAGTCTAGAAACACAAGTGTCTCTAACTCCTTTTCCTATCAATTTGGGTCTTTTTAAAGCGAGTTCAGGGGTCCTGACCCCTTGTCCACCCATCCCCCTCTCTGGCCAGTCCTTTGCTGTCTATTCTCATGACCCACTTGAGACACGAGATTCTCAAGGTCATGAGTACAGGAGGTCCCCAGTAGGCAGCAGACCGCGCGGGAGTCTGGTAGTCCTGTGGATCCAGGGTCAGGCTGTGGAGAGGACAGAAAACCGGCAGTGTCCAGGCTGGCAGGGGAACACTTACCGGTAGCAGTTGTTGTGGAACTTATTGTAGGAGGCCATGGTGATGAGACCGCCCCACGCGCAGCCTAGGGAATAGAAGATCTGCGAGGCAGCATCCCCCCACACCTGCGGAGAGGCCAGCAGTGAGCCACTGCGGTCAGAGGCCGGGGAGCAATTGTCCCTACCTGGTCCCTTTGGGACAATCCTCCACGTCCCACCTTGGCCTCCAGAATCTTGTCCCACTGTGGGGTCAGGTAGTACATGATACCCATGAAGGCTCCTTCCAGGGTCACTCCACGAACGAACAGAATGGTCAGCACCACATAGGGGAACGTGGCCGTGAAGTACACCACCTGAGACAAGACACAGGTTCCATGGATCCCTCTAGAACCCTTTCCAACCCTCCTGTTACCTCTCTGACCCCAGCCACTATTGGCTTTGGTCCTTCCTCTCCTGTGGCTCTTTGTTACCCCTCCCTTAGACTCCCATCAGCCCAGGAAGGAGAGGCAGGGTGGGAACAAACCCTGCCTGGGGAGGGTACTTGCTTTCCCTGAAGACTTGACTCCTCGGATGAGGCAGAGGAAGACGACCACCCAGGAAACGCCGAGGCAGCCTAGGAGGGGAAGCCGAACCTCCCCAAAGTTTCCAATGTCATCAGACAGTTTCAGCACATACAGCCTGGGGAGGGGAAGGTGACTGTCACTGAGGGCCAGCCTCTGCTACCCAGCAACCAAGACTCATGATCTATACCTCATGCTGCCAGGTCCCAGAAGCCTTGTTGTGGGAGAATAGGAGGTGCTTTGGGACCCCAGCCCTCTGCCCTGCAGTCCATCCTGGGACCCTCAAGGGCTTTGAGAGACCAAGTCAAGTTTGAGCTAGTCTCTTCTCCTCTGACAGGGGTTGATGCCCGCCCAGTATCTGCTTGAGCCCATCCCAGGTCCTTTTGTGTGCATTCCACACTACAGGAGTGCCCATTCATCCTATCAGAAGCACCTCCTCCTGAAAGCCTTCAGAGAGCTATACCATAGTAGTCTGCTCCAGCTCTCAGGAGCAGAGCTGACAGGGTGATGATATCACCCTAACTCCTCCCCTTGTGGGTGTAACTCCACCTGCAGCCCTATGCCAGGCAGGCTGCGTTCTTTGGGTCAATTGGACAGGCTTCTTCCTGGTCCTCGGGGAAGAGGGTGGAGGAGAGCAAGCAGGGCTGCTATGGGTAGGAAGGACACAGGAAGGGTGTAGGGTATGGATGGTGGTGGTGTCTCAGCTGAAAGGAAAGCCAGGATGAAGGCTTCCCTGGAAAGATGAGGCTGGAATTACGGTGTGAGGATGTGGGTGAAAGGGATGGTGGGAAGGGCAGGCCTGTGACAGGGCAGGGGGCCAGGAGCTAGCAGGACGAGCCTGGGCATGTTGGTTAG
Source organism: Arvicola amphibius (assembly GCF_903992535.2). NCBI lineage: Eukaryota > Metazoa > Chordata > Mammalia > Rodentia > Cricetidae > Arvicola > Arvicola amphibius. Next base: position 32,773,929 of record NC_052052.2, read on the forward strand.
CTCAGAAAGACGGGAATACATCAGAAAGAGAAGACAGGGGAAACAGAAGGGTGATGGACGGGAAGGAGCCGATGATCAGGAAGAGGCCCTCATTGTAAGAAGCAGTGAAAGTGAAACTGAAGAATTTCCATTTCCTCCTGAGGGCAATGGGAGAGCTTTGAGGCTCTGGTCTGTTTTAGAACGATCAAGACCCTCTATGGCTCCAAGCCTTGCACTGGCTACAGTAACCCCCGACACTGGCTATAGGCCCTACAGGATCCGCTGTCCCTGGCTCTGCCATTTCTCTGATTTCCCTTCCCCCACTTTGCTCACAGATTTAGCTCCTGTGGGATAATACTCTTGTACACTGTAAAGATTTGTCACTCATATTAGTTTAATAAAATGCTAAATGGCCAGGCAGGAAGTATAGGAAGTATAAAATTCTGTGAAGAGGAAAGGCAGAGAGTCAGTCACCAGAAAGATGCAAAGAAAGCAAGATGAGAATGCCTCACTGAGAAAAGGTACCAAGTCTTGTGGCTAAACATAGACAAGAATTATGAGTGAGGGCTGGAGAGATGGCTCAGAGGTTAAGAGCATTGCCTGCTCTTCCAAAGGTCCTGAGTTCAATTCCCAGCAACCACATGGTGGCTCACAACCATCTGTAATGGGGTCTGCTGCCCTCTTCTGGCCTGCAGGCATACACACAGAATATTGTATACATAATAAATAAATATTAAAAAAAAAGAATTATGAGTGAATTTAAGCTGTAAGAGTTTGTTAGTAATAAGCCTGAGCAATAAGCCAAACAGTTGATAATTAATGTATGCATCTGTTTATTTGAAACTGAATGGCTGTGGGACTGGGTGAGACAGAAATTTCCTTCTACAAACGGCACCCAAATGTTTGGCAAGAATTTCCACATAAAGCCTGAGAAAGCTTTTTTTTAAAAAAATAAAAAAATAAAAAGATTCTAGACAGACAAGAACAGAGTCAAGCACATCTTCTTGATAACTGTCTTTTCTCTGGTACTCTGCTGGCAGCAAGAAGAGGTGCAGCTCCTTTACGAGAGGCTTCCTGATTCAGCATCAGTGGCAAAAACCTCACAGCTCTTTTAAGAGGCCCTGCCACTAAACACTTAAGTGGCGTTCATGAGCAGCTGGCATCCGGCTTCTTGGTGGTAGCATAGACCTAGAAACTCCACAGAGTTGTAGCAATAAATCTGGCCCTTGCCAGGACCTCTGCCATGAAGCTAGACTCTCAAAAATCTAAGGAATGGGGTGGAGCCAGCTGCCAAAGCTACAGCTTTAATCCAAGGCATATCATTTAGCAGATTAAAGACTCATGTGGTCAGAAAAAGGTAAACAGTAAAGACAGATTCAGATGAAAAAAACTCCCTAAATGGTTTACAGTGTGTTCAAAAATATACATAGGCTTGGGAGAGAAAAGAAAAAAGATAAAGTTCTTAAAAGAAATAGAGTAGTCAGGTGTGGTGGCACACACCTTTAATCCCAGCACTTAGGAGGCAGAGACAGGTGGATCTCTGTGAGTTCAAGGCCAGCCTGGTCTACAGATTGAGTTCCAGGGCAGCCAAAAATACACAGAGAAACCCTGTCTCAAAAGTACCAAAAATTAAAAAAACAAAAATAAAAGAGAGTAAAAAGAAAGCCACATAAAGATGGAAAATATAGAGAGAGTGTGGAGAGTTTATTATGTTATCTTTGGATTGTTTGATTGCTGAGGAAGGAGCAACAGTTGCTATAAGACATTTGATTATAAATGCTGCTGGATTAAACCAACCTGTCTATTTTAAAAATATCTTGACTTCAAATTTTAAGTCAAAAGATATGTTACTTTGGGAGAGAGGTTCTGCTTTTATTTCCACAGGAAATAAGAGGTTTTGGATTCATTCTGGGTTAAGAAAAATCAGGTTTGGTTGAGGAAGATCCCTTGAAAAATCTCTGATAGGAGCAGATGGCACAGATAACCAAATGTCTCAGAGCTCTGCTACAGTTTCTTCTGAGTTCTACAGCCAGAGTAGCCTCAACACTGCTGGCTGATATGATCCAGCCTCACAGGACACTCCAGTCAGGACTTGACCATAACCCTAAATTTTCTTTGGGTTCTCAGCAGGAAGTAGCCTAGAAAACTACACCCACATTCCCCCAAAAAATGGATTATGGATGTTTGTCTTTGTTTAGTGTGTTGGTTACAAGTTGCTATGGATAATGGTCAGGAAAGCTAAACAAAGGAGATTAGATTCAGAGTTCTTGTTTTGAAAAGAAAAAGGGGAAATGCTGTGGGATAATGCTCTCATACACTGTAAAGATTTGTCACTTAGTTTAATAAAATGCTGACTGGCCAGTAGCCAGGCAGGAAGTATAGATAGGATGAGTAGACTAAGAGAATTCTGGGAAGAGGAGAAAGGCAGAGAGTCAGTCACCAGCAAGATGCAGAGGAAGCAAGATGAGAATGCCTCACTGAGAAAAGGTACCAAGTCACGTGGCTAAACATAGACAAGAATTATGGGTAAATTTAAGTTGTAAGAGATAGTAATAAGCCTGAGCAATAGGTCAAACAGTTTATAATTAATATAAGCCTCTGTGCGTTTCTTTGGAACTGAATATCTGCAGGACCAGGCAGGCCAGAAATTTCTGTCTATATTTAGCTGCACTGGACTTGGTTTTTCGCAAACATGTTAGCCTGCCCCCTACCCCAGGGCCTTTGTAAATGTTACTGTCTCTGAATGACATGGCTTCTCTCTCCCCGACAACCACCAGAGATCTGTGTACATAAGGCCATGTGCCACCTTGACACCTTTTACACATGTGAGCAAGATGCCGTGTTTCACACTACATCCCTGCTCAGGATATAGCTGGGCTTGTCCATGTAATCCCCACTTCCTCTAGTCTTTATTCAGATGACCACTTCTCAAACTGATCTTCTTGATTATATAGCTTTATATAGCTTAAAATGCAGCTTTCACCCCAGTCCAGCATGCCTTACCCCACTCTTATGTTCCTCAACAGCATACACATCCTTCTCTCATTCTGTTTATTTTGCTATCAATAGTTTGTTTGCTTTTTATAAGACAAGGTCTCATGTCACTCAGGCTGGTCTTGAACTCACTCTGTAGTTGAGGATGACCTTGAACTTATGATCCTACTGCTTCCTCCTCTTGAATGCTGGTATTACAGGTGTATGACACCTTGCCAGGTTTTATGTGGTGTTGAGGGTCAAGCCAAAGCCTCCACGCATGCAAGGAAAGCACTCTACCAACTGAGCCTTTTAATGGCTTTTGTCCTCTGTCCTCTGAAGATGGAAGCTTTTGTTCACTTTGTTCACGGCCGTACATCTCCAGTGCCTGGCACTGAGAGATACTCAATTATTTGATCTTGAGTAAATGAACACTGGCAAACGGGCTGGGAGGCAGAAAGGAGGGAGCCCGGATGAAGGATCTAGGCTAGAGGTGAGAAGGAAGCAACAAAGACATCTTGAGTCTCCACTTTCTCATCACAACATAGGTCAAACGCAGACTCCCTTCTGCTGCTGGAGACTCAGCGCAGCTCTCACCGGAGGCTGTCTCCCTGGGGGTCCCAGCATCCTCAGCTGTGCCCACAGCAGCTCTCAACCTCATGCAGACACTTTGAATGTCTTGGGATAGGGTATGATTCCTGGTCTTCATAGAACAATGCTGTCAGGGCTGGAACTTGGCCGGCTTGCCTGACCACCCAAAGGAGACTTCCACTGCCTCCTTTAGTTTCCTAATTTCCTCCCAGGCCACCCTTCACTGCCTGACCTGCAGAGGGTGCTGTCTAACTCCCGTTCCCTTTGCCCAATTCTCCCAACTGTCTACACCAGTATCCAAAGCTGGCATTACCCTCTTCTGGCTCAGCCATACAGGAATCAACAGACAAAGTTCAGGAGCCATGAGACTCAGAGGCTCCAGGTCCCCTTTGACTGATTCCCTGCCTTCTCCCCCTTCATACATAGCACACACAGAAAACAATTTTGTTGGCCCATTGAGCTAGACAAACAAGGCCATTCATAGCTGAAGGCAATGGACTAGGACTTCTGGCAGCCCAGGTCAGGCCTGCCTGGGTGTTCCTATGCAAGACACCAGTGCCGGCAAGGTGGGTCCTTCAGAATAACCACAGACTCCGTCTGCTCCTACTGAGTCACTTTTTTGCAAGTGCCAACATTCAAGTCAAGAAACCCTCTTTCATTTAAGGATTTAGAAAATAAAGAAACTTTGCCTAATTACACATGCTAAAATGGCAGTATTTGATGCTATTTTTTATTGCACAAGTATAGTATTATTGTATCAGGAGTGCAGAGCTTAGATGGGTAGCCTGGGAACCAAGCAATGAATTCTAGCTTTATTTTAGGTTGTACTGTATTTAGTTCTTTGTTTTGCTTTGGACCATGTGCTTTTGAGATCAAACAATTAACCTCAGAGCATTCTGGAATGTGACTTATTTATAAGCTGGCTTCTGGCATATGACCTCTCAGGAATTATTCTGCCTTTTCCCGCTGCTTTTTTTCTTTTTTGAGACTAGGTCCACTAGGTATCATAGGTTGGTTTTAAAATTATGATTCTCCTGCTTCAGCCTCCCAGCTGCTGGGATGACAGGTGTATCACCACACTCAGTTCTTCTCTAGGTATCAGTGAGACCCTGTCTCAAAAACAAACAAACAAACAAACATGCCTTTAATCTCAGCATTTGGGGGACAGAGGCAGGAGGCTCTCTGTCAGTTCAAAGCTAGCCTGGTTCTACATAGGGCATTCAGGCCAGCTAGGGCTATATAAAACCCTGTCTCAAAAGTATGAAAATAAATAAAGTCCCAAACTCTAGCTACACAGAGATCTTATTTCCACGAGTAGACGGTAACTGGTTTGAGAAGAGAGCCTCCTCTTCCAGGCTTCACGGGCACACTTGAGCACTTGCTACTGACCTCTGGGATTTAGGCCCTGATAGCACATTTCACCTCTGCAACAGGGAGGGAAGAATTATAGCCACCCAGATTCCAGGGGTGAGCAATCCAACTTGGAGAGGTTCGCTGACCTCCCATGGACATACAATGGGCCAGTGGCAGAGCCAGGCCTGGAGATGTCAGTATGACTATGACACTGGCATGAGACACTGGGGTGGGTGAGGTGGAGCTGGGATCAGAGTCCACTCTGTGCCAGGTGTTGGCTGCCACGAAGGCTCTGGAGCTGAGAAAGCCTGGTCATGAGTTTAGGGGCTGGAAGGAGTCTGGGGACTGGAGGGAGAGGAGGAGTGGCTTAGAATCCTGCCCCTCCAGATTCTCTCGCATTAAAGGCACCTGTCTGTCTGTCTGTCTGTCGTTTAGGTGCTAGGGATCAAATCAAGGACTTCACAAGTGCGAGGCAAGCTCCGCTATTGGTCCACACCCCAGCCTTTCTCATCTTTCTGTTGGCCTGCTGATCTCAATAATAAAACAGTAACTACATCATGCCACCTTTCAAAGGAACTAAGAAGACTGGCAGAACACCACTGGCCTAGGACCGGACATGAGCAGAGCTAGGGCGGGCCTGGGACATAGCCCAGTCACCTCCAGAGCAATCTGGATCCTTACTTGGGATGTCAGTCTCTAAATCTGAAAACGGAAAACGGAGCTAGGAAAACTTATCAGAGATAGTGTGCTGGTATACAGAAAGTGGCAACACTTCCCTGCTCTCCTTTCATCGGTGAGGCCTGGGCAGTCCTAGCCTCCTCTGGGACTGGGGAATCCAACACTGGACCTCCGGCATGATAGCCAAATGTTCTGCCACTGAACATATACCCACTCTTTCCAGCCACTGCTCTATTAAGGGTCATTTTCAAGACAGACCTGTTGATGCTGGCCCATGATCCCAGCCTCTCTAGCGTCTGGGCAGGAGGACCACACGTTCAAGACCAACCTGGGCAACTTAGTGAGACCTTGTCTCAAAATAAAGTAAGAGAAGGGGATGTAGCTCAAGGGTGAGGCACTTGCCTTGCATGCACGAGGGTGGGTGTGGAGTGGTGTTCAATCACCATTAAAGCAGGGGGGAAGTGTCTTTCCAGGCTTTCCAGGAGGTGGCAGCAGGGAGCCACTAGGGTTAGAAACTGAGCCGCTTAGCCTGGCAGAGCCCCAGCTGGGGAGCAGAGCCCAGCTGTTCCCTCAGTACGCTTCCCTAGGCAGATTCTCTGAGCGATTTCCCCGCTGGTTTCGCTGGCTAACGTCTCCAGAGCTTTGTCCCTGAAGCCTGCAACGCTGTAGCATCTGCTTGGGGTGAGGAGGGTAGGCAGGGTTTGTGCTTTTAGGAGCTCCAGAGAAGTTCGTCTTCTGTCTTGTACACATTGCACCCCTGATGGACAGTTACCCAGAGTCCTCTGATTGGGTGTGAGCTCTGTCTTGCTCTCTTTCCGGTGTCCTCTCCGAAACCGGCCTGTCCCACGACTGCTTCTTTGGAGTCTGCGCTTTCAGGACTGGACTTAGAGGCCCTGCTACAACTTCAGCAGGCCTGGGGCCTTGTACACCTCGCCTTTGGCCTCCAGCACACAGCAGAGAAAGCTTCAAGCTTTTAGGCTTCCATAGAAGCTGATGCCATGTGAGGCCCGCCCGCCCTCCTTGTCTCTTTTCTCAGCTCCCCTTGTTCCCAATCTCTGCTTCCATTTGCCTCCTTCTGGCCTCTGCTCAGCTACTCACACCCTCCTAATTCCTTTACTTTTCTCTTTCCCATTTCTTGAGCTATGATCACCTCTTCTTGTCCCCATCTCATGGAAGTCACCATCACCCACAGACTGAATTTCTTGGGGCAGAGGCTCAGGACCATGTTACGCCTGTCACGGGCACACAGGGCCTTTAGAGCAGATGCTACAGAAGTCTATATAACGAATAGAAGAGGCCTACCTCCCACATCCAAAAATCCTCTGCCCCAGGACTCTCCAGTAAGACGTAGGAGGAAGACCCAACTGTGCCCTCTCTCTGCCAGCCGGGACAAGGTGATCCCGACACCTCCAGCAGCAACCTCCCTTCACAGGCCCAGAGCCACTAGTCTCTCTGCCACCTCTGAACAGAGTGGGTCTGGCTGCCATGGCATCCCTGACCTAGTGCACGTCCACAGTTCCTTGTGTTCTACAATACGAAGTAGAAGCTTAATTCGTGTTAGTTCTCTAGGAACACAGTGCTCCTTCAAGGCCACCTCAAAGCCCACAAGAGCCCTCCATCCATGTTAGTCTCAATGGAGCAGGCTCCCCTCAGCTTTGAGAATAACCGCTGGTCCTTTGGGAGCCTCACTAGTGCCGTTCTCTCTAGCATGCCGGCCCCCTTGCCCTGACTGGCCTAAGATTTCCAGAGCCCTCCTGCACTGCTACTCTGAAAGAATTCCCAGATCACCTTCAAGTCTCCCATGACCCTCTATATGTCTGCCATTTTACCCAACTCTATGCCCTGGGCAGTAAGCACTGTGTGCAGATGATCCAGGCATGGCTGCCTGACGGGGACAGGGAGAGCTGAGGGCTGCCATCAGGTCCCTCGGATCCAGTGTCTACCGGGAGCCTCACCTCCAGTACTCCTCGCTGGGGCTGGTTCTTTGCAGGGTGTAGTTGAGCAGGTGAGAGAGGTTGCCGGACAGGGCAGTGGGTCGGGAGCCGTTGGTGAGGTTGGAAGCATCCAGCACCCCGGCACAGTCAGGCGTGTTCCAGGGGTTATTGCAGTAAGCCCAGGGCAGCACGTGCGTCATGGACGAGAAGAAGTAGTAGAAGGCAATACAGATGACCACATTGTAGTAGATGCCGATGTACGTGGACACCACCATCATGCCGTAGCCCACGCCTGGAGGGGAAAGCGCAGGAAGCATTGGAGGAGGAGCCTGGCTTATCGAGGTAAAAGATGGGCAGTCAGTCATTGATAGAGAGTCACAGAAGGGAGGGTTCGGGCCTCGGCGGGGGGGGGGGGGGGGGGAAGGAGTTTTGTGTATATACACCGCAGGAGGGGGTCAAATAAATGTGAATCCCAGTGTGTAGCCACGGCCTTGGCCATTGATGTCAGGATTAGGTCAGTACTGATGCCCCACAGGGGATATTCGTGTTTGTACAGATGGACAAGCTGGCCGCGCGCGCGTGTGTGTTGTGTGTGTGTGGTGTACATGTGCGCACACATACACAAGCACATGCACACATGTGCATGTACACACCCCCCACCAAGGCCTCACCTTTGAACATGGGGCTGATCCTCCAGACCCCCAGGCAGCCCTGGCTTGCAAACTGGCCGAAGGAGAGTTCCATGAAGAAGAGAGGGATCCCGCAGAAGATCAGCATGATGAAGTAGGGGAACATGAAGGCGCCTGGCATGCAGGGAGAGGCCAGGCTCAGGGTGGGCTTGGGGAACACCTCCCCAAGTGTCCTTCTCAGAACCCACAATAAAACCTCTGAGCTTCACTAGTACTGAGACAGGAGAGCTAAGGTACAATCCCCACAGCCTGGCTTTGAACTTGACAGACTCCCGGAAAGTCTGCTCTGGTGAAAATCCAGCCCCCAAACTGCCATGCTGGGGTAGGATTTGATGATTTAACCAATTGATTTCACAATCACTGGGATCCTAAAGCATCTCTGCACCATCTGGAGGGTGGGGGGAATGCTGTTGAAACATCGGGAACTAAGACAAGGAGCCCAGGAAATTCGAGTCTTTTCCTCTACTTCTCCTAGACTTTAAAGAGCAGGCTGGCAGAATCAGGCTGTCAGGGTCTGAGGGTGGCCTGCATTTTAGGCAAATGTGCCTAAGCCAGGGATGGCCAAAGACCAGGGCTAGAGGTCAGCTTCTTCCTGGAGTGATGTCTGTGCCAGGGAGACAATGGCCCAAGCCCTGATGGGTGGGCTCTACCCAAGTGGGTGGTCCCTGCCCTGTGCCCACTGGGTACCTCCCCCGTTGCGGTAGCAGAGGTATGGGAAGCGCCAGACATTGCCCAGGCCCACGGCGTAGCCCACGCTCGTCAGCACAAACTCAATCTGGTTGCCCCAGTTGCCCCGCGTGAGGTTCTGGTCCTTCTTGGTGGCCTCACTGGGCACAGCACCATTCTGTGGGGACAGAAAGAAGCTACCATCAGGAAGGCATTTGTGCCCCCATGTCTGACCCTCTGAGTCTCCCCCAGTGGCTTTTCTTTGGACCACCATGTCACACTGCCACATACCCTGGGGCTTCCTTTCTGCTGGCAGGAGTTGAAGGCAGGCCTGGCAGAAGAGAGAGAGGCACAGCTGCCAGATGGTGCCTAGCCCTCAGCACTCTCTATGCCAGGTATACCAGCCCACCTGAGAAACTGTTACCAGTAAGAAAGGGGATACCGCGGAGGGAGCCTGAGCCAAGAGCCCCCTAACCCCTCTAAAACCTTGCCTTTCCTCTCAGGCTAAGGACCTAGGAGCAGCTGAGCCTCATACCAAGCAGCCAAGTCAAGCTGGGCACAAAGAGGCCTGTGTCCAGAGAGCTACCCCCCACCCGCTGCCTACCACATCGCCAGGCTAAGCACGCTGCCCATGGATAGTCGGCTAGACTCTCCCTAGTAAAGGCTTCTTCCTGGGGGCACAGGGTGAGCAGGGCTGGGTAGGAGAGGGGGTGGTGCTGGTAGGCTTTCCAGACCTGGACAGGACACTGTGGAGCTCAGAGAGGGCCTTGGGGAAGCTGACTTGAGCTGCTGACGCTGGGCTATACATTAGGATAAGAGACTGGAGTTACAGGCACCATGCCAGGATGCGGACAGGCTCCGCTAGAGGAAACAGGTAGCTCCAGAGAAGGGTCTCACAAGAGGGTGGCCTGCAGGTGATGGGTACCATGCCTGCCTGTGGGAAGTACCCGGGTGAGGCTGCCCAGGACCCACTGAGGACAATCCATGAGGAGTACCGACTTCAGATACAGAGCCACCTCCACAAGTCACTCAGCGTGGCCCTCTTCTCCCAACCCCCTCCTGTGGGAATCAACCACTGGAAGACAGAGTTGGCAGGGACTGAGAGAGTCATCGAGGAAATATAAGTACCCTGGGAGTCACTAGCAGAGAGATACACACAGAATGCTTGTACACCAACAACAGCTTCCCAGACATGACCTATGTTGCTGAGAGGACAGGAGTTCCTCTAAAGGACACATGGATCACGGTTGGAGTAGCATGGCCAAGCGACAGCAGCATGATGCCCCGGCTAACCGTGTGAAAGTGACATCTTCAAGTTGAGCAGCCATTCTGGCTACTGTGACACACTATCAGACCCTGACATTGGCAGGCAAACCTGAATGGCTTCACTAGGGCCCCAGCGCCTTTTGAAAAGGCCTATGAGGAGTGCAGATCTAGGCAGCACCCTGCGTGGTGGACAAGCACTCTTGGCGGGGATGACTGTCCCTTGTATCCAGTTCAGTTCAGACATACCACCCTTCACATCCGCAAAGGAGGCTATAAGGCATAGCATCAGGAATCAGGGAGGAAGACTCCTTCCCAGAGCACCAGAGAAAACCAGCAGGCTGAAGGCATCCGCACTCACTCATTCATCCATCCACAAACTGTCAAGATTTACAGGTCTGCTACTACATGCCAGGCTTTGGTAACCCAGCTGGAAACAGACCAGCGCCAGGAGACATTAATGAACTAAGAGCACACATTGCCAGGTGTAGTGGCACACACCAGTACTAGGGCAGAGGCAAGTGGATCTCTGTGAGTTCGAGGCTAGCCTGGTCTACAAAGGGTTCCAGGACAGCCGAGGCTGTTACACACAGGGAAACACTGTCTCGAAAAACAAAACAAACAAGACCACACATTATCCAATATGCGACTTTAGTGTGGTCACAAGATGGACTTCCTCAAAGTCCTAAGAGTATGTGAGAACGAAAAGGGGTCCAGGCAAGGCTGGCTGGGAGGCACACTATGCTATGGGAAACGGTGGTGCCAGCTTCAGATGCCCTGTGGGACACACCCTTCAGAATCTCACATCACCACCTCTGGGGTTCTTTCTTTGGGGCAGGTGTAGCTATATGGCAAGGCCAGGAGGTCATGTTTTAAGGGGATGGGGCCTGCCCCGGGGTGATTTGTCTGCACCCAAACATCGGCCACATAGGGCTCCTATCTGTCGGCCTGACAATAGCACTTTTATTCTGTCCCAGGCTTGTTTACTTAGGAGCACAATGCAGAACTGTGGCAGCTCCAGAGTCCATGGGTGGGGTCACAGGGCAGCAGTTCCAGCTATAAACGGGACAACTGAGGGTCCAAGATGGCCCCAGGGTCAAGAAAAAAGCAAGGACCCTGAAAGACACCCATCTCTCCAAAAAAACTTCAGAGTCTCTCTCCTGGCCCAGGGTCATGAGGATCAGACCCCCTGGTCTCTCCAACCAAATACAGCAGGGCCGTATATGAATCCCTAAATTCTACTCTTTCCTGGGCATAGGCGGACAAAAGAGGGACAGGGTGTGTGTGTGTGTGTGTATGTGTGTGTGTGTGTGTGTGTGTGTGTGTGTGTGTGTGTGTGTGTGTGTGTGTGTGTGTGTGATAAAGCTCCTGGCCGTGTACCACAGGCTCCTCCAGTCAATCCTCCAAAGCTAGGGTTTAGCTAACAAGACAAACACCACTGAGCCCATATTCCAGTGAGCCATGTGCTAACTGATTCAGTCAAGCACACAGCGAGGGAAGCTGATGCCCCAGGATAGGAGCCAGACTGGGGCCTGTCCCTAGGTACTGCTGAAACCGGGGCTGCCTGAAGACAGGGTGCTCTTCCCTTGCCTACCCAGTGGCATGGGTGCTGATGAGGAGTACCACATTCACTACTGGCCCCGGACCTCCATTCTGGGTAGATCTTAACTCAAGACAGCTATATGGTCTAGGTCTTCAACTGAGAGAGGAAGCCCGCCCTTCTGCAGAGGCTTCTCAAGTGTTCCAAGTCTATCCTCTGTCCAGCTCTCCTCCAAGAACCCTCCATGTCTCAACCAGTCGCTTCAGGAAAGCTGCACCCCAACCCCGTGTGTGTGTGTGTGTGTGTGTGTGTGTGTGTGTGTGCATGCTCATTTACTGTGGATTGAACTAGGGCGTCACGAATGCTCCGCAAGCCCTTTACGACAGGGTAAGCCCGGATCCACGTTTTCCATGTCGCAGAATTTCTTATCCTCCTCGCATCATTTTCCCGATTTTAAGACCCTTGTTTCCGTGACCTGCTTTGTCACTAATATTAACCATTCCATTGGCCTTGAAATGCCTACAAAAAAAAAACCCCTTTGTGCTTACGATTTGATCCAGACTGGCTGCCTGGCTGCCTAAGAACTTGGATGGGCTGAGTTCCAGCCTTGTCCTGCCCACCACATGTCACCCTGGCTGCCCCCCATGCCCCTCCTCTCTCACCTGCTCATAGCTCTGGGGAATGAGACCATCGGAGCAGATGCCCTTGTGATGATGTGGCACACCAGTTCCTCTGACTCTCCTGGCTGTGTCCTGTCACCCCTGCTGGCAGCTCTCTGAGAGACCACTGCCATGCCCCGAGGGGGGTGGTTCTTCAGAAAAGGATACCACCCGGACACCTAAGCTTTCTCATGCTGGGCAGTGGGCAGGCCGGAGAGCTCTCTTCCCACAGCGGAGTGGGGAAATCTGACTGCCACTACATATACACACATGCGTGTGCACGTGCACACACACTCTCAGAGCTGCCACGAACGCTAAGTATGTAGTCATCCTCACACCGGGCCTGTGATCTTCCTTAGATGGACAACCCCTGTCCACGCTGTCCGCACCTGGCTGGCTGAGCCTCGCTGAGCCACGTGGCTTACGTAAATCCTTACGTAGACCTCTGCCCTGCTTATTTGCCTGGAAGAGTTTATCGGAATCAGGATCTCTCTGCCCTGGGCTTGGCCAAGACGAGAAGTGTGAGATTAGAAACCAGGTATTCTAGAATCTGCTTTCTAGCTGCCCAGGGCCAGTCCCTTCTGACATGGGTATCTCAGCATCCCTATCTAGGGAACCAGAGGATAGACTTGGCAGCGGCTGTAGCATAGTGGTCCAGAACCCAATCAGCTTCCTCCGGTCTACCAATGTTCCTCAGCACTTCCTTCCCTGTAGCCCAGCTCTGACTTTAAAACAAAACAACAACGAAAAAACTTTTTAAAAATTTTATTACTATGTGAGTATGCGTATGTGTGTGTGTGTGTGTGTGCAAGTGTGCAAGTGTGTATCTGCCACAGCGTGTATGTAGAGGCCAGAGAACTTTCAGGAGTTGGTTCTCCTCTTCCACTGTGGGATCCAGGGACCAAACTCAAGTCAGACTCGTGCAGCAAGTACTTTTGTGCACTGAGCCATCTCCCAGGCCCCGATGCAACTATTTCTGACTGTTTTCCCACCTCCCATTAGTGCCCATCAGCTTTCTAGATTGCTTTTTTTTTAAGCGTTCACTCTGTATCCCAGGTTAGCCTCAAACTCACAGTGAACTTGCCTTGGTCTCTTGAGTGTTAGGAATATAGATGTGAGCCACCACACCTGGCCAAAAACAAACAAACAAACAAAAAATCTTGTGTGCAAATCTAGAATAGCATCAGGGAATAGCAGGCAAGCCCAGCTCTGATGTAACTCTGGCCAACACAAGGCAGGAGCCCCTCATTTCTTCCTCATATGGACATAGAAGCCCAGCCCCGGAACCCGAACTTCGCCCCTTCTCTGGCTGGGGACTCCCACCCTCCCAGGCCAGTATTCAGTGGATATTTTTGTGAATTGTGAACTCCCTCTGCCTGCCCTCCATGGCTATGGAAGAACTCTGTAGCTGCCCTGGCAGACTGGCCCCGCTGGGACCCAGCAGGCTTCTTGTACAGGACTCTCTGGCCCCAGAGTTTGCTCATGGGATGAAGTCTGTCCAAAACAAACTCAATGGAGGAGAGCAGGCAAGACCTCACATCTCAGACTGACTTGGAACCAAATCAGATCGCAAGCAACTTGCTTGGAGCCCCAGCGGGGAACCAAGGCAGGGCAGCTATTATAGTCCAAGCTGTCTCAGGAGACCCTCCCCACAGGAACCCCTCTGCTCTCCTGGCCTCAGGGAACAGAGTGGTTCTCAAGAAGCACCTGTGCAAGTAGGACCAGAGGCACCCAACCACAGGCCCCTGTCATCTAGGTGTGAGACAGTCAGAGGGGACAGACATGGTAGAACCTGGCCCATTCTGCATGGTCTCCTGGGTTCTGAGTACCTTCGGCTTCAAGGGACACTCAGAACAATGCTGGGTTCCTCCCAGGACCCTTTCTAGGTGCCTGCAGCGTTCAGGCCTTCATATGGCAGATAAGAGAGTCAGGGATAGACCTGGTACTGGCTCATTACAGAACCCTGACTGACAGAGAGTGACCTGCTGATTTTGCAATCAGCAGACAGAAGACTGGCACCCTAGGCATGCCAGGCTCTGCTCCAGGGCCTGGGGAGTGATGGAGGATGCTGGGTGGGCCTTGCCCATGCCCTCACCTTCCTTCCTGGAGAAGTCTGGCAGCCTGGAAGACTGCGCCGAGGAAGCTGGGGGTGGCCTCTGCCTCATCAGTTGGCAGCAGGACGGCACTCTGGGAAGTGGCCCTGGTTCCTTGGCTCTAACCAGTTCTGAAGTTTGAGAACAGCCTACATAATGCTTCCTCCAAAATCAGCCCAGACTCAGAGGACATTCCTTCTCTTGCCTTCAGAAGGTCAAGTCAGGATGTCCTACAGGGAAGAGGGATAGCCTTCCCGGTCCCCTCACCCTCACTGCCATCAGCTGTACTGTGCACACCGTCCTTGCTCAGTCTCAGCTTCCCAGGCTGAAGATCCACACTCCCACCCCGTGCAGGCACTTGCCCTGGACATTGGCAAATGCTCCAAAGGGTCTCTCTCCTCCCAGCAAAGACTTCTGCATGTCCCCTTCCCCCAACTCTCACTACTGAGCCCATGTACCACACTCCCTGCACCCCCCCAACACTCTCTCTCCCCATAGGAGTAACTGCCGTGGCACAGACAATGAGGCTGTATTGATCAGTACAATTCCTGGGCACCTCCGGCCCGTCTCCCCGGGAGCTGGGACAATGCAGCTTTGAGACTTAGAGCAGATTCTCAGCAGGTCCTTGGGCTTGGGGAGCCCCAACACCCCCACTCGCCTCCCTCTCACCCCCACCATGCAGCTACCTCTTCCTGCACTCCCTTGCAGTCTCAACTTTCTGGGTCACTTTGGCTGGTGTCTGTCTCACTCACTGGCTGTGCCTGCCCCTCCTGGCACAGACCATTCAGTCCCCTGCTCCACCACCAGCCTAGCCACCAAACCTGCCTGGCATCAGGGAGGGGGCCTTGACCTTCTGGAAGGTGACTGACCTGTTCTGGGGAAGGGGTGGCCACAGGTCCGTGAGCTGCAGCCATCCTGGGACAAGCACTTGCGGCACGCGTGTCTCCACTGCTCATTCACACCTCTGCCAGCTCCAGCGCGACACTGACGACACATCCCCTGCCTCTCCCACTGCCGGCTGGGCAGCGGCAATTACTTTCACCTCATCTCCTCTCGAAGCTCTGCCTACCCCCCCCAGCTCGCTGGCCCTCCCCCTCCGGCCAGTCCCTATGCAGTCCAGCGCGGGTGCTCCAGAGCTGGAGAATGAGGCATAGGGTTGTGTTGTTCCCTTGTTTTCAGCAAGTTACTAGAACACATGCAGACACATATGCACATGCACAGGGACGGATGGATGGACGGACAGACGGACGGACAGGGACACACACACACACACACCACACACGAGCATAGGGCAGAGCAACAGGATGGCTCATTTCTTCAAAGAACTGGCTTCAGAGCTGAGCCTGCAGGCTGGGCGCTTGTGGGCTCCTGGAATGGTTGGTGGCTACAGCTGAGTGATGAGTTTTGTTCCTATAGGCACTGCAGATGCTGGGGGGACAGGAAGGTGGAGGGCACAGTCTGCAGCAAACAGTATTTAGAGTGTACAAGTGGCGTAGACTGAGAGATTCTGGGTCCCACGGCTGCACCCCTTTCTGGTGAACTCTAGATTTCCCAAACCAAAATGATAGGGGTGTCCTCACAGAAGAATGTGACTATGGCCTAGTGACTGTGCCATACCTGTCTAAAAAAAAAAAAAAACAACAGCACTAGCAGGGCTATGGTGGTGCATGCCTTTAATCTACAAGAGCTAGTTCCAGGACAGGCTCCAAAGCTACAGAAAAACCCTGTCTCGAAATACAAAAAAAAAAAAAAAAAAAAAAAAAGAAAGAAAGAAAGAAAGAAAGAAAGAAAGAAAGAAAGAAAGAAAGAAAGAGAGAAAGAACGAACCCAGCACTGCCCAAGAAAGTGGTCACTGCAGAGTCCACACAAAGGGAGGCAGGTGTGGAATAAGGTGGGGATTTGAGCTGCATTGCCTGGCATCTGAGGAGCAGGCTGGGCAATTCTGCCATGGTGGATGTCAGGCTACACCCGACCTGTATGTTCTATGTGAGAGAAGATGCCTACTGTGTGCCACATCCAGTTCTGAGCGAGATCTGTGTGTCAGTCTGTCAAGTGACCCATCCAATTGCTCTTCTCTGAGACCACACTCATCGGTCAGTTCCTAGCTGGTACCCAGACGCCACACGCCAGGAGACTGAGAAAGGTAAGTACCAGAGACCTACTAAGACGGCAAAGGCCTGGCACACAGTGGGGTCTTAGCAAACACCTGACAAACAGGGGCACGAATGAATTCTGGCGTAAGGACAGCTCTCCTGGAAGTTTATAAGTGTGGCCTCATGGGGGAATATTGTTTAGGGGAAGAAAATGGCACAGGGTCTGGGACTGGAGGGAGGGCTCAGTGGCTGAGAGTGCAGACTGCTCTGCCAGAGGGCCCGGGTTTGGTTCCCAGCACCTGCATCAGATAACTCACAAGTACCTATAACTCTAGTTCCAGGGGATCTAACACTCTCGTCCGGCCTCCACAGACTCCTGCACTCTCACGCACATAATGCCCCCCCACCATGATTTAAAAAATAAAATATAAAAAAATGTAAAAATAAAAAATAAAATCTAAAACAAAACAAAACAAAACAAAAAATCAGGCAGACCTGCCAGGCGGTGGTGGCGCACACCTTTAATCCCCAGCACTCGGGAGGCAGAGGCAGGCGGATCTCTGTGAGTTCGGGGCCAGCCTGGGCTACAAAGAGAGATCCAGGACAAGCTCCAAAGCTACACAGAGAAACCCTGTCTTGAAAAACCAAATCAAGTAGGCCTAGGTTCAAGGCCCAGATGGTCATTCTCTCACCAAATATAACCTTAAGTGACTTGCTCAATTGTCTGGTTTCAGTTTCTGCTTCTCTAAAATGGGGTAGCATGGACACTCACTGAAGCCAGCTAGTGTTAGTAATAACAGATAGATACATAGTAGGTCCTTACTATAAGCCAGGCTCTGCCTAACCACATCAGGCCTACTAACATTAGCCTCTCAGGACCTCATGATGTCAGTACACTCTCCTCTCCACTTTGGAGAGGCCTCGCTTGAGTAAGTCTCCTAAGCGGCCTCAGACCCCACTGACTCAGCTGCTCACTGGGTCTGTGTCGTGGAGTATGGGTCCCTAGACACTCCCTTACTTCCTGCATGCAAAGATTGAGGGCCAAGGTCCTGGCTGGGTCATTGACTCCAGGAAGACCCAGTCACCCATGATGCCCAAATGCTGCTCACTTCCACCCAGGGTGGGCTCTGGGCTCTGGCTGCCCTGCACTGGGCTGGGTGCCCAGAACAGGCAGCCCTGGCTGGATGGCTTTCCCTGGCTCTGGCCATGGGGACAGGAGGCAGCAGCCCAGCTGGGCCCTGGCTGTAATGAGGCCTCATTAGTGGGATCCAGCTGCTCCATCCCCACTTAAGGAAGCCGACTCCCCCAGCCCCAGCCTCTGACTTTTCTTAATAAGAGTGGGCATCCTTCCAGAGGGGCAAGGAGTCTAGGGGCCTTGTTGTCCTCTGTGGCTCTGCAGAGAAGGTCCTGCTGAGTTGGATTAAGGCATGCTGGGTGTGGGGACAGCTAGCAGAAGCTGTGTGAGAGGAGGCGAGGCTGTAGGCCTAAGTAGGTGGGCTACAGGGAAGAGGAGAGGAAAGAGAGAGGGACAGGCATAGGGAGGGCAAGTCCTTTTCCCTCAGGATCTCAATATTCCATTTTACAGGAATAGCTCTTGCACATCTGGGCCCAGTGGCAGGTTGTTGCCTAGCCTGGCCTGGCCAGCAGGGCACTCCCCTATAGCACGTGTAGTTTCTGAGCTAAGAAAGTCGCTGCATGTGTCAAACCCTTTGCTGTGGAAGCAGTCACTGTGTGCCATGGCCTGTGACAGTCGAGTACCTACCGAGTGCTAAGCACACTGCTGAAAATACACTGTGATCCAGATGTGTACTAAGAAAGAACTCACTATGTGCAGGGCGTTAGGAAAGCACTCATTGTATGGTAGGACCTGCAATAGCTTATACACACACACACACACACACACACACACATATTGCTATATCTAAAGATATATCATTTGCCAGATGTGTACTAGGAAAGTGCTCTATCAGAAGAATGCCTACTATGTGCTGCGTCCAATGCTCATAGCTCTGTGTCAGTCCCTGCTGAGTCAACTATTGTGGGGTAGGAGGTCTTGCGCTAGGTAAAAAAAATCTGTGTATGCCAAACCCTGTTCTAGGCAAGGACTAGACATGGTAGACATGGTTAAGTACCCACTGTGCACCTGGCACCATGCTCCATGAGTACCCACTGGGTAGCAGGACCCTGCGATAAGGGGTATGCCCAACATGTACTAAGTCTATACTAGCTAGGCATTGGCTACATGTTGAGACTTATACCCTACCCTGTCAACTCTGTCAGGCCCTTTACCAAGGGAGTGTCCAATATGTGCCAAGCCTTCTGCTTGGTGATCTACCACTGTGTGCCAGGCCTGTACTAGTTGAGCACTTGCTAAATGCCAAGACTAGGTTTGGTGAGCCAGTATCCACTGTGTGCCAGGCCCTGTGTAGATGCTGCAGGCAGGAGGTATTCAAAATCCTCATGCCAAAATACAATGGAACAGGTCAGGGTGGGGCAGCCCCAGGTGGCCTGTGGCACTCGCAGAGCCTTCTGGGAGTTAGAAGCTCTGGCACCAAAGACCCTGGTGTCAACTGACTCTGGTATTATTCGTTAGGAGGCTTCCCAGTGGCAGAGGCAACCAGTGTGTCACACATGGGAAGAAGTAAGACTCAACACATAGGTAGGGACTGAGAAGGCCAACATGGAAACTTAGTGTGAGACGGGGGGGGTAGGGAGGACTCAAACTGTGGCGGCAGGGGTGCCCACATTGCCTATTTTAGGCTGTCCTCCTCCAGTTCCTGTCCTTGGAGACCGAGCCCTGCCCCACATGTGTACAGAGACTCTAGGTCTTCATGGAAGGACCACCTCATCCAACCCCAATGGCCCCAAGCATCCCAGCTGCTCCCCTGCTTCGAGGCACCCTGGCCAGCTGGGTTCTCTTGCGGCCCTGTCCTAGGAACCACTGAGCCGTGAGGAAGGCAGCTGAGCTGGCCTGGCAGAGACCATCTGGGCTGAGAGTGGGGAGAAGGGCACATGCAGCAAGCATGTGGGCCTGGGCACGTGCTGGAAAGTGACTTGCTTCTTCCACGGGACACCTGTTCCAGAGGCCAGGAAGAAGTATAGAGGATAACACAGAGTGTTTACTGACAGCGAAGACACCCGAATAGCCCAGGTCCTCACCCTCAGTCATACCTGGGACAAAGGATGACAGAAACAAGGATCCCGTGGTAGGGAATCACCTGTCAACTCTACACGGCAGGACACCAAGAAAGCAATACCACCACAGAGAACTAGAAAGATCCAAGGGCCATCAGCTTACATACACACCCCTCATCACCCTTTCTTCTGACCTTTCTGGGCACCCTAAGGAGCATGTCTGCAAGGAATTTCCCCAGCTTATCTACTTGGTCTTAGGAGACAAACACCCAAGAGGTAGAGACTTAGCTCCTGTGTCAGAGAGTAGAACTGGGGTTTAGCAGGGGCCGGCTGCCCAGGACACCTCCGAGGCTGTATCCTAGAGACAAACACTGAAGGAGGCAGCATCTGCTCCAAACAGACTCAAGAATAGAGCAGCCCAAGGTCATCAGCAGAACGGAATGGAGAGGCAGAAATTAATTTCAGAACATCTACAGGGGGTGCCCATGGGACAGATGCTACAAGCCTCAAACACAGCAATGGGTAAAAGCTAAAGGGCAGAGGACACTGAAGAAAGCAAGCGTCGGCTATCTTTAGGCACATCCGAGTGCTGGGAATGGGAGTCCCAAGACAGCATTCCCGCCCACAGACTGACTGGCCTGGCTGGCCAGCAGAGAACAGAGTCCTGGAAGCTCAGCTGGGGCAGGGATTATGAGACCTCGTGATTCACACTTCACTGTCCTGCCCGCCTGGGTCCCCCTTCTCTCCAGCCTGTTTAGCCTTTCCAGAGTCACACCAGAGAAAAGGAACAGCCATGTTCGGAGGGCTTCATGTAACTCGGCGTCTCCAGAGCAGGAAGGGGTAGAACCAGACACCACATTCAATCAAAGACGTCGCAGAGGAAAGGTCAGGTCCTCTCGGGTCTTCACAGAATCCACCTTAACCAGTGTGCTGGGAGTACAATCTCTCCCATCTGCGTATATCCCTGAGAACCCTGGTTTCAGATCAGCTCAGGTACACTGCGAAAAGCTTTACCGTTCAAGCCCACCCCAACAGGAGCAGGTGACTCTAGAACAGGCCCGAGGGGGGGGTCAAAGGGCTGGTGTTTAGAGAAAGGCTGCTCACAATCTGTTCCCCCGGACCAGGGCCCGTGAATCACAGAAATCTTTGGTGGGAGACAGAATTAATTTGGAGAGGGCTCAGCAGAGACCTCAAGCCAACCAGCCTTTGACTGGATAAAGAAAGCAGTAGAAGGCACAGATGGGTGGGGGTTAGTGAAGGAGGGGTTATCTTTTGTCTCTGGCTTCCACCACAATAACAGCCCACTTTGGCTCCTCCCTGACACAAGATCTCAGGGGCAAACACACAACCTAGCACTCAGGATTGGGCCTGCATCCAGTGCCAACCTGCTCCATCCTCCTCACTTTCTCCTCAAGAACGTGACCCAGGGCCAACCATGGCTATACATGCTCATACCCGATCTGAAAGAAGGGGTTTACTTTGGAGTGGGCATGAGGAACTGAGTCAGGGACTGGGAGCTGGGGGTTCTGGGCAGGGCTGGAGAAAAGATCTGAGCCTTTGCGCCCAGCATTTGGGAGGCAGAAGCAGGCAGATCACATCTACATAGGGAGTCTCACATCAACACCCAGAGCTGTACAGTGAGACTCTATCTCAAAAAGGTAGGGGTGGGGAGGGACTTAACCTAGGCTTTTGTTTATCGAAGGGCCTCACCCGCACCTTTCCTGAGCTCTAAGAGCAAAGGAAGGGCTGTGGCTAGGGCCATAGAGGAATGGAGTTATCGGAAAAGCCTAGCAAGGCATTTATTACTTCCTGCAGTATGAAGGCCGCAGAGAAGCTGGCAAAATTGAACAGGTCTGTGCATGCCCCGCACTGGGCTGGCATGGGATATATTCACAAGTGTCCTACAGTTCTCTCAACAGGACAACCCATGACCACTCTACAGTACCTCTTCTGACCAGGATGGCACAGATGCGCTCTGATCCTTGGCAGGCCTTTGCTGGCCTATGGTAGAACCAGCCCACTTGTAGGCTTAGGGCCTGGTGCTATCTAACCTGCTGGGTAAGGGGGTTACCTGCTCAAACCTGAGGCGGCCCTGGCACATGGGACCCATGGTAGTGCCAACCCTGGCCCTGTGGAACCTCTTAGCTGCCTTCCCCCCCCCCCCCCTGTCAAGACAAGCAACTAGCAGGAGACCTCACAGGGTAATGTTTAGGACACCCCTTCCTCCATAAAGTCTGGCCCCTGTACTTACCAACATCCCTTTGGCACCTTTTCCTACCATGGTGGCGGTGGGTTGGTGGACCCGGAGACCTGGATCACGCCTGCAGACTCAGTGCCCTTCAGACAACAGGCCTCAAGAGCTGTGGAGAACAGAGTGAGGTCAGGCTCTAGACCAGACAGGCTCCCTGGGCTCCCCAGAACAAGGAACAGGTAAGAGGTTTTACATTTTTTTCTTTGGGGGGGGGGGTGAGAAGGACTATAGGGAGTGGGAAGTTTATCAGAAAGGTTGCTAATGCCCTGTCAGACTCAAAGAAAGGACTATTCAGGTCCCGGCACCAGAGACTGACAGCACTGCAG
Source organism: Arvicola amphibius (assembly GCF_903992535.2). Classification (NCBI taxonomy): domain Eukaryota; kingdom Metazoa; phylum Chordata; class Mammalia; order Rodentia; family Cricetidae; genus Arvicola; species Arvicola amphibius. Next base: position 32,796,152 of record NC_052052.2, read on the forward strand.
GGTCTCTGAAGGAAGGAATCAGTCTGAACAGCAGAAGCGGGAGGGAGTCTCCTTGTAAACCTTTGTGAGGATGGAGATGGTTTCACAACCCAAACCATTCTCAGGCAGAAGGCAGGGAAGGGGGAAGGAGTATGATCTGGCACCGAGCCCCAGAGTGAACATGGCAGGAGAGAGAGCCTGGCCTCAGGATGTCTGCGAGCTAGGGACTCACAGTGTCCCAGTATGGAGCCTGTGGGTATCTGTGAGAGGAGGGACACTGCGGATATTGAGGAATGAGCAGAGACTGGATTCCAACATGACATTCTTGTGATACGGAGCCCACACCACCAGTCAGAGGAACCTAACTTCCCTTTCTCTGTACCCACTCCCTCTGCCAGGCCATTCTGCATCCTGCTCCCTTCTGAGTGACCCTGGGATCCAGCCCTTTCTAGCTGCCTTCTCAACCCTCCCCCCAGATCCCTTATTCTCTAGGCTTCCTGTCCCAATGGGCAAAGGTCTATTTTTGACTCTCCAGATGCCCAATCCTATAAAAGATAAAAAATGAACACAGAGCTGGGATGGGGTCCAAGTCCTTCATCATCTGTGTGAATGGCTGCAACCTTTCCCCAGGAGGGGAGGGGTGTCAGTTTGGATCGGTGGGCACTCCCCAGCCAGGCAACCACAAGTCCCCGTGTTCCCCTCAACCCCGCCACCAACCCTAGCGCCACTCATCTTGGGCTCCGGGGTGGCTGGGCTTGGTGCTGTTATCACTGATCATGCAGGACACACCAGACGTCGTCACACCTCCTGCTTTTACCACACGGTCTTCTAGTTGTACCGAGTAAAATTCTGCAAGTCCTTTAGGACTGGGCCTAGATGTCACCTCCTCTCTGTAGTAGCCCTTCCCAACACTGCGCCAGCAGAATGAGCGACAGCTTCTTCTGTCTGCTTTGTACAAACTTGTCCTAGTGCCCTTATCATCTCAGGTCACACATATTTGGTTCTGAGCCTTGTGACCCCAAGTCAGTGGTTTCTTGAAGGCTTCTTTATCCCTTTGGGCTCAGGCCCTAGCACACTGGCCAGCTAGCGAGTATAGGCTGAGTTATAATGAAGGGGCACTGAGGAGACAGGGGTCCTGGAAAGAGGTTCTTGTCACCCAGGGATTGTATAGGAAACTTAGAGCCATGTGGTGGGCAAGTGAGCTGAAGAGGAGGGGGAAATGGCAAAGCTCATGCACACATCAGTGCTCGATGTGGCCAGAACAGATCTCGGGAGGGAGCAATCTCTAGAGGGCCTTGAAGAGCTTAGTCATTGGGGGGGAACCTGGGGTTAGGCAGACCATGTGGTCCAATCTTCGCGGAGCCCGGTCCCAGGGAAGATTTGGCTCTGCTCCTGATAATTTCCACTTCAAAGTCTATTCAGAATCATTTGTGTCACCAGCAGCCACCAACCAAGGGCCACCTCTCACCCACAGGAAGGCAAAGTCTGGAGGAAAGATAGGCCACCGTTTACTTATTCAAATCAGTCCTTGATTCATTAGTGCCTTTGCCCCAGGCACTTGGTTTCCCCTTCTCTGGGCAGGGATGAAGAGGGAAGTAGGTGGTCAGTGGCTAGGGCTGGCATCTGCCTCTCGAAGGTGCTCTCTTAAAGAAGCCCTGCTCGTGGATTTGGTCTTTTGATAGCAGTCACAAGAGGACTGTGCCCTTCGGAAGGCAATCATACCTTCGTCCTCTTTAGTCACCAAACCCTTCCACAGGAAGGTCTGACTTCCCAAAGTTGCCTCTTTTCTGTCAAGGACCAGTAACAACAAAAAGGATGGCAGATGATACTACTCTAAGCCACCTTCCGGGCTGGAGGCCAGGTCCCTGGGCAGCTCCGCACACTAAGAGCAATCCTAGGTCTGCACCTACAGAGTAGCCTCACCAGGACATACTGAAGCTTCCCTGGCGGTTTGCCGAGAGGCCGATATCTAGCCTGGAAGGCTTGGGCCAGCTTTTCCAACAGACATCTCTGATCACACCCGGGCAGTCACTGGAGTTCTGAGTACAGACTGCAGCAGCAGCCTCCAGTAGCTTATGCTCTAGTAAGGACAAGACTGCTTAGCATCTGCACCAAAACAAGGTGGTGTGAAGCTTGGTGGCTTCTCCTGCCTTTACCATTCTGGGCAATGCCTCTATCCATCCACTCAGAAGGAACCAATGGACCACTAGAGGCACAGGTCAGTGGTGGTGCTTGACTAGCATGCTGGGGGCTCTGGGTTGGATCCATGGCACTAGGAGAAAAAATTAAGTACCCACGGGATGCCAGGCCCTCATCTAGATCCACAGACCTGAAATACCGAGACCCCAGACCCATTCCAACCCATACACGGAGCAACGCTAACAAGCAGCAGGCCACGGTCACTGTGGCGTACAGTGAAGACTTCAGCTCTGGGATCTGATAGAGTTAGATTTGGCCTCGAGTAGTCACTACTTACTACTTACGAACCTGAGTGTTATCCGACTTCTTCGTGGCTGACTTTTCTCAAGCTGGAGGGTGTGGCTAGTTATAAGCCCCTTGATAAGCCCAGGGGGTCTCTGCCCAATTTCTGTGTCTATTACAAGTTCTCCATATTTTCCTCTCTTCCCGTCCATTCATCTTCCCTAGACCCTAAAGGTTCACTCTCCTCCTAGGGTTTTCCACTGCCAACAGGCTATGGCCTGAACTCTTTACCAGGTATTTTAAGGTTGGCTACAATTACCTTCATTTGTTTCACAAATAGTTATTGCAGGTTTGCTCTAGGCCAGACCTATGCTAGGAACCAAGAACACAAAGGTCTCTCTGCCTTCCTGTATCCTAGACGGTTGTGGGGTGGGGGGCAGGAGGAATGGGGTGGGGGAGGGACTGAGGGGTGGATGTCAAACTAAATAATTATAGATGGAGATAAACAGTGTGCTGGAGAAAAGCTCTCTATATGCACTCTATAGCAGGTGACAGTCTGGACGGTTTCTCTGGGTAAAAGGACAATTGGCAAAGGTAAGGAACGTAAGAAGAGGTTAGAGGTGACCGGAGAAAATGAAACTGGCAAAGTTCTGGTCACCAAAGAGAAAGGCAAAATGAATAGATGAGCAGGGCAAGGACCTTTGGGGTCTGGATGTCCATCTTAGCCCGGAGATGGCTATTAAAGGCTGTTAAGCATTAGATCAAGCAGGAGAAGAATGGATTGCTGGAAGGGGCACCGCGAAAGCTCCACTCTTTGGATGTAGTTGCTTGCCTGTAGCCTCGGGTACTCAGGCAGCTCAGAAGGTAGGATCATCTGCACCCACAAGGATGAGACGAGCCTGGGCAACATGGGAAGACCCTAATTCAAAACAAAACAGAAAGGGCAGCTGGGTGTGGTAGCACAGACCTTTAACCCCAGCACTTAGGAGGCAGAGGCAGGCAGATCTCTGTGAGGTGGAAGCCAGCCTGATCTACAGAATGAGTTCCAGGACAAACAGGGATATAGAGAAAACATGTCCTGAAACAAACAAAGAAAAAAAATAGCCCACACACACACACACAAAAAACAAACAAATCCTCCCCAAACAATCTAACAACAAAAAAACAAAAACAGAAACAAAAGCCGGGTGGTAGTGGCACATGCCTTCAATCCCAGCACTCGGTAGGCAGAGGCAGGCAGATCTCTGTGAGTTGGCGGCCAGCCTGGTCTACAGAGTGAGTTCCAGGACAGGCTCCAAAGCTACAGAGAAACCCTGTCTTGAAAAAACAAAACAAAACAAAAAAACAAACAAAAAAAACCCAGCAACAACAAAAATAAACCAAAGGGCTGGAGAGTTGGCTCAGTGGTTAAGAGCACTGGCTGCTCTTTCAAAAGTCCTGAGTTCGATTCCCAGTTCTAGGTGGCTCACAACCATCTGTGACTCTAGTCCCAGGGATCTGATGCCTTCTTCTCACGTCCCTGGGCACTGTACACAGGTGGTGGATATACACATACTAGGTATGCACACTTACACATGAAATGAAGTATTAAAAAGAGAGAGAGAGAACATACGAATCGCTCAACATAGTGTACAGAAAACACTGACGCTCTTATGGAAGAGAAGTCATCAGCTAGGAATGAGATGAGCCGGGGCAGTGAGGAAGGGGCGTGGATCACGAAATTGATGCCCGTGCAAGCAAAAGGGCAGCGATGAGAGAGAAAGTTAGAAACACAACGGAACTTGGTGATGAACTGACTCCCTGCGGGTGCTGAGAGAAAATAAAGGGTCTTACTTAGTCCTGGTCCCAGGGACGAGAACGCTGGCAATACTGCAGGCTCGGAGAAGGGAGAGGTCTAATGGAGACACACTAACTGGGTTGTCTGTGAGTGAGCAAGGCTGATACAGAGCCCTTTGCTACTTGGGACTTTCCTCTTCTCCAAATGGGATTGTTGAATGGACTTTTTTTTTTTTTAAAGGAGGGTAGGGTCTGTTTCTGCATATGGTTTCAGAGGCTATAGCCAAAGATCTACTCATCAATGTGCCCATGTGAAAGCTCCTGGTTTCATGGTGACCAGGAAGCAGGCAGGTGGACCAATTACAAAATGTTCATTTTTATTCTTAATTATGTGCACGTGTGTGAGTATAGGCACGAGAACAGGGAAGGAGTCGGATCCCCTGGAGCTGCGATTACAGGTGGCTGTGAGCCCCACAACGTGGGTGCTGGAAACCTTTGAGTTCTCTGCAAGAGCAGTATAGAAGCATACAAGGGTTTTTTGTTTTGTTTTTCCAGACAAGGTTTCTTTGTGTAGCCCTGGCTGGCCTCGAACACAGAGATATACCTGCCTCTGCCTTCTAAGTGCTGGGATTAAAGGCAAGTGCCACCACTGCCAGGATTATTTTTAATTTTTATGTGTGTGTGTGTGTGTGTGTGTGTGTGTGTGTGTGTAAGTACACCCACATGGGTGGTGGAGTAGAGACAGGATATGTGTGTCTATGAAGGATATCACATTCCCTGGAGATGGAGTTTCAAGTGATTGTAGGCCTCCTGACATGGGTTCTGGAAACTAGGCTCAGGTTGGAAGAGCAGCCAGTGCTCTTAACCATCTCTCCAGGCCCAGACTGTGTTCTTACCCACTGAACCATCTTTCCAGCCCCTAGGCAGACCAATTTTAGGGGTCCATCTGAACCAAGTCCTCACTAGTAATCGAAGGTAACAGGTCTCCCTGACCTCAACTACTTCACAGTTTGGATGGAGGAGGCATAGTCCCTATTCAGTCACATGGAAGAAGTGGCAGGACACTGTTGGATGCATGAAGCATCCTGCCTGAGACCCCCAAGCCAGCCACTTGCTGCCATCTGCTTAACATGACACTCTTCAGCCTTCTCAGGAGCCGCTGTGGGCTCGGTCCCCAGTTGTCCCCATGCCTCTGCCTTCATGAAACCTTGCCCCACCTGCTGCTGCTGTCAGCCTTTCCACAGTAACCCTCATGAATGCAGGGTACTGACTAGCATGCCCGTCACAAGAGCAGCATGCTTGCTTGTGTCCAAGTGAGCCCCCCTCCAACTGGAGAGCTCTGCTAGGCAGAGGTGCGATTCTTCTGCATGCAGTTGGGCTGAACTTAAGACGAGTAACAGGCATTTTCTCTGAGGTCTCTGAAACCGCTTGGGCACGTTCAGCGGTCTCCTCTAGTCCCTAGAGCCCGTCCTGTCTCCCACTACTCCCACCGTCTTTTGACTCTCACATCTAGGATGTCTCTAAGTTCTTTTTTTTTTTTTTTGCCCACTCTTTGCTCTTTATCCTTTATCTTATCTTCTAGCGATCACAGTGTCAGACTTGCTTCAATTAAGAAATGGAACAGGTAACGTTGGCACTCGCCATTGAGGCCGAGGCAGGCAGATCTCTGAATTCAAGGCCAGCCTGGCCTACAGAGCAAGTTCCAGAACAGCCAGGGCTACATAAAGAAACCCTGTCTCGAAAAACCAAAAAAGAAAAAATGAAAAAAAAAAATAGAACCGGCTTTGTGAGGGAGCTGTCAGAGCGCTGGGTGGGTTTGCAGCTCCTTTAAGAGTGATTCGCGAGGGGCGTGGCCTGAGGAAAGCAGGCCCGAGAGGGGGTGCGGCCCCTTTAAGTAGCGGCTGGGCCACGACTCTAAGGCCCCGGGCAGGCGGGCAGCCTGGGGCGCGGTCGCTTTTGGAGCCGCGGAACCGCCCGGAGTGCCCACTTCCTCGAAATGAGACCGATCCGCTTTAATCAGGGTGCAAGGTGTGTTGGGGGGCGGGCGTTACATCAGCCACCACGTGTGCGTCTCAGCTGGCGTGGAAGAGGCCGCCCCGCCCCCCGCGGTGGAAAAGTACCGGGGTGCCGAGGTCCCCGCCCCCTTGCCCCGCCCCCGCCCGTCCTCGGCCCCTCCCGGGGCTGCGGGCGAGCCCCCTCCCGGCTCGCCGGCCTCCACTCCCGCCCGTGCGTGGCTCCGCTGCTGCGGGGCGCAGGCTGGGGGCGGGAGCCCTGGGGCTGCGGGAACCCAGGCCTCACCTGTGGCCGTCCGCACTCGCCCCAGGCGCGCCCAGAGTGGCAGTGTGCGGATTTGCCCCCCACCCGAGTAGCAGCCCCCCCAAACCACTCCCCGCCCGCAGTCTCTTCCCACTGCCGCAGCCACGCGAGTCGTGGACAAAAGAGAGCCGGAGGGCGCTGGGGCTCTTCCTCGCTGCTTCCCAGGAACCACGGACGCGCGGGAACCAGCACCCGGCGGGCGAGTGGGCGGGCAGATTAGGGAGGCCGCCGGCTGGGGCGGCTAGATAGGTAGCCAGGACGGCTGGGAGAGGAGGTGGAGCGAGAGGCTGCACGCGGGGCAGGGACCCCGCCGCCGGTTCCCCGCCGCAGACCCACTGGCGCCCCAGACGGACCGAAGACACGCTCCGGTTCCGGCGCTGCGCGCACAGCCCCGCGCCAGCCGCCCCCGACCAAGCCGGCGTCGGCACGCAGCTCTTCCCCCCCCATTCCGAAAGCACCCCCCCTCCCGTCTGCTTTAGCTCCTTGGTGACAGCGATGACACACAGACTCGCGCACCTACCCCGACCTTCGCGGCAAGACCGACATCCCGGTGCCAGCTAGCACTCACACTCAGCCACAGATGCCCGCAAGCATACATACGCTGTCGCATCCACGCACCGCACACACATCCACACGCTGGTCCTAGGGCTCAGCCTCCCAGACTCACAGAAACGCCCAGAACCATCACAGGACAGACCAAGGCGCGGGCCGCAAAGCCCCCTTCCCCCAGCTCTCTTACCATACTGCAGCCCCCGGCCCAGGCTTGCTGGGTCCGCACCGCGGTGCGCCCAGGTGGCTTTCTTAAAGGGAAAGTTGCATCAGCCTCCCGAGGCTCTCTGCAGCCGCCAGTCCACCCGCCCCGCCGCGTTGCTTGCGGCTCCTCCAGAGCTTGTTGTGTTTTGGTTTCGGGGAGGCGGGGGCTAAGAGTTTGGTGAAAGTTTGGAGAGTGAAGAAGGCTTGAGAAACCTAGCCAAGTCCCTCCCCTCCCTGAGCGGCTCCCCTGGCCGCCCTCCCCCGCCCTGGTCCCATCTCCTCCCTCCCGCGTGCCGACTACTCTGGCTCCTCCTACCAGAGAATAAAATTACAAGTGGCTCTAGCTTTCAGATGATTGATCCTCGCGAACCCCTGGAAGTGGGGCTCGGCGAAGGAGTCCTCTTCTTCTCCCCAGACTCTCTGCCCTTCAGTTGGGACCCTTGGAGGAAGCAGATGTCCTCCCCTTCGGGCTAGGCTTGGAACGAAGCCAAAAGGCCTGGGGCGCTTTGGGGGGCTGGGGCTGCATTTAGCCCGCCAGGCCCCTGGCTTTCTGCGCCTGCGTTCCCCCTAGAGAGAAGTCAAGAACAAATTCCGTTCCCTTTGGAGTAGTGCCGCTAGAGACTGGGCACAGCTGAGTAAGGCCTGGGACCCACTCCTTGGAATTGCAAGGCCGGGGAGCCCTTTCTCCCGGAACTTTCCAACGCTGATTTGATCAGCCCTCCCCAGGTGGTAGTGCTACTGGCGTTGTTTCCTCGGTGGGGAGACAGAACCTGGATTGCAGTATCTGCCGAAAGGCGCTTTGCTGAGCCCCAGTTTCCTCCTCGGCAAAATGGAGAGGATGGGTTAAAGAAATGCATGCCCACGTGAAACCCGTTGCTCTAGACTGGCAGTGGGGCCTGGTGTCGGGAATGGGCTTCCACGTTTCCTTACCTTGAGCGAACCACTAACTTTCCATCAAAGCAGACAGTACCGACTGCCAGAGGACCTGGGGCCTGTGCTCAGCTGAAGGGACATGCTCCGGATTCCACTCTGCGCCGAGTTCTCCTCATTGTCCAGGCAGGAAACGTTTGTTTGTTTATTGACGTTCAGGCTCCAAAAAGCAGGTGCATCCATGTCAGCGTTGCACAAGACTAAGTGGTGTTGAGAATCCACCGTGTTAATTTATAATCACCGACAGGGACGGCGGGTGTCCAGCCAGAAGACCCCTTCACTTCTGCCTCTTTCTAGTACGCATTGCATCCGCCGCCCTTTGCCAGGACCTGCTCGTACATGCTGCTCTCTATTGTCGTGGAACTCACGATCTGTTCATACTGTAGATCTGATCAGACCTGGGAAGACGCTTAATGTCCCTTTTGAGTTTGCCCTTGAACATAGCAGATACAGCCTGTGTGGGGTTTAAAGTCGGGTTTAGAGCAGGGAAGGAACACACACAGCTCTATCTAAGCAATCTGTTGTGTCTGTGGCCTTTGACTATGCTTGTGCAGAAGCCTCTGAAAAAGTAGCTGTGGGTCTTGCAGCAAGCTGAGCAGTTGTGTGTGTGCATGCGCCCTCAAGTCCTGGGTCTGGGCAGATAGTATCCAAGCACTTCTCAACTTTCCTTCCAGGAGTTATTCCCCTACAAATTGCTTATGGTCTCTTCTACCCTGCTTCCTTTCTAGATTATCCAAAAAGGGCTCCATTCCAAGACAAACAGATTGGAGGCTGTTAAGAGAAGCCACCAGGTGGAGGGAGAGATGAAATGAACCTAAAAGGGTTCTAAGAAAAAATTATGAGAGGGGTCTAAGAAAAAAATTTAATTTTTATTTTTTTTTTCTTGAGACAGGGTCTCACTATATAGCACTGGCTGTCCTGGAACTCGCTCTGTAGATCAAGTTGGACTCCAACTCAGAGATCCACCTGCCTCTGCCTCCCCAGTGCTGGGATTAAAGGCATGTACCAGTTGGGAGCTTTGTGTGTGTTTTTTGGACAGTGAACCACTATGTATGTAGCTCTGACTGGCATGGAATTTTCTATGTGCTCCCAGCCTGCCCTGAACTCCTGACAATCCTCTTGTCTCTGCCTCTGCTTCTCTGGTTAATGGCCCAATGAAAGTAGGTCTCTCTAAGGAGCCCATTGAAGGGCAGCTGAAGCAGGGATACTAAGAGCTGGATACTCAGGGTACACACCAGACTAGGGCTGAGGCTGAGGGAGGTTTGAAGAGGGTTTGGAGAAGGAGGTGGGCAGAGTTGGTACGACCAGAGAGTTTGGGATTTCAGGAGCAACGCAATGCAGCTGAGGTAAATATTATCTTAGGGGCAATTGGAGAAATTGGGGATGCTGACCGTGAGGCTTTTGCTAGGTTAACAGTGACCCAGCAGAAAGTATATCTGTAAACAAGATTAATGGATGTGCGTATGTTACCCATCTGATTCATAAAAAGCTTCAGACAGCCACACGGTTGCTCCCCGTGGGTCTTGAGGTGGAGTTTGAGAGACTTCCTGGTCAATAGCTGTCTCCATGAGACAGGAACTAGAGTGTCTGTTTTTTTCCAATCAGAATGAGGTCCCAGGGGGGACAGGTCCAGGCCTAGCCCAGGTCAGAGTTGGGATGGCCTTCATGCCTGGCAGGGAGGTCCCCACCCTGGGCAGCTGGCCCACAGGAAGAAAAGACATGGCCATTCAGTGGGAGAGAGGAGAGGTCAGATCTGAGGATAGACAGGAGGAAGGAAGGATGGGGTCACATCGCAACAGCCTGCTACCTGAGGGCAGGACAGCAAGTGGGCAGGCAGTGCTGGGCCACACCCGCTGTGGGTTTAGGTGTGTCTCAGGAACCTTAGTTATACACAGAGTTATTTCCTGGGAGGGTTGGGCCTCGCATCAGGTCCCCCAGTGCTGTCTGGGTGCCCTGTTTGTTTTCACCAACAAGCCAGCAGAATTAAGTCTCAGAGGACTTAGTCAGTCAGCATAGGTACAGGAAGAGGGTATCAGACTTGAGCCACTTTTAGAGGCTCCTCAATGGAGGGGTGCTGAGCACCCAGCTGTGAAATTCAAGGTGGGCTTTACCTTAAATTTGAGTGTGGCTTGATCAGCGGTCCTTCCCTCCTTAGAGTTGCAGCCTCATGGCCTGGGAAGCTTTGTGAGGAGGACCTGGCCTTGGCCTTGCTCTCAGGTTCATCCTCTCTTGAACTTGAAACAACTGTCATTACATGACTCCTCCCTGCCCTGACCCAATTCAGAACAGCTGCTTCGATCCATGAGTTTCTCTGGGGCTCCCTGGGTCAGCTCGTATCACCCTCACCCTTGCCATCTTAAGTCAATTCATCCTGGACCTCAGTGGCCCTGAACGAAATTAGGCATAAAATCAGGAAGCGTGGATTTGGGCCCCATCCATCCAGGTAGCCATCCAAATTTCTAGGGCCGTCAATTCTTAAATACGCTTAACAGAGCTTTACAGTGCCAGGGAAGCCAGCATTCCCAGCAACACTGTAGAGGACCTGTGGTCATGACGCGGAGCAACTATGCCATCCAATGTTCTCAGCATCCTACCTGCAGAGCGCCAACTTCCTAGTTCACTAAAAAAGAGAAGGGGAAGGGTGGCCCTGTGGACTGGTGTGGGCTGAGAAGTAGCCATGACAGATGCCATGACACCTCTCTCCTGCTCCGGCCTAGGTACTGGAGAGGGACTCCAGGAAGAACGGCCTTTCCTCAGGCCCACCCAACCCTGGTCACAAGGTCTGCAAAATGCAGGGACACTCAACCAAATATTTTTGATGCAGGGACACTCAACCAAATATTTTTGAGCATCCACTGTGCGCTGGGAATTCTGTCACCCACCAGGAATACGGCCCTGAGAAAGGAGGGGCTCCCACCTCCACACATGGGGTACTTGTGTATCTTTGTTGGCGTGTTGGTGTGCGGTTCGGTACGCGAGTCCCTCTGGAGTCCACGTGTGCCCGAGGGCATGAGTGGCTGTCGGCCTGCAGTGGTGCTGTTGTGTCACGGGGAGCCCTACCCACAATGTTCCGTGTGTGACCATCAGTCTGTGGTGCCCTGTCCATCTGACTGGCCATTCCGAGGACCCCTCCCTCCTCGGTGCTGTTTCAAGAGATGTGATGGAAGGACAGGGCTGGCTCCAGACCTGAGGCTGATACCCAGTGCGTCCCTGTGGTGGGATAAAGCCCTCCCTCTGTCCCTGCTCCCACTGAATCCAGAGCCTCTTTGGATTGGGAGGACAGGAAGAGGAGTGGCCATATGCGAAGCAGCCAACACCAAAATAGCTCTCCACCCTGGGGGGAGGCTTCTGTGACACCACCCCCTGCTCCCAGTCCAGCTGCTGACCTGGTGCCTGGGGGAGGGCTTCTTTCTGATCCCACTTTCCTGACTCCTTTCTGCATAACTCTCCTGGATTTGAATGAAGGACACAGCTACACTAGCGGTGATGACATCACAGGGAGTGATGGCACTGGGAAGAACGCCCTTGGGGGCTGGAGACACAGTGGCCTGTGGCGTAGGTGGGTGGGGTTCCTTCTGCTGACGGCTTCCTACAAGTTCAAACAGCTGGGAAGGCAGGGCCGGATAAGACCTGTGGGGTTTTGGGGGTGTCTTATCTGTTCCCCGCATATGTCTGATAACCCTCTTACCAGGGCCTGGCCCCAGGGAGCAGGTGTGGAGCAAGCTGGATGAGGGGAAGAGGCCAGCTGGGGCTGGCTGAGTACCAGGGAAGACAGCCGGGGTCAGGAGGTTCTGGCACCACCCAGGAAAGGGAAGTGAGGGAGTCTCTGTGAGGCGTGTGGATTGGTGCTCAGAAGCCTGCTTCCCAGCATTAGCATCCGAGGTCCTCTAGCACCCCCAGAGAGACTTGGAGCCCCGTGTCCTCAGGCTTCCTCTGTGCTTGGAGCAGTGACTGAAGCCTGGTGATGACAGGATTTGTCCAGTGTGAGGGTGACAGACGGGAGCCTGGTGTATGGGCATGGTGCATGCTCCCTCCCACATCAGGATCTTCCCCCAGAGTTTGCCCTGCATATCCAGAAACACACTGGGGCTCTAGCCGGACCTTCGCAGCCTCACTACACCACTACACCTCCTCTCTACAGATCCCCAAACTTCCTGGGATGTGTTCACAGACACCTTGGAACCCTGGTGCCCTCTGGTGACAAGAGCCACACATGGCATTTACAGTGACTCCTCGGGTCATGCTGGGTCAATCTACTGTCATTTATCAGGTTATTTTCTGTTATTTTATAAGGTAAGAGTAATCTCCATTTTCTAGAACTAAGGATATGCAGGTTAAATGATTATGCAATTAGTCAGTGGTGAAGATTGAACTTGAGCCCAGGCTGGCACGTCTCCAAAGTCTGCTTTCACCAGTAGGCTCAGACTGCTTAGGGCTGCTGTACACGGTGACTCGAGGCAGTAGACGTTTAACATGTGGGCCATACTGGTTATCTGAGTGTCATGAATGAGCCTGGCCATTGAGGTTCTCTGGCTGTGACTACGAAACAGTAAGAATTGGATCAGGCACTGTGAGGTTAACTGGTGAGACCTTTTCTGTGGCTTTTATGTGACTGTGAGGCTGTAACATATACCTGGTTCAATTTGTTACGTTGTGTGAGAGGAGCCATGGCAGTGTGTGGTGTGTGTGTGTGTGTGTGTGTGTGTGAGAGAGAGAGAGAGAGAGAGAGAGAGAGAGAGAGAGAGACAGAGACAGAAACAGACAGAGAGACAGAGAGAGAGACAGAGAGAGAGAGACAGAGAGAGAGAGAGCACTTGACTGTGGGATGTAGACATTCTGTAGCTAGTGGGGATTGTGGGAGGAGAGGAGGTGACGGAGGGCCCAGAGTTCCCAGCACCGCTTGGCTTTTCAGTCCCAGGACTGAGTCTGCTCACCATGCCACGCAAGATGAATGGCTTCACATGCCTGATACATTCCCCTGGGGCTGAGTTCGTACTCCCTCCTCCCCCTGCTTTTATTTTTTCTGAGGAAGTAAAGCAAATAGTACCACAGACGGAGCTGGTCTTCATTTTTTTTTTCGTGAGATATTTGTGAAAGCATTTTACACGCCTTGGGGTGATATCTTTTCAAAAAAAAGTTTTTAATGAAAGAGTCATTTAAAAAGAAAAGGAGAACAGTAAATGGGTTGGAGAGCTGGCTCTGCAGGTGAAAGTGCCGGCTGCACAGGCCTGGCCATGAATTCAGAACCGATGGAAAAGCATGAAGTCGTGGTGGAGACTGTAGTCCCAGCACGGCTATGGTGAGCCAGAGACAGACAACCACAGAAGCCTGCAGGCCCCCAACCTGCAGCACGAAGTGCTGTGGCAGACAGGAGATCCTGCCTCAACCAAGGTGGAAGGGGTGGGATCAATACCCAAGATTGTTCTCTGACCTGCACACACCATACATACACACACAACACACACTGACGTGCACATGCCCTCACAGATACATACCTATCATACACACGTCTAAAATAATTATTTTAAAATAAAAGTAAAAGTAAATATGGCTATTGTGATTCTTTTATAATCCAGGCTGAGGCTGGAGCTGGCTATGTAGCCCAGGCTGGCCTCAAACTCACATGGAACTATCTGTCTCAGTTTGGACTTACCGTGTGGAGATAGAAAATCTCGGTGCTGGGATTACAGGTCTGTGCCTCCATGTCTGGCTTAGCTATTGTAGTTCTTTAAGAGACAGTCACAGATTCCTGTAGGCACAAAGATCCTCTCAGGGTGTCCACAGGCAAGAGCGATTTGCTAACAAGAATAAAGTGTTACCTGTCGCTTTCACCTGCTGATATTTTCACTTGGGACCCAAGAGTCACGGTGAAAGGCCTGGCCGGACGCAGGGGTCCAGGCCCTTGGCGACTGACCTGGGAGGCTTTGGATTTTCCTCTGCCACTAGGCATTGAATTGTTTTGTTTTTTCAAAAGAAGGGAAGGGATTTTTTTTTTAAAAAAAAATTCTAAGGTTTAACTTTTTTTTTTTTTCCCCGAGACGGGGTTTCTCTGTGGCTTTGGAGCCTGTCCTGGAAGTAGCTCTGTAGACCAGGCTGACCTCGAACTCACAGAGATCCGCCTGCCTCTGCCTCCCGAGTGCTGGGATTAAAGGCGTGCACCACCATTGCCCGGCTTTTGTTTAACTTTTATTTGATTTTAATGTGTGGAAGTGTTTTGCCTGAATGTGTGCGCATGCCTGATGACTGCGTCATCGAAAGACGGCATCAGATCCCTGGACCTGGAGTTACAGGTGGTTGGGAGCCACCATGAGGGTACTGGGAATCACACCACAGTCCTCTACACTCTTGTGTACTCTCAATCATTGAGCCATCTCTCCAGCCCCAACTAACATGCTTTATGAACCAGGATCGTAGTCCTCTCTCAACCTCCCAAGTGTTGGGATGAGAGGTATGTGCTTCTACACCCGGCTCAGTGATTGACTGTATTAACTCTTAGCCCTTGAGTCCGTGCCTTTTTAATATTTGTGTATGATAAAATGGAAAGTTTGCTTTATTTACAGGAAGTTGTGGGCTGCTGACCCACAGGGAAGCAGAGTGCCCGCCTACCAGAGTGGGGATCTCAGTGAAGGGGGACAGACCCTGAGATGTGCTCAGGGCCTAATGGCTGGAAGCTCATGAGCTGGATTCTCCCAGCATGATGAGCTGTGATTCTCGGACGGGGTATTGGTCATGCTGTTTCTCTAAAATGAACAAAATGAGTATGTCGGCTCATGAAATGAGGTATTAGTGTTGGTTGCCAAAGATGAAATCCGAGCTTCCAAGTAAAAATTGGAATTGGAAAAGTCTTACCCACTGCTACCAATTTGAAGCTTCTCAAGCCCAATGAGACTGGTGGCAAGGTTCATGAATGGGCATGTCTGCTGAGTTTTTGATATTGTTTGTATTTGTTTTGTTTTTGAGACAGGGTTTCTCTGTGTAATAGCCCTAGCTGTCCTGGATCTAGCTCTTGTAGACCAGACTGGCTTTGAACTCACAAAGATCTGTCTGCTTCTGCCTCCCAAGTGCTGGGATTAAAGGTGTGTGCCACTACCACCTGGCAAGTTTTTGATATTGTATAATGACATGTGTCAATGTTTAGAAGCTCTGCAGGCCAGGCATGGTAAGTCATGCCTGTAATTCTAACATTTGGAAGGCTGAGGCGGGAGGATTTCTATGAGTTCTATTCAAGCCTGACCTAGGCCAGCCTGGGCTACACTGTGAGACCCTGCCTCAAAACGGGGGTGGGGTGGAGTGGTGAGCTTGATGGCATATGGCTGTGATCCCAACACTTGGGAGGTGGAAGTAGGGAGATCAGTGTATCCTCAGCTTCACAGTGAATGTCAGGCCGACCTGGGCTACCTGGGAAATTTTGTGTAAACAAAGTGTGAAAGAGAGAGAAAGAGAGCGCGCGCGCTGTATAAATCGGTCATACAGTATTTATCAAGTGATTTAATGCCTCTTACAAAATCAAGCTTATGTAAAAGCTGTTCAAAGTACAAGGCAGATCAATGGATGCTTTTCTGGAGGCAGAGTCTTGCATGTTATCCACACTAACCTTGAGCTCATAATTTCCACTGCACAAGGATAGACTGATTAAAGTAAGAAGATATGAAAAGTCTTCATTGCCATCAATCTTTAGGAAGCTACCATCTCCAGCTTTCCTGGAACATGAAAGAATAGCCACAGTTAGCTGGTACTTGTCATGTAGCCATTTCCTCTGAGATGAAGCAGAACATATTAAGACACAGGGTAGTCTAAAGCAGTGGTTCTCAACCTGTGGGTCACGACCCCTTTAACAAACTTCTGTCTGCAAAACCATTTACATTCAGCTTCATAGCAGTAGCAAAATTACAATTACAAAGTGGCAATGAAAATAATTTTATGGCTGGGGGCTACCACAGCATGAGGCGCTGTATTAAAGGGTTGCAGCATTAGGAAGGTTGAGAACCACTGCTCTGAGGGGGAGGTGGTGAAATCCTCAGGGAAACTCCTTAAATTCAGGACGTAAACAACTCAAAAGGTTCAGGAAGTCCCTGAAACTGACCTGACTGACGAGGTTCTTCCCTTCCCAAATTTGTATAAGCAGTAAGGACTTCTGAGAGATACTCTCAGACCAGCTGAGCTGCCAGGAAGACATCCTTCATCAAAGAGATACTGTTGAGCAGTCTAGACACTGTCCACCCTGTTGAGCAGCCTGCAGGCAGTGCAGCGAGCTCCAGGTTTGGAGCGTTCATGACCACATCACTGGTGCTGGGGTGGGCTTTGTGATGCGGTCATTCAGTCATTTCTGATCCTAGGAGGAACCCCTCACCCATACTCCTATCAGGAAGGTTTCACAGGTTGGATTTGGTGATATCCTTATTTTGTTCTGTCATGGGTTCTCTATTGGGGATGAGTAGATGGTTCTTGGCATTTCTCCAGGAACAGTGTGGTACAATACAGTGGTGCCCAAACAGGGACTGACTGAACCAGAGGTAAGTTTGGGAGGAGTGATGGCATGGTCCCGGCTAGGGGTAGCAGGGCACGGAACTGAGGCTGAACAGTCTGGGGGTAGAGCAGAGACGAGGGCATGCAGAGATGGGGGTGGGGATCCTGATATGACTGCCTTTCCCTATATGGTGTAGGATAGTGTGCTGTGTCAGTTGTCCCAAAGGGGCAGTCTGGGAGGGAAATCCCCGTGAGGTTATTTTCCTCCATGTGGTATGGCATGGGATAGCATGCCTGCTTGGTGAAAGAGGTCAGTCCAGTGTGTGAGTATAGAGATAGCCTAAAAAGGGTTAAGTGATTAAAACAAAATGTTCAGGCCTTGACAGTAACACATAAGGGACAAGGGTGTCACCAAGTTGTCTGAGCTTGCATGGCCGCTGCTATGGGTAGTAGAATTTGTGGATTTGCTTATGTAAGAGTAGCTAGATAGAGAGGCTGGCTTGCTGATCTTACAGCTGACAGGGTATGCAGGAAAGACAGTACAAGTTAGATTTCTGCTAAAGAGCTCTTTGTGGGGATCCCAAACCTTAGAACCCAGGAAGATTCAGAGGCGGGAGTAAGAGAACAAGGTGGAAGAAATAAAATATCCTGTCCCAGTTAGTGCTTTGACACCATGACACAAGCCAGGGTAGAGAAAATGCCCCCACTGGTTTGGCCTGGGGACAAACCTGTGATACATTTTCCTGATGATGGATGTGTGACAGCCCAGCTCACTGTGGGTTGTACCACCCCTGGCTGGTGGTCCTGGATACTATAAGAAAGCAGGCACCAGGTGGTGGCAGCGCATGCCTTTAATCCCAGCACTGAGGAGGCAGAGGCAGGCAGATCTCTTGTGAGTTCGAGGCCAGCCTGGTCTACAGAATGAGTTCCAGGGCAGGTTCCAAAGTAATACGGAGAAACCCTATCTCAAACAAACAAACAAAAAACAAATCACAAAACAAAACAAAAACAAAGAAAAAAAAGAAAGAAAGGAAGGAAGGAAGAAAGAAAGAAAGAAAGAAAGAAAGAAAGAAAGAAAGAAAAAAAGAAAGAAAGAAAGAAAGCAGTCTGAACCGAGCATTGGTGGCGCACACCTTTAATCCCAGCATTGGGGAAGAAGAGGCAGACAGATCTATGTGAGTTTGAGGCCAGTCTGGTCTACAGAGCAAGTTTCAAGACACCCAAGGCTACACAGAGAATCCCTGTCTGGGGGCCGGGGGAGGGGGAAGCCTATTGCTAAAATTGTCACATGCTTTGGTTGCAAGACTTAAAGAAATAATGCTAGGACTGAGCCAAAACCCCCTCTCTGTGGCTAGCTTTTGTAGTACCAGAAGGAAGTGTAAGGCTGCTGGAGAGAACTGTGGCCGAGTCCTTGTCAGCTGCGGCTTCAGATGGCGTGCTGGGCAACACGTGCCAGCTAGTGCAATATGGCGTGAGTGGTTATACATAGAACTGACTTCTTAAATGATTTATCCATTTTTATTTTGTGTGCCTTTATGTCTGTGTGAGGGCATCACATCACTCGGAGCTGCATCACAGACAGGTGTGAGCTGCCACGTGGGTGCTGGGAATTGAACCTGGGTCCCCAGGAAGAACAGCCAGTGCTCTTAACTGCTGAGGCATCTCTCCAGCCCCAGAACCAACTTTCTGATTGGACTTCAGGCCCACTCCACAGGGAGATATTCACATCTGGTACTGGGAACTGGAGACACAAGCCTGTGCCCGGGAAACCACAGGTCTCGGTGTTTTGTATATGACGCTGCTCTCTCTATACATTGAAGTACTTCCCAGCATTGTGTTTATGGCCATGAATCGTGACTGCGGACAACCTTCCAAAGTCTCTACTCTCTTTCTACCATGTGGCCCCAGGAACGGAACTCAGGTCCTCTCAGGGGTGGTGGCAAGCATCCTTACCTGCTGAGCCATCTCATAGGCCCTCAGATATCGTATCCAACTTAGGACCACCTTCCGAGGGGTGGTATCACCCACAGTGGGCTAGGCCCTCCCACGTCAATCATTAATTAAGAAGATGCCTCACAGACTTGTCTACCTGCCAATCTGATGAAGACTATTCCTTAATGGGGCTCTGTCCTCTTCCCAGTGACTCAGTTTGTGCCAAGTTGACAATACTAACCAGCATATCCTGATACATACATGCTCCGCATACAAATAAATAATAGAAGGACAATGGACGCAATAGAAGACTCACATACATAGCTGAGTTCAATCCCTACAACGGCGTAACATAGCAGATAGCTAGATAGACATTTTTTTGTTAACAGTTTATAATGTTGATGTTATTTTGAATGAATTTGAATTTTAACTTTCCATTTTAATTCTGAATAAATCAAGAAAGGATAGATAAAGCCTACTTAAATAAAACTCCTTGGATTTTTAATTATTCTTAAAGTGCAGGTAGAGTTGGGCCTTTAAACTCAGCTCTTGGGAGGCAGAGGCAGGTGGATCTCTGTGAGTTCAAGGCCAGCTTGGTCTACAGAGCAGATTCCAGGACAGCCAGAGCTACCCGAAGAAACCCTGTCTTGGCAAACCAAAACCAAACAAAAACCGTAGAGTGCAGGCTGGCTTCAACCTCATGGCAATCCTCCTCCCTCAGCCTTCCAAGTACTCGAATTACAGGCGTGAACCACCATGAAGGGCTTAGGTAATTACTTTAAAAACAAAACAAGGGCCTGGCATTAGAGCCTGTGCCTGTAACCCAAGCCCTTGTAAGGTAGAGGTGGATCAGAAGTTCAAGGTTGTCCTTGGCTTCATAGTGAACTCTAGGTCAATCTGTGCTGCAAGAGACCCTGCCTCAAAATGGTGAAGAAAACGAAGAAAAAGGCTGGAGAGATGGCTCAGCGGCAAGGTGCGCTTACTTCTCTCCTGGAGGGCCCGGTTTGGTTCAGCACCCATGTAAGGCCGCTCACGGTCACATGCGGTTCAGGGGATCTCACGCCATCTTCTGGACTCCGAGGGCACCCGCACTGACATGTGGACATTGCCTGGCACAGGCACACACACATATACATGCAATTAAAAACAAATCTTAAAGCCAGGAGAGAGAGTGAGTTCCAGGACAGCCAGGGCTACACAAAGAAAAAAAAAAAAAAAACCAAAACAAAACCCTGTCTCGAAAAACCAAACCAAACCAAAAACATCTTGGGCTCAGGAGTATATCACTTGTCTGGGACATGACACCCACCACCACAAATAACCTCTAACAACAAAAACCCTTATTTTATTTATTTGTTGTTTGGCCCTAAAACTTTGTTATTATAAGAGCAGTACTAAAGAATTATGGGGGGTTGGGGCAGCACTGGAGAGATGGTTCAGCCTTTAAGAGCACTTGATGCTTTTCCAGAGAACCCAGGTTTGATTCCCAACACCCACCTGGGGGCTTACAACTCTCTGTAACTTTACTCCCAGGGGACCTGACACCCTCTTCTGGCCTTCCCTTCGCCGGGCAGGCACCCATGTGGTGCACAAACACACACAGGCAAAACACCCGTATACATAAAATAAATAAAATAAACGAATTATTTTTTCGTTATTTCTCTTTTATTTAATTAATTAGTGTTTGAGAGTTTTGGTTTGTAGCCCAGGTTGGCCCGATCCTTGGGCCTTGCTTTCCTTAATGCAAGAATTATTGCTTACATTACAAGGCAGACGAGTTCCAAATTTTTAGCTTGTTCCCAGCGCGCTTGGCAGAGTTCCCTCTCCCTTCCGGAATGTGTGTGCTGTCACCTTCTCCCCACATGGTCCAGTTCGCTGTTTTCCTCCTTGAGGAGGAAGAGAATTGCGCTCTCCATGGCTACTGTCTCCAGGACAGATATGGCTGCAGTCTGGCCTGCCAAGATCTGCACAGCTCCTAGCGAGCTTGCTTAATTCTCTCTCTTCTGTTTCTAAGCCCCGCCTTTTAAAGATGCATTATGTATGGAGACTCGCCCTGTTAAGAGCCTCACATTCATTTCCTTGTTTGCTCCTGAGATGGACTCTGTGAACTAGACGCTGTTACTCTCCATTTTACGGAGAGGAAAACCCAACCTCAGGGAATGAGAGGACATCTGTGGATCAATGCAAATGTAAAATGGAAGGATGACCTTAACCTCTGTTAAATACACACACTGAAAAGTAGTTCATCTGTGTCTGGTGGCTCAGCAGTTAAGAGCACTTGTTTTGCAGAGGACCCTGGTTCTGTTCCCAGCACGCCAGATGGTCACAAAGAAGTGTCTGTAATTTCAGTTGTAGTGAATCTGGCGCCCTCTTCTGGCCTCATCAGGCATTTCACGCACATGGTACACAGACATATATGCAAATAAATACCCATACACATACACATAAAACAAAAATAAGTAACATTTTAGATCCTTACCTTCCCTGACTTTTACCATGGCCTTTATAGCTGGATCTCCATCTGAGCCCCTACCTTCTGGTCCTTACTCCCCAGCCCCAGTGAAGCTAAATGTCATGTTTATGGCCAATAAACGTGCGCCTCTTAACAGTGATGTTTTGCCGGCCTTTTATTCTTCTAGAACTTCGTTTGGAGCCTTCACACCGTCCTCTGCATCAGAACTTCCTGAGGTCATCTGTTTCCCTCACCTGCATCTGCCCATCTGGGCCACAGTCGCCCTCAGAGGGGCTTGACTCTGACGCTGGCCAGCTCCGGGAGCAGCTGGAGAGTGGACTAGAGGGAGAGGGAGAGGGAGGGGCAGTGACAGGGGCTTGAATCTGGAACTGAAGGGAGGGAGAACTCAGCCCCAGCCATCTTCCCAGCAGGAATGTTCCCAGACACCACTGACCTCTCACCCCTACCCGCCTCGGTGTGAAGATCCACTGCCTCAGACATCCCCACTTCAAGGGCCAGCAGCTGCCTCTGGAGTATCTGGGGCATCGTCATGGCAACCATGCCAGGCAAGCTGGGGTGGGCGCTTCAAAGTCTTGTATTGCCTCCCCCCAAACACAGCCTGATTCTCTTGCTCACTCTTAGGGCCTGAGCAAACTGGAGTGCCCAGAAGAGGAGGGATCATTGTCCCTACGACATCATCTCTCAAGTTAGGGAGGAGTTGTGTCTTTGGTGGTGGGGTGGCTTTACTTGAGTTCTCAGTCCCTGCACCCTCAGAGGCCCTGCCGACACTCTGTTAGTGGACATCTCTTATCTCCTCCTCACAATGGGAAGGAGAAAGGATTTGGGGAGGGTCTGGACCCTGTCCTCTGCCCACCTGGGCTGTGGGCCTGGTGATGTCTGGCTTTACTGAGGGGGTGGGGGTGGGGATGCGCAGGGCTTGGTGACCTAGGCAGAGGCCTTGTGTGGGTGATTAGCTGTCACGTTGGGTCTAAGCTCCTTACCCTCCCGATCTAGTTTCCCCATCCCCAGATATAATCCACAGGTAGGGGGATGGGCCTTGAAGGCACTAACAGAGTTTAGCAGGCTTGGTGGGTCCGCGGCAACCCATTTAGCACCAACACCAGTAGTGGCCTTGGGAGTTTCCTGCCTTGCCTCTCCCTGCCTCTGAGTGTGCACAGCTGTGTTTCTTTCTTCCTGTCTCTCCCCAACAGGCCTGTGCCTCTGCCTGCAAAGCTGTTGGTGGCCATGGAAGGCATTAGGTAATGAGTCACATGGGTCTCCATGAAAGGACCGTGGTTGGGGATAGGACATGGGACACAGACTTGCAGGCATTGTGGGTATTAGGCAACACAGACTTTAAATAGCAACGTGTGTGACTGACCCAGAGTTTGAGGAACCTCGGCTCATTTGTATTTGACACAGATTGGGTGGTTCGGAATTGTAGCTAATACAAGATTATCCCAATGATGCAATGACAGCAATTCGAAAAGAATTTGGGGGGCAGCAGAAAGTTTTAACTGGGACAGTTTGAGCCCTCACCCCAGGGATGCTTGCCTGTAACTAGACACATTTTCAGTTGTAGAACCCTGGGGGTAGAGTGTGTGGACATCTAACAGGAAGTAATTTGGGTGCTGCCCACCATCCCGCAATGCTCAGGACAGGCCCCCACAATAAAGACTTATCCATCTAGGATGAGAGAAGCCCTGGCTTCCTACCCTGTGGCCACAGGCAAGTTTCTTTATCCCTGGGTCATACCTTCCTGAGGTTATTGGGGTGATCCATGAAGCACCTGCCGTGTGGCGCACACTTTTGCTGGCTCCTACCTGGAACAAATGTGTGTGGACCTGGACATAGGGGCTTGTACCTTCTCTCCTCCTTCCAGCTGTTTTGGTGCTTCAGACAGGCTTCCTCCGCTGTGAAAGGCTGTTGGTGACATCAGAGAAAACACAATGAGCCCTTTCCTGCTTCACTGCCCGTAGTACCAGCCTGGATTGGTTAGGCTTGCTTCGTGGGAAAGCCCATAGCTCTCAGGTGCCAAGGTTTCCACCAGATTGGAGGAGGAGGCTGCTTCCATTAGAGACAGTTGAGCTGGCAATATGTGGGGAACTTGGGTGACATAGCATCCGATTCATCAAGGTTATGGGGTACCACCTTCCAAACTAGGGTGATCTCAGAAACACCTAGTCCTGCTGATCACTCCCTCCCCTTTCTAGCGTTCTTAACAAGGAGGTCTCTGAGGGCCCCCAACCCCACCCCCCGCCCCTCACCCACCACCCCCATCCCCCACCTCCCACCCCCACAGACTTCTCACACTCCTTTCCTGGCTTCTGCTCATCCTCCAAGCCTGGGAATGTTGATGTGTTCAAAACTCGGTCCCTAGACCAGCATGATGGTGTACACCTTTAATTCCACAACTTGAGAAGTACACGTGTGTGGATCCCTGGTCTACATAGAGAGTTCCAGGACAGCCAGAACCATGTAGAGAAACCCTGTCTCAAAAAGAAAAAAACAAAACAAAACAAAAAACCCACCACCACCACCACCACCACCACCACCACCACCACCACCACCACCACCACCAAACCTCTTAGTTCCCTCCTCCAAGACCCTCTTTCCCAGACCTTCCTGTCTCACTGTGAATTTCTTTTAGCAGCTTGACATCTCAGTAGAAATATTGACATCACAAAATGTGGAAATGCTACAAATCAGACCCCCTTCCTTCCTTCCTTCCTTCCTCCCTCCCTCCCTCCCTCCCTCCCTCCCTCCCTCCCTCCCTCCCTCCCTCTGAGATAATGGTTAGGCAGTGACCAGCACACCACTGTCACAGAAAACCTGGTTTTCTCTAAATCTTGTCTAGCTCTGAACCTATCATTCAAAAGAGTTCTCAACACACTTTTACATATCACCTGTTGTGATTCCAAATGATTGTCACTCCAGTTTGATTAACCTGGACCCTTCTCATCCAGCCTACATCTCCCACGGTCCCAGCGCCCTCCAGACGGTCACCAACAGCACAGCATCACTCAGGTCTGTCACTTATAACCCAGAGTCACGGCAGCTAATGTGGCACAGAGTTCACCATCCAAGTCATCTTATCTGGTGTCGGCGTATGGATATAATTTCTTATTCTTTTTGTTTATTTGTTTGCTTTGTTTTTTTCCAATAAAAGGTTTCTCTTTAAGGTGTGTGCCACACCACCTGATTTTCTTGCCTTCAACCCAAGTGGTGGGTTTATAGTCTCGTGTGACCGTCCTGTCTAGTGTTTTGTCAACGCAAGCTAGAGTTTTCTGGGAAAATGAAACTCAGTTGAGGAAATATGCCTCCATCAGATCTGCCTAAAGGGATGGCCGTGGAACATCTTCTTTATTAATGACCGATGTGGGAGGGTCCAGCTCACTGTGGGTGCTGCCACCCTGGGCAGGAAGTCCTGCATTGTATAAAAACACAGACTGAACCAGTGGTGGTGGCACGTGCGTTTAATCCCAGCACTGGAGAGGCAGAGGCAGAGGCAGGAGGATCTCTGAGTTCGAGGCCAGCCTGGTCTACAGAGTGAGTTCCAGAACAGCCAGGACACAGAGAAACCCTGTCTCAAAAAACCAAACCAAACCTAAACAAGCAAAAGCCAAAAATGCAGGCACTAAAAATATTACATAAAATTACACACCCCAATCTATGTATGTGAATTGTATATGAAGCACAAAACAATTTTGAAAAACTGAATCCATTTATGCACCATGGTGCATGTGTGGAAGTCACAGGGCGCCTTGGAGCAGAAAAACTTATATCTGCTAAGGTGTCTTGCCAGCCCAAATGTAAATTAATTTTGAATTTAGACTTGAATCCTATGTGCCTAATATCTTATTTATATGTAAATATTTTCTAAAGTCCTGATTACATAAATATTTGGCAGAATCTTGTTTTCTAGCCCAGGCTGATCTCTAGTGTGGGATCCTCCTGCCTCATAAGAACCAGGGCAACAGGTGTGCAGCTCCATCCCTGGCCAGGTCTCAGGCTTTTGGAATGAGGGATGTGCTATTGTGTTCCCCGCTCCTAAGGAAATGAGGACTCCGTACCTAGCCAGTAAGTGACAGAGCCAGGGCAGCGGTTCTGTTTAGCTATTGGGCCAGGTTGATGTTAATGTGCATAACAAGAGGAACTATTGTGTTTGCGAGCAAGGATCAGGTACAGAACTGTTTTCAATACAAAGAGTCACCCGGTTTTGTTTTCCTAAGCTCAAGTTGTGCTAATATCATTAAGCTGTTCCTGCGACTCTCCTCACTGGACAAACAAGAAGCTTGTGTTGACTTTAGATATTAACCATGTGGGGTGAGGGTGGGGTGGAGTGGGGGGAGTTGAGAGAGGTGGGGGGTGTGGAAGCAGTCAGGTTGGTCCTGGGACCAAGGGTGGGAGGAAGAAGGGGAGGAGAGGGGGCAATGGCAGCACCAAAACAACTCGGCTTAGATGGGCGGTGGGGGTCACAAGATAAATGGATAATCACTCTTTGGATGATGACCCAAGGGCAACTGAACGCTTTGACTTTTCCCAAATTGTTAACGAGCTATCGTGATGAAATCAATGTCACTAACAACACATTGGCCATGGGTCAGTCATTTTAAGGGAGAGCAGACCTGCATCAGGTCAGGTTGTGGGGGTCCTGCTGTGGAGCCCAGGGTCATGGGGGTTGGGGGACAGCTGAATCCTACTTCCTTCCTTATGCCATGAACTCTTCCTTGGGCGAGGCACAATGCTCTAGAATTGTGGTGGTAGGTTAGATAAAAAGAGGACGCCGCAAAGTCATCCTGCGCCCGATTCCTGTTAGAAGTGGGACTGTAGTGCCCCCTCATGGAAGCGTCCAGAATTTAGGTGGTACGTAGCAGTTTGGGGATTGACTGAGGTCACTGGAGGGAAGAGAGTTGGCTGGGTGTGAGAGAAGATAACTCAAGGTTCTTCCTCAGTGGGAAATTATTTGTCTTAGAATGTACATTTGGAGACCAAGCCTCTCTTTAATATGATTAGATTTATAACTGCTTGATTAATACTGTGTATTTTGGCTTCATCTGGACGGCGTCTCCTAAGTGCGGAAGTGAATAGCTTTTCCTATGCACCTAAATTTCTCTGGGAAAATTTGTGTATTTGGCCGAGGTGTAATGTGTTTAATTTATGAATCCCACTAAGATTTGTCTACAGATTAGACATGTTGAAAAGTGGAGTCTGATAATGATGGGTTTTTTTTTTTGCTTTTGTGTACAAATAGTACATGAACATATTAATTTAATGAACTTTATTGAGGTAAATAATTCATGCAGAAGAGTGTATTACTCATAAGTTACACATAATTACCACTCGAACACATCTGTGTAAACCTGGGCTTTGTCTGCTGGGGAAGCTGTAATACAGCACAGCAGCAAGAGACACGTTTCTTAGTGGGAGGCAGCGACATCCAGGACCAAGGTGTGGGAGGGCTGGCTTCCGGTGACGACTTTCTTCTGGCTCACATACGACTGCCTTCTCACGGGCCTTCAGATCACAAGCTAGATGGCTCTAGCCCCGAAGGCTATGGAAATGGGTGCCTCTGCAGGCTTCTGGAGGGTGCAACGTTCTGATGCTAGTGGTGACCAACTAGAAAATGCTCTCTTGTGCACTTCCATCATACCTTCCGGTCCTCCCCAGGTAACCGCAAGCTAGGGGAGTTTAACTTGACTTTTGAGCTTCATGTAGTGTGGTTAGACAGTGCATGCGCATGTTCTCATGAGCCTGGTCCTGTTATGTGTAGCAGCTTGCCCGTTTTCACCGTGGTACAGTTCTCTATTGCATGACTATGTTGCCATGTGTGCATTCTAGTTTTTCAGGATTTCTTGTATTGTTTTGCTTTAGGATTTTTGTTTGTTTGTTTTTGTTTTCTGGACAGGATTTCTCCGTATAGCCCTGGCTGTCCTGCAGCTTGCTCTGTAGACCAGGCTGACCTCAAACTCAGTGATGTTTCTGCCTTCCAAGTGCTGGGATTAAAGGCCTTACCACAAGAGCCAAGCTAAGATTTTCAGGTTTTAATATTGTCAATAATGTGTGTCTTTTGGCACACATACCTAGGAGTAGAATTTGCTTCCTATCCTTTCATATCTGTTTCCCGGATAGTCAGCTCCAAATGGTTTTACAAAGTGATTTTACTGATTTCCAGTCCCATCAGCAGCTGAATCACAGGAGAAGTATTTGCACCATTGCAATGGGCAGCTTCCATAGACCAGGGTGTCTTTTCTGAGAGGGCCCATAGTTAGTTCTTCGCCAACACTCCTTCACACAGAACTCCCCAAGTTTCCCATCATTTAGTGGAGTTGTTCTTTTTTTCCCTGAAGAGAAATAATTTGAGTAATTAGTTAATGTGTGGGGGGGAACACCGAGGGTTTCACATGTGCTAGGCATGTGCTTAATCACCGAGTTACATACCCGCCCCCTATACAAGGCCTTGCTACACAGCTACAGAGCTCTGGCTGGCCTGAAACCTGCTATTAGACCAGGCTAGCTTCAAGCTTGCCACCATCCTCCTGAGTGCTGGCACCACTGGCGCGTGCACCGCACCTGATTCAAACTTTAAAAACAAATTGTGTGTTTGTTTTTATATATGTGTTTTGCCTGCATGTGTATTTGTGCTCATACGCGTGCCAGGAGTCTGCAGATCAGAAGAGGGTCTTGGATCCCCTGGAACTGGAGATACAGGGGTTACAGATAGTGAGCCACCATCTGGGTGCTAGGAACCAAACACAGGTCCTCTGCAAGAGAAGCAAGTGCTTTTAACCATGGAGTCCAGCACCTCAAAATTTTTTATTCAGTATTTTTAGAACTCTAATGTAAAACAGAAGTTGGAGAAAATATTTTATTTGCCAAGCTTAACTGTTCAAGTCAGACATCTCTTATTTTATAGACTGCATCTATCTATATATACACAAGCCTCCAAATTTAAAAATGAGAACGTTCTGTCTTCAGACCCTTACAAATCTGAACTCTCTTTCCTTCCTTCCCTGCCGGTACTAGACTGTGTCCCTTACCATGACTCCCCTGCAGAAACCCAGGATCAGCCAGGGCAGGCAGCGAAGGCCTGCAATCCCAGCGCCTGGGAGGTCGAGGCAAGAGGATCAGGTGGTCAGTCATCCTGAACTATGTCTTGAGTTTGAGGCCAGCCTGGGATATATGAGACTCTATCGCTGAAAGAAAAAAAAATTGTAATAAGAGAAAAAAACCTTTGGATCAAGCAATTCTGGGACAAGACACAAAATCAAAATTGTTCCATTCCCTGAAGGGTTAATAAGAAAACTTACAAAATCGGGCACGAACCCAGAGGGCACACTGGACTGGAGCTGTAAGAAATCGCACGTGAGATGGCAAAAATATTTATGCAAGGCCTTTGCCACCTCGTTATTGCAAGCCAAAAATGTCACTGTTAGGGGAAATAGTACACTTTCCCAAATGCTGCCTTCTATTAGAAGACAGGAGATCAGAGTCACCTTCCTCAGGACAGGGCACTCTGGAACAACTCAAATGTCCGTCAGTAGCACAATGACAATTTTACAAACCATTCTATTTATTTATTTCCTTGATGTGTGCTTGTGTGTGGAGGTTGGAGGACAGTCTGCAGGAGTCAGCTCTCTTTCCACTCCGGGAGCAAGCTCAAGTCATCATGAGGCCTGGACAGGAGCCTTCACCGGATGAGAGGTCTCAACTCTTATTTATTTATTTCACACTGATTTTATGTGCATTGGTATTTTGCCTGCATATATGTCTGTACACCACTTTCATACGTGGTGCCCTCAAGAGGCCAAAGGGGGCTTCAGATCCCCTGAAACTGGTGTTACAGATGGCTGTGAGCCACCGTGTAGGTGCTGAGAATGGAACCTGGATCTTCTGGGAGAGCAGCCAGCGCTTGTAACTGCTGAGCCATCTCTCTAGTCTTCTTTCAAAAATCTTAATTAAATTATTTTTGTAGTACTAGGTGAGCAGTCTAGCACAGGTCAAATATATTCTGATGCATTATTACATGACTTTAGAAAAGAAAAGGCAGGGCTGGGTGTGGTTCTGTTGAAAGAACATTTTAGTTTGGCTTTCTGTTGCTGTGAGAAAATTCAGGACCAAAAACAATTGGGGGAAGAAAGGTTTCAAAATAGGAACCTGGAGACTAGAGGCTGAATAAAATCGTGAAGGACACTGCATTCTGGCTTTCTTCCTCTTGCTGGCACACACACACACACACACACACACACACACACACACACACACACCCCTCCCCTTGGGGGCAGTTGTGAGGGTTGAGACTAGGTAACAGTATGTAGCCCTGGCTGGCCTGGAACTTGATATGTAGCTCAGGCTGGCCTCAAGCCCACAGAGCCCCACCTGCCTCTGCTTCCTGAGTGCTGGGATTAAACACGTAGACCACCATACCCAGTACAGCTGCCATTCTTACACAGACCAGACCACAGTGGGCTGGGACCTCTCACATAACTAGCATTAAGAAAATGCCCCACAGATGTGCCCACATGACATTCTGAGAGAAGCAATCCTCAGATGAAGATCCTGCTTCCCACATGTGTCAAATTCACAAACAAGATGTCACACTCAGCTGTGCATAAAACCAGCCGTAGTGGGAAATACCTGGGATCTCAGCTCCCAGGAGTGCCAGCAGAAGGGTCACAAATTCAAGGTTAACCTCAGTTATGGCTGAAGCCAAGGCCAAGGCCAGTCTGGGTCACAGACACTCTATCTCACAACAATGACAAAACTACAAACGAAAAGATAAGGGGGGGGGGGGAGAACAAAATGTTAACAGCAAAGCATGAGCCAACCTCACATGTGAGGAACCTGCCCGACTTCTGTAAGGGTAAAAGTAAAATGTTGCAGTTGCCTGAGCAGCGGCAGTGGCGGAAATGCTGCAGGTCCCCCAGCGGCAGCAGTGGGCAGTAGGTCCTGAGACCATGGCCGGGTCACGAAGGCAGCCAGTCCCAGGCAGGGAGCCACATGGCAGGTGAGAGACCGAGATGGATAGGCATGCCATACAGAGTGAGGTTGGATATTTATTTAGTAGGTTATGGAAGGGAAAGGGGAGAAGGGGGAAGACCAGAGAGAGGCAGAGAGAGAGGCAGAGAGAGAGAGAGAGAGAGAGAGAGAGAGAGAGAGAGAGAGAGAGAGAGAGAGAGAGGGAGGGAGGGAGGGAGGGAGGGAGGGAGGGGGGGAGGGAAGACCAGAAAAAGAGAGGAAGGAAGAGGAGGGAGAGGAAAGGAGCCACCACAGCAGCTACCTCTTTGGGAGAGAGACAGCAAAGGAAAGGAGCTCAGACTGTCTGGCGGTTGGGGAGGGTAGTGGGCAGGGTTTGTCTCATAAAGGAACAGGACAGACCATTACAACTTCATTTTGAAGGCAGGAACCATTATGTTGAATCACTGGGTCTGGCCCAAGGGGTCCACATATTCCAAAGAAAGGGAGTGTGTATTGAGAAAAGAAATAGACAAGAGACAGAAGATAGAGTCTGGAGGGCTTCCAGTGTAGCAAAAAGCAAAAAAGCCACCCCCCAAGTTTCCTACTCTCAGTCCTTATATCCCCCAACCCAAAAGGGGAGGGCACAAGAACAAGCAAGCTTAATTACCACCTTACATCTCAAAACCTGGTAACCATGCCCTCTGTCAAAACATCCTATTGACTTGGCATTGAAGAGTAAGGCACGCAGTAGCCACACCCTTGGTCAACCATCTTGTTATTCGTCCTTGAGGAGCAAGAATGGATCTGAACTCTCTTGTAGTCAAGATGGAATGGATTCAAAACTGAGGGTCCTCACACTGGATTGTTAAAAAAAAATACGTTTCTATTTACTGTAAGATTTGAGTTGCTCTCTATTTCCTGGAACTTGATCTTCCCCACCCCATGACCTTGATTTGTTTTTGAGAATACCCTGACCCTCCTTAAACCTTCTTTGCCCTCCCTGATCCTCCTCAACCCTCCGTGAATCCTCCCTAATCACATGGTGACCACATGATTTTCTAAAAGTTTTTTTTTTTATTATTTTCTTATTGCCCTGTTGTTTCTCTTCTGTAAAACTACTCGTGACTTTAAAAGGGGCCCCAGATATGGATTTGGGGCTGCTCTCTTTAACCCAACTTAGGAGAACTTGCTGGCCGGCTCTTGGGTGCACACCAATAAAAAAAACAAGCCTGCTTCAAATTTGGTTCAAACTGTGGTAGTGGTCTTATTCTTGTCCTCAAGATTAACATTTTCTGGAGGGCGCAGCGAGATTCAGACCACCCACCCACATTATAAACACAGACATTTGCTCTGGAACTCATGGGGGGAGCTGAGGGGTTGCCCCAGGAGGCACGTACCTTGAGCCTCCTTGAGGCTTGGCTTTAGTTTGAGAACTATTGGGGTGAACTTTCGTGTTGAGAAAAGCAGCAAGCATTTATAGAGGCTCCTGCTAAGGAATAATCTGCTTCTGTTTTGTGGGACTCCCATCTGGAACGTGGAGGGGGTCTGACAGGGCCCCAATATTCTCCCATCCAGGATGAAAAGCGAGCTGTCACAGTACCCAACTGAGGTTGTTGGTCTGGTTCTATGTCCTGTTTGTCTTATCTTTGGCTTCATTTTTACTGTCCTCTTCTCCCTTTTGTACTCGCCATGCTAATTGGCATATTTTGGACTTGGGGTGACTAATGAACAGTATGGCTGCTTAGACTAGCAAGTTGAACAGCCCTCTAACCTGTGTCCTAAAAAATTTTGATAAACTCTATTCCCCTATAGTTAAGGATTGTGATTATCTTATCACCAAAAGTTGTGTTCAAGCATTCTGTGAAACTGAAGGGCCCACACTTGGGAATGACTTGGCCTCCCAGGTCAGTGATTAATGTCACCCTCAGTAAACGCAACCACCCGGATCAGATTGTATAAATCTTGCTTTGGGTTAGGGCCTGTAGCAGAGACTGAGCCCCCTCTGTTCTGGAGGACCAATGTGCCTAATGCAAATGGGAAAAAGGACTATCTATGCAGGTAAACCCCCCAAACCCAAACCAATATTAGCTATGGGGATTAATGAGGCTAAAGCTCCTTTGAACTAGGACCCAAGTGGCCTATGGGAAGCCTCACCATAGGGGGCCAACCTGTAAAATTTCTGGTGGACATAGGGGCTACTCACTCAGCATTACAGGAGCCCCTGGGACCCCTTACCAACCAAACAATGGAAACACAGGGGGCAACAGGGGATGTCAAAGAATACAAATAGTCTACTGACTGGACTGTTAACCTAGGACAAGAAACTGTGACTCTTTCTTTTATGGCTACTCCTGAATGTCCCTACGCTTTCCTGGAGCAGGACCTCTTGAAGAAGCTCCAGGCAACTATACCATTCTTGGGAGACTCTCCTAGGTTGAGATTAGGAGGCCCTGCTAAAATTTTAAGTATAACCTGCCCAATAAGTGAGGTATATCTGCTCCTCCAAAATCAACCCATTCCCTGGAAGGAGAATGGGAAAAGTTGCTGATCCAGGAAATTCCTACAGTTTGGGCAGAGGACAGTTCTCCTGGCTTGGTGAAGCAGATGCCACCTATCGTCGTGCAACTGCCGTCTGGGGCAATGCCCACAGAGTCAAGCAGTACCCCATCAGTTCAGAAGCCAGGGAAGAGACTAAGAGTAACACCAGCTGCCTCCTTGAAGCAGGCATACTTATTTCTTGCCAGTCACCCCTTTACTGCCTATCTGAAACCTGGGACTCGAGACTATAGACCAGTCCAAGACTTGAGGGAAGTGACAAGAGGGTAGAATGCATTCATCCAACTGTTTCAGATTCCTCTATTTACCCAGCTGTTCCTGTATTTACTTAGTTTATTACCACCAGAGTGTAAAGTTTGCACTGTATTGCACTTAAAAGATGCATTCTTCTCCACCCATCTCTGAAAATTCAGTCAGCTCATCTTCGCATTTGCATGGGCTGACCCTGAACTGTGGGTATCAGGGTAGCTAACCTGGACCAGACTGTCTCAAGGGTTTAAAAATTCTCCTACCATCTTCGATGCATCACACAATCAGGATTTAAGTCTCTTCCAGAGTGAGTACCCTGAGACAACCTGATGTCAATATGCAGATGATTTATTATTGGCTGCTGAAGATGAGGACTGTTTGAGAGCCATCAGACACCTGTTGGAAACTCTAGCCCAGTTGGGCTATAGAGTTTCTAAAAAGAAAGCTCAAATTTGCTCACCTCAGGTTACTTACTTGGGATGTGAGCTGAGAGAAGAGAAGAGATCGTTGTCCCAGGCCTACATAGTAGCCTTACTGAAAATTCCCACTCCAACCATCAAGAAACAAGTTAGAGAATGGCTGGGAGCCATCTTTGGATACCTGGGATTGCTGGAATTGCCAAACCAATCCCTTGTACTCTGCTAGGGGTGGGGGGAACACCCCTTGGGAATGGACTGGTGAACGTGAGCAGGCCTGTAAGAACATAAAGGAGGCCCTGTATGGCTCCCATTAACTCTCCCTGATATTTCCAAGCCCTTTCATCTTTACGTCCATGAAGGAAAGGGCATTGCCAAGGGAGTCCTCACTCAGACCTTGGGTCCCTGGAAAAGACTGGTAACTTACATCTCAAAGAGACTAGACCCTGTAGCCTCTGGGTAGCCCCCTTGTTTAAAAGCCATTGCAACAGCCGGGTGGTGGTAGTGCATGCCTTTAAATCCCAGCACTCAAGAGGTAGAGGTAGGTGGATTTTTGTGAGTTCGAGGCCAGCCTGGTCTACAGAGTGAGTTCCAGGATGGCCAGAACTATGCAGAGAAACCCTGTCTTAAAAAACCAAAGGGGGGGGGGGCTGGAGAGATGGCTCAGAGGTTAAGAGCATTGTCTGCTCTTCCAAAGGTCCTGAGCTCAATTCCCGACAACCACATGGTGGCTCACAACCATCTGTAATGAGATCTGGTGCCCTCTTCTGTCCTGCCGGGATACATGTGGGCAGAACACTGTATACAAAATAAATAAATCAATCTTTAAAATAAATAAATATGAAATTTTCCAGTTGCTAGAGTGGCTACCAACTGAACTGGCCATTATTCGCTGACCAAGATACCAAAAAGACAAAAGCCTTCAAACTCAAGGTAACAACTGCAGATCAAGTTGCCAAACCCCAGACTGTCCTGGAACTATCTGTTATCCCTACTGTCTCCACTCTGCCTTGATGAAGATGTTCCTGAGCATGATCCAGAAGAGATCAAGTCAGTTTTGACTTGGGGACTCGGGGGAGCCCCAGCAGATGGTGGATCTTGCCTGAAGGTACTGGTTTAAACTGGTTCACTGTCTTGCATCACGCCATTCTCTGTCCCCTATGATCATAGAACTCATCTTCCCCCACACATGTCTGGCTACTTGGACATCCAGAAAAACCTGAGAGCATTTCAGACTGCTGCCTGACCTGTGCCCAGGTAAATGCAAAGGAGAACATGCAAGACCCAGGCCAACGGAGTCAAGGCGCTATACCCTGTGGATTTGGGGAAATGGATTACAGGGCTACAGATATCTGCTGGCCTTTGTCACTGGCTGGGCAGAGCCTTCCCATCCCGAATGGAAATGGCCCAAGTGGCTAAGAAATTAATAATAATGGCTAAGAAATTATAAATAATGGAAATTATTTCCAGATTTTTGTCTGCCCGTATTTCTGGGGTTTGGCGTCCATGGTCAAGTTATCTTGATTGCTCTCTAAGGCTCTTGGCATAAACTAGAAACTTCCTTGTACATATCATTCTCAGAGCTCAGGAAAGGTAGAGGGGGTGAATATAACTTTAAAGGAGATTTTAACTAAATATACTCTTGAAACTGGTGGTAACTGGGTTGATCTCTTGCCTTATGACCTTAGAGGCCGATGTACCCCCTACCTAGAAAAGTTCACCCCATATGAAATGGTCTATGGGCAGTCACCTCCCATGACCCCTTGGGTACTTGTGGACTGTGTGGGCTGTTATCAGACTTCCCCACTCCAGTCTCTGAGTCTTTAAAAGGATTGTGATGAATTTGGATAAGATTCTCCCCCAGGTCTAGGCCGCTCAACCTGTTGGGTACCACCCACCTGATGACAGTTCCAGCCGCTTCAGAACTGCTCGTCTTGAACCTAGATGGAAAGGACCTTACATCGTGATTCTCAGAACTCCTCCCGCTGTTAAAGTTGTTGGTATTTCTGCCTGTATTCATCACTCACACCTTTGGAAGGCACCCGAGGAACCCACGGGAAGAGGAACTCATCCCCCAGAGGTGGAAAGTGATGGAAAAGAAACCGTTAGACATCAGTTTTGTACGGTTTGACTGTCTACCATAACTTGGTCTTCTTGTTGTTGAAATTGGCATCATGACTGTCCTGTGACTAACAAGTTTGTTGTTTTGTTTTTAACCCATGCAAACAGAACCTAAATGCATCTTTACAGGAGAGATAAAAGGCCCCCACCATGGAAACACCCCGATATTATCTTGCCTTATAAAAGATTACCTTTATCCATCAGGATCCACAGTTTGGACAAAAGAAGGGAACAGATGTTCTAATACTCGGATGGAGGATACTTGGGATGGCCTAATCTAACTGCTAATCCCAACATAATAGCACAGACTTCAGCTTAATCAAATATTTTTAAAGGATTCTGATAATGGAAATTACAAGTGTGTTAAAATAAGAAGGGAAAAGGAAAATTCATTAATCATTTCAACAAATTTAACATACCCAGAATAACCCTGTCTGTAACTAATAATTTGGAATGTAAACTCTGGGTCCATCTAGCACTAAAAAGGCAAGGAGAAAGCTCCTTCCATGTCAGAGGAGATCTTCTATTCCTGGGCCCTTAAAAAGAAATTGTTTGAAGGCCGGGTGGTGGTGGTGCATGCCTTTAATCCCAGCACTCAGGAGGCAGAGGCAGGAGGATCTCTATGAGGTTCAAGGCCAGCCTGGTCTACACAGAGAGAGAGAGAGAGTTCCAGTACAGCTAGGGCTACACAGAGAAACCCTGTCTCAAAAAAAAAACCTAAAACAAAGCAAAAGAAAAGAAAGGAAGAAGCAAAGATACAGACGATTACACAGAGTTGATTACAGTGAACAGAGTTTGAGAATTGGTACCACTAGTCCACAGTGGTGCACACCAGATGGGGTGAGCTAGCAGGTGGCAGTAACTGGCAGAGGCCAGGAGAGAGCCTGCTAGAATGCTGGGATTGTTCCAGTCTGGATCCAGGTGATGGCAACACAAAGATGAATGTAGCTACAATTGTTTTATATGTTTCATTGTATTTAAATTATGCCCTAATAAAATGTTAAAAAAATCATACAGCTGGTAGTTATTCAGAGTGACATACATCACTGACAGCTGCCGTTACCCGGACCAATGTTAGATTTTTGTTCACGTCAGGTACAGCCCTGTCTTTTTCCGATGTTTACTTGACATTGTGGTGTCGGCATGGAAATACCATTGCTCTGGTTTCCTTTTTGTTGCTGAGATAAAAACACTCTCACTGAAAGCAACTTAGAAGAGGAAAGAGTTTATTTGGCTTACACTTCCAGGTCACGGTCCATCAACGGAGGAAGTCAGGGCAGAAATTCAAAAGGGAACTTGAAGCAGAAACCAGGGAGAAGGGCTGTCTGCAAGCTCAACCACTCACAAGATCATGCGATAGCTTCCTTATACAGCCCAGGACCACCTGCCTAGGAATGGTGTCACCTGCAGTGGGCTGGGCCCTATTGTATCAGTAATCAAGATAGTCCCTGGGCTGGAGAGATGGCTCAGCGGTTAAGAGCACTGACTGCTCTTCCAGAGGTCCTGAGTTCAATTCCCAGCAACCACATGGTGGCTCACAACCATCTGTAATGAGGTCTGGTGCCATCTTCTGGCCTTCAGGCATACACGCCTGAATACACAATATATACATAATAAATAAATAAATAAATAAATAAATAAATAAATAAATAAATAAATAAATAAAAAAGCTAATTAGGACAAGAGTTGAGGATCAGGTTTGAGTACCAGCATCCACCTGGTGGCTAGCAACTGTCTATAACTCCATAGTCCCTGCACGCTTGTGGTGCACAGACATAGATGCAGGTAAGACACATATATAAAATAAAAAAATAAATAGACCTCAAAAGTTAAAAAATTTAAACCAAAAATTTTATAGAACCAAAGATCTTCTATACTGATTAGTGTTAAAAAATTTAAACCAAAAATTTTATAGAACCAAAGATCTTCTCTACTGATTAGTGTTAACCCACGGGCAATAACCACAATGGTGTATGTATAGATGTAATCGATAGATATGGCCAGATAGCCTCACAGCCGTAAAGAAACACTGGCAAAGAGGAAAACAGACAACTGTACCTAACGGTGGGTCGTTTATCACTTTACTCTTGAAACCAGAAATAATTAACTAGAAGTAGGGGTGTACATCTTTAATCCCAGCACTCAAGAGGCAGAGGCAGGACGATTTCTATGGGTCTGGTCTGCATTAGAGAGAACCTGTTTAGCCAGGCGGTGGTGGCACACACCTTTATTCCCAGCACTCGGGAGACAGAGGCAGGTGGATTTCTGTTAGTTAGAGACTAGCCTGGTTTGCACAGCAAGCTCCAGGACAGCCAAGGCTACACAGAAAAACTCTGTCTCAAAAAACCAAAAAAAAAAATTATATACATATTTTAAAAAGCAAATGAGGGTCTGAAGATGGTTTACCAGGTGAGGGTGTTTGCTATCAACCCGAGCCAGGAATTCACAGGGCAGAATGAGAGGACTGACTGCCGCAAGCTGTTCTTGGATGTATAAATCACACACACATACCACACCACACCCACACAAAATGAAATAAAAATTTCTCATAGACCAAGTACCAGGACAGCCAGGGCTGCAGAGAGACCTTGTCTCAAAATAAAATCAAATAATAAAAATATAGCCGGATGGGTGTGGTGGCATGCATCTGTAACCCCTGTACTTCTATAGTTGGAAGGTAAGCCAGAAGAATCTTCTGGAAGCTCACAGCTTGGTTAGCCTGGAGCATGCACCTCAGAAGACACTGCCAGAGACTCAGACAGAAGGCAGAACCATCTAGAAGGCTCAGCTGGTAAGGTACTCGCTGCCATGACTGACAACTCAAGTTTTATTTTGGGGGCTCACATGGTGTGAGCAAAGTTGTTCTCTGGCCTCTACATAGGCACCTGCACACACACACACACACGAACATTTACACACAGACACAGTAATGAAAAAAAGAGTTATGTTGGGGTGGGAGAGACTCAGTGACTATCAAGGACGGGGCAGGCTCAGTTCTTGGCACAGCATCTACCCGGCAAGTCACACCTGTCTGTGACTCTCGTTTAAGGAGATGCAACATTCTTCTGACCCGAGGGCACTGTCTGCACATGGTACATTTACAATCACACAGACAAACACCATACATACAAATCTTTTTTTTTTTTTTTTAAAGACTTATGTCAATTTGCTGAAATCCACACAGCTTTGGGATTGACTTGCCTGGGCATCAGGGAATGAGAAAAAACACACACATACAGAAAAGCTGGGGTTGGGTGGTCCTGCTGAGACCCTGAGAGGCACCAGCAGGGGGAGACTCAGCCCCTTTACTATACCCAGCCAAAGGAGGAAGTGGGGTCTCTGTAGGGGCTGCCAGTACTTTTTGCATATACTGTTCTTAGCTAAGGGTCACCCATTGATTAACATCCCTACTCCTACCCAACCTGGGAAAAGCCTTGCCATACCCATGAGCCTGAGGCACTGGTGCCCTTGACATGGTGTTGCTCATGCATGCACGGGGTATTTGCTCCCCACACTGATTATAACCATCAAACAGAAAACAGCATATCTTAAAAATTGCCCCAGGGGCTGGAGAAATGACTGAGTGGCTAAGAGCACTGACTGAGCTTCCAGAGGACCCAGGTTCTATTCTCAGCACCCACACGATAAATCACACCTGGTTCTGACTCCAATTCTGGGGATCTGAAGCCTTCTTCTGGCCTCCAAGGGTATTGCATAGACACGGTGCACAGACATACATAAAAGCAACACTAATACTCATGAAATAGAAATAAATAAAACCTAAAAAATAATAAAATGATAAAATTTCCCCTGGTGTCAATCCTTCAAAGCAACCATTCTCAGCTAGAAATTTTATTCTCATTCTAGATATTTTCTATACAAATCTATTTTCCATATAAGGATAGTTAAGTTTTTACGAAGTACCTCATGAAGCGGCGTCTGGCAGCCAGTGCATCGCGGTTGACTAGCAGACTTGGTATTTGCTTCACATCTGCTGCTCCATCTGTGACTTGGCCTGAGCCCTTAGAAGGTTCTGTAGCCAAAAGTCTTCTCCAGTCTCATTTCTGGCATCTTAGTCACTAAAGAACGTGTTTAATGCTTCAGAGCAAAGTGTTAGCACAGTGCTCATTTCAAATCTGCTAATTGCATGTACAAAAGCAACGGGTAAGGATTTTCAAATATGGATTTAATCTTATTTTCTTGAGATAGTTGTCATGTAGCCTCGGTTGTTCAGGCCAAGGATGACCTTGAATCCCTCCCCATCCTTCCTCCAGTTCCCAAACTCTGGGATTAGAGACTTGTCCCAGCCTTCAAATAAAGAATAAAAGCAGACAAAAATTTACCACATAATTTTCTTTGTGCTGGAGAGAAATCAGGCACTTGAATATGCTTGACAAGTACTGAATACCAGCTACTAAACATGATTTATTATTACTGTGTGTGTGTTCATGATGTGTGTGTGTGACGGGTGTGCATATAGAGGTCAGATGTCAGTCCCCTGAGCTGGTTCTTTCCTTCCACCATGGGGCAAGTCCTGGGTATTGAACTCAAGTTACCAGAGAAAATGTGTTAGCAAGGTTTCTTTTTTTTCTTCTTTCTTTTTTCTTTTTTTGGTTTTTCGAGACAGGGTTTCTCTGTAGCTTTTTTAGAGCCTGTCCTGGAACTAGCTCTTGTAGACCAGGCTGGCCTCGAACTCACAGAGATCCGCCTGCCTCTGCCTCCCGAGTGCTGGGATTAAAGGCGTGTGCCACCACCGCCCGGCTAGCAAGGTTTCTTAAAGGAGAACTTTAGCGTTGAGGATGGAGCTCGGTAGCAGAGCGCTTGTCTAGCATGTACTGTGGCCGTGGGCTCAAGTCCCTAGGTTCAATTCCCAGCACTGCCAAAAGACAAAGCAGTAGGGCCTGGAAATACTACTCAGGGGTTCAGAACACTTGGGTTCCATTCTCCTCAGCACCCACAAGGTGGCTCACAACTATGTGTAACCCCAGTTCTAGGGAATGCGACAGGCAGCCACAGGAGAGCTCATACATTCGTTCACATAAAATAAAATAAGTAAATCTAGAAAAAAATTAAGCCAACAAAACCAAACCCGAGCCAGACGGTGGTGGTGCATGCCTTTAATCCCAGCACTTGGGAGGCAGAGGTAGGTGGATCTCTGTGTGTTCAAGGCCAGCCTGGTCTACAGAGCAAGTTCTAGGACAGGCTCCATAGCTACAGAGAAACCCTGTCTCCAAAAACTGAAAAAAGAAAAGAAAGAAACAATCAACAAAAATCAAATCTATCTATCTATCTATCTATCTATCTATCTATCTAAAGATTTATTTATTCATTATGTATACAGTGTTCTGTCTGCATATTTGCTTGCACACCAGAAGAGGCATCAGATCTCATTACAGATGGTCGTGAGCCACCATGTGGTTGTTGGGAATTGAACTCAGAACCTCTAGAAGAGCAACCAGTGCTCTTAACCTCTGAGTCATCTCTCCAATCCTTGTTTAAAACTAAGAAATGTTTGCAATAACTTGAATAATGCAAATTAAAACACTAGAGTTATTGCATATCATAATTCCATTTGCCAAATAATTGTTTGTCTAATACCATTCATAAAATTAATAAAATAGTCTTGGTAGTTACATTGGTTCTGATAATTATATATAAGAAGATAGGGGGTTGGAGAGATGGCTCAGAGGTTAAGAGCACTGACTGCTCTTCCGGAGATCCTGAGTTCGATTCCCAGCAACCACATGATGGCTCACAACCATCTGTAATGAGATCTGGTGCCCTCTTCTGGCCTGAGGGCATACATGGAAGCTGAACACTGTGTACATAATAAATAAATAAATCTAAAAAAAAAAGAAAATAAAAATATATCCTACACACAAAGGAGGAGGTATTTACATTGTAATCATTAAAGCCTTCATAACTAGTGGATTCGAATAACACCCATAAAACAGTAAGAAAAGGGTAACTGAATTCAGCAGAAAGTTGACAAAAGACAGTCTTAGAAGAAGAGCTGTGTCCAGTTGGCAAATGAATGAAAATGCTCGATTTTTTTGTTTGTTTGGTTTTTCGAGACAGCTTTGGAGCCTGTCCTGGAACTAGTTTTTGTGGACCAGACTGGCTTCAAACTCAGAGATCCATCTGCCTTTGCCTCCTGAGTGCTAGGATTAAAGGTGTGTGCCACGGTGCCTAGTGGACCTTGTGTTCTGAAGACAATACTAGTGAGTGAGATCTCTTGTACATTAATGGAACATCAAACCATCAATATGGAATCAAGTCAGCCTTTATCCTGCATCATTAGGATGGCATATCCAGAAATTACACTCAAGTGTATATTTATGATAGCTAGCTTTTCTGCCATTCTGACAAAATATCAGAGAAAAACAACTAAGAGGAAAGATTTATTTTGGATAACTTATTTATTTTTATTTTTTAATTGGTATTTTGCCTGCATGTATGTCTGTGTGAGGGTGTCAGGTCTCCTGGAGGTAGAGTTCCAGGCAGTTGAGAGCTGCTGGGAATTGGACCCAGGTCTGGAAGAATAGCCAGGGCTCTTTTTATTATGTATACAGCGTTCTGTCTGCATGTATGCCTGAAGGCCAGAAGAGGGCACCAGATCCCAATACAGGTGGTTGTGAGCCACCATGTGGTTGCTGGGAATTGAACTCAGGACCTCTGGAAGAGCAGGCAGTGCTCTTAACCACTGAGCCATCT
Organism: Arvicola amphibius; assembly: GCF_903992535.2. Lineage (NCBI taxonomy): Eukaryota > Metazoa > Chordata > Mammalia > Rodentia > Cricetidae > Arvicola > Arvicola amphibius. Next base: position 32,838,191 of record NC_052052.2, read on the forward strand.
CTCCAATCCCAGAAGATTGATTTTGGTTCATGGTCTTGGTCACTTGACTACACCGTTTCTAGGACCTGGTAAAGCAGAACATCACAGAAGGAGCTGATGCAGCAAAGCTGCTCTCTTCATGGAGGACAGGAAACACAGGCAACCAGACAGGAAGCCACCCTCAAGTGACCTATTTACTCCAACCAGCTCCCGCCTTCCAGCTCCCACCACTCCCAATAATGCCATCAAGATAGAATCCAAGGATAAATTAATTTGTGGGTTAGGTTAGAGCCTCCATGACCTAATCACTTCACAACACTGACTCCTGGGGCTAGACCATCAGTAGTACTGAAGTCTAACAGTGCCCAGTTCTTACATGTGTACACTTGAAGGTGTGAAAAGACAGCTGATGGAAGCAGTGTGTGTGTGTGTGTGTGAGAGAGAGAGAGAGACAGAGAGAGAGAGACAGAGAGACAGAGAGAGACAGTGTGTGTGTGTGAGAGAGTTTGTGTGTGTGTGTGAGAGTGTGTGTGAGAGAGAGACAGAGAGTGTGTATGTGTGTGTGAGTGTGTGTGTGTGTGTGAGAGTGTGTGTGTGTGTGTGTGTGTGTGTGTGAGAGAGAGAGAGAGAGAGAGAGAGAGAGAGAGAGAGAGAGAGAGAGAGAGAGAGAGAGAGAGAGAGAGAGAGAACCGAGACAATTTGAGACACATAGAGAGAGGGAAGGATTCAAAAGCAGGAACCACACGGAACGGGTATAGTGTGGAATAGAACACTGTACTGTGTTTAACAATGAATAACATTCTAACATGGATAATAATCCCTTGTTTTGGTGGTAAGTCTTTTTATTCTTAAAGACTTTAGTAGCTGGGCAGCTGTGCGTAGCTGCGCGGAGACTCGTGAAACGTGTGACCAGGGCGGCGGGTGAACAGGCAGGCGGTGCAGCGGCGGGTTAACGGCACAGACACAGAAAATAGACATAAAGCTTTATTAAAGGAGAGAGGGAGAGAGGGGGAGAGGGGGAGAGAGAGGGGGGGGCGTGTGTGCACACGCAAAAGGGGGACAGTGAGAAGAGAGAGAGGGAAGAGAAAAGATTCAGGATGACTCCAAGAGACCAGAGGTCGCTGGGAGTGGGCGTGGAAAGGGGCGGGGACCAAAAGAATAACAAGTCTCACTATGCAGTCTAGGGTGGTTCCAAACTCAGGATCTTCCTGCCTCAGTCTCCTGGGAGTATACTGGTCTGACACTACACTCAGGTTCAACATGGGTAAATCTTAGTCCAGGACAGTCAGGACTATATAGAGAAAGCCTGTCTCAAAAACAAAACAAACCAAAATAAAAACAAAGGCCTGAGACTCAGTGTTTGTGCTTGCAAATGTCGGTCTCATGGCCTGAGCTTGATCCCTGAGATCCACAATGGAGTGAGAGTTTCAACTCCTGAAAGTTGTCTGTGATTTTCACCCCTATACCATACTCTCTCACAAACATAACAATAGTAAATAAACAATAAACTTTTCAAAGCTGTGATTTCTTGTTTGTTTGTTTTTATTTTTCAAGGCAGGGTTTCTCTGTGTAGCCCTGGCTGTCCTGGAACTTGCTTTATAGATTAGGCTGGTCTCAAACTCACAGAGATCCTCCTGCCTCTGCTTCCCAAGTGTTGGGATTAAAGGCATGCACCATTACCGCCTGACTTATATCTTAAAATTTTTAATTGACACATAGTAATTATACTTATATATGGGGTACAGTATGACATTTCAATGCGTGTATCCCCCGCATAATGATTAGATTGGGCACCCACACATCTGTCACTTCAGATACCATTTCCTTGCATTGGAACTTTTTTCTTCCTCTTTTATCTCTTTTCTTTAGGGAGTAGGGGTGCTGGGATAGAACCAAGAGCCTCAGTGTGTGTGTGTGTGTGTGTGTGTGTGTGTGTGTGTGTGTGTGTGAGGCAGTTCTCCATTCAGCTGGTTAGTTCTCATGCACATTGACTGTAGATTTTTGAATGTGGTAACAGGTACATTAAATTACCAATGTGTAGAGATTGTTTGGTGAGACCTCATCCTCATTATGTTTTCTGGACAAACGTGCCCTGATACAGTATGGAACATTCCTTATTCCTTTGGCCCAGACGGCTTTATTAAGCCTGGTGTCAATCCACACATCTTCATGGTAAATTTGGATTTCTTTGAGTGCCCTAGGGGCATGTTTCTTGAGGATCACGCCATGGATGCGCTTGTGAATGTTAATGGTGTATTCTCGGGTCACCACCTGGTTGATGGTAGAACGGCCCTTCTTCTTCTCGCCACCTTTCTTTGCCGGAGCCATTCTGCCGGGCCCAAGTTGGGAAAGCAGTTTATGTTTTATTAGGGAGTGGATAGAACCCAGAGCCTCAGTATATGTTTTATTACCGAGCTACACCTCGAACCCCCCTACTGGCTAGTTTGGAACCTACAGTTGTCGACCACAGCTACCCTTCAGTGCTGTAGAACACTAGAAGCTACAATCCTGGCTCTAAAGTGCTCCCTGCACAAGCATGAGGAACTGAGTTAAGATCCCCAGAACCCATGTTTCAGGGGCATATGTCTGTAACCCCAGTGCCAGGATACATGCACACACACACATATGAACATGCAAACACACATGAACATATGGAGAAGGTACGAGTGCGCAGCTCAGCACCGGGGAGTGCAGGAACGCTAATCACGAAGGGTCATCTCTTCAGTGAAGGGAATGAATACCTGTTTTCTGCCCAGGAGGCTAGAAGTGGACGTTGTTAATTGCCTGGTGACCTTCGCTATCTGTAGAGCCAGAGCCCACCCAAATTCCCTAGCATATTCATCCCAAACTCTCCCTCCCTAGACCTTTATCTTTAGCTTTGTTTCTGAGTCATCAGAGCCTGTCCTTAGGGGGGGGGGATATCACAAGTACAGTCTGCTGACCTCTGCTATCTCGGAAGCCACACCAGATCCTAGGCCCTTAAGCTATAGAACCCAGCTTCATGGCCGAGGTCACATTCTCTATGCAAGTGAGTTTTGAAGTAGTCACACCTTAATCTTTATAGTGCCTGTGGAATTGAGATCATTGTTACCAGGAAACTTTTTTCAAAAATTACATTGTACTTAAATATGTCTAAAATAAACTGGCTTGGTGTCGGACTCTAGAATCTGAACCAGCACCAACTAAGTTGGGCTGAACTGAGTTTTTCTTTTTTGGGGTTTTGTTTTGTTTTTGAGTCAGGGTTTCTCTGTGTAGCCCTGGTTGTCCTGGAACTAGCTCTTGTAGACCAGGCTGGCTTCAAACTCACAAAGATCTATCTACCTCTGTCTCCTGAGTGCTGGGATTAAAGGTGTGCGCCACCATCACCCGGCTGAATTTTTCTTCTTATATCACCCAGATCATCATTTCCCTACCATTTATGATGCTTATAGGGACCCCCACAAGCATGCACACACATGGATATGTATATACACACATGGATATGTATACACACACATGGATATGTATACACACACATGGATATGTATACACACACGGATATGTATACACACACATGGATATGTACACACACACACACACACAGTTACTCCCCTAGTCCAAACATATTCTTCCATCCCCTGAACATCCTCTCTCCATCGCCTTCCTTCCCAGGCTCTGGTAACCACTACTCTCAACTTTGAAATCAACTTCAGCTTCCACGTATAAGTGAGAACACATAGTATTTTTCTTTCTAGACTAATTTGTTTCATTTAATAATATTCCACACTCCCCACCCAAGTTGCTATAAAATGCCACAACACCATTCCTTTGTATCAAAACAGTATCCCATGATGTATGTAACACACACCTTCTTCCTCCATTCATAAGCTGGGGGACACTTAGGTTGAGTCTGTATGTTACTGCAACAAACATGGGGGTGCAGACATCTTCAATGCACAGCTTGCAATGCTTTTATATAAATACCCCCCGGCGGGGCTGCTGGATCAAGTGGTAGCTCTGTCTATGAAGAAGCTCCATCTTGTTTTCGGTCATGACTGTGATTTATATCTCCACCAGCAGAGCAGAATCCCTCTTTCCATGTCCTTGCCAGTGTGTGATAATCTTTTGTTTTGGTTGGGATTTTTTTGATTTCTTGGGATATATAGCCCTGACAGTCCTGAAACTTGCTTTATAGACCAGAAATGAAATGAATGAAATCTATGCCCGGCAGTACTGAAGCATGCATGTGCAGCCCGTATATGGCGGCTCTGTTGAACTTGTCCATATTGGGTTTCATGGTCTAAGGTGATGAGGATGACTGACCAGGTCTCTTCTTCAAGAGAACACCAGATCTCATTACAGTTGGTTGTCAGCCACCATGTGGTTGCTGGGAATTGAACTCAGGACCTTTGGAAGAGCAGGCAGTGCTCTTAACCACTGTGGCCTTGAACTCATAGAGATCCACCCGCCTCTGCCCCTGAGTGTTGGGATTAAAAATGTGTGCCACCACTGCCTAGCTGTATTCTACCTTTGTTAATGGGCACTTTAGGTTTAGTCCTCATCTTAGCTATGGCTGAGAACCCAGCTCACTCAGCTAGAACTCATTATGTGAAAATGCCTGACGTCATTATAGCCATCCTTATACCTCTTCTCCTAAGAGCTGGGGTGACAGGCATGGACCACCACACCAGGCTTACAGTTTATTTAATTTTATTTTGAGATAGGGTCTTATATAGCCCTGACTGTCCTCAAAGTTTCCTCGAGGTTGGCCTTGAACTCCTGTTATTCCTGCTTCTCCCTCCTGAGTGTTGGGGCGTGCTCCACTGTCTGGCTGTGTCATCGGGAGGCCCCTTATGTCACTTTATTCTGGCCGTGAGTGGTGCAGCTTCTGGGCACAGCTCTCTACTGACTGTGTGAGTCGGGGCAGCAGCTGCCTACCTGCCAGTGCCCTGGACCGTCCTCCCTGTTACTTGCGTAGAAGGAATTGAGGCTTCTCTCTCAGTAGCCGCCTTCTTCCTCCCCTCCCCTTTGGCCTTGATCTCGCTCTCCTAGGGTGCATGGTTCACTCAGCGATGGGTAGATTTTCCTAAACTGCCTCACTATGGGGTGGAACATTCCGTACTCACAAGAGGACGCACCACAAAGTTTTAATCTCTGCTCTGCTGGCAATGTTTTCCAAGGTCAGAATCCGGGCTTTGACAATTGTTTACTTCAGAGAGGCACCAACACGAGGTCACAGATTTCCACTTTCCACTCAAACTTTTGGGAAACAATCCACTGAAATGGTTCAGGTGCCTGTCACCACACCTGCAGACCTAAGTCCTATCCCTGGAACCACATGGTGGAAGGAGAGAGAGAGCTCACTCTGCAAGCTGTTCTCGGACCTCTGCATGTGCACCATGGTGCACACATATGGCACACACACTCACACACACACTCACACACATACAATACACACTTACAACATACACACTCACATACAGCACACACACACACACCATGGTGCACACATACAACACACACACTCACATATAGCAACACACTCACACACATACAGCACACACTCACACACACACAGCACACACTCACACACATACAACACACACTCACACACGTACAACACACTCACACATACACTCACACACTCACTCACACAATACAACACACATTCACAACATACATACTCACGTATAGCACACGCATACACCATGGTGCACACATATAACACACACTCACCTACAGCACACACACATATAACACACACTTTCACACACTCACCTACAACACACTCACATACAGCCTATACACATTTACAAGGAGTGAAATGTCTTAGGCTCGCTGTTGGGGGCCTATGAAGTATGAGATGGAAAGAAAGGGTAGACTCCGATGAGGTCTTCTTTCTGGGTCCCATGAAGACATCACATGGTGAGGGCGCCCGGGGCCTGTGAGCAATGGAGGTGACAAAGCCCGTCCCCTACACCTGTGGTAACTAACACGTGTAAGAGCCTGGACCCATTCAGGAGGGTGGGACCATTCACTGTGCCCACCTCCGTCCTTGCCTGTGTTTCCTTCAGCCATTTCCTTCTCCTAGGTGCAGTTATCTCACTGATAACTTCCGAAGTCAAAACCAAATCAGTCAACTCCTGGAACTAAGAGGCTGAAGCAGACCTGGTCTCACAGCCACCAGCAGTAAGTAGGGACATTTGGTTGGCTGAGAGTGAAGGAACTTAGCAAAGACAAGAACTTCTTCAGAGAGGAGGCCCTGGGAACAGGAGGCTCAGTGGGATCCCTCCTTACTCCTTACTTCAGGGGATGCTGAGGGAAAGAGTCTATGGTTTCTCCTAGCTGTGTGTGCGGAGGAGGGCAGACATCTCATGACCTGGTCAAGAAGCCACACTGCAACCTCAAAGGTGCCAGCTGCCTGGCCAGCCTCTGCTCTGCTCTTTGGTACCTTCCTGCTTCAGCCAATGTCTGCTCTTTTTTCCAGTTCTTCTTCCTCCCTCCTCTCTCCCTTCTCCCCCCTACCCCTTCTTCTTCTTGAGATTGTGTTTCTCTGTGTAACTCTGGCAGTCCCGGAACTCACTCTTTAGACCAGGCCAGCCTTGAACTCACAGATCTCTGCCTGCCTCTGTCTCCTTATGCTGGGTTTAAAGGTGTGCGCCCACCACCTCCTGGTCTGTTACTCCCCCCACCCCAACTTTATTCCCCAGTGTTTCTCCCACAGTGGGTACTGTGGCCCCTGGCTGTTCTCAGGCTTAGAGAGTAGGCGAGAGGCAACTGCAGGGCTCCACAGCCTCCTGGGCTCTGGATTCCCTGATCTGTACTTCTTTCTTGAACTTCTCAATCTCAGTTGCCTACTCTGTGTATTTAAAGTCTCCATTAATTAAAAGAAAAAGAAATAGCCAGGCAGTGGTGGCACATGCCTTTAATCCCAGCACTTGGGAGGCAGAGGCAGGCGGATCTCTGAGTTTGAGGAGGCCTGGTCTATAGAGCGAGTTCCAGGACTGGCTCCATAGCTATGGAGAAACCCTGTCTTGAATAACCAAAGAAAAAAAGTTTGCTTTGTGTGTGGATCACATGGTTAATCCCAGAATTCAGGGTGCAGAGGCAGGCAGGTCCCTATGAGTTTAAGGTCAGCCTGGTTTACTTAGCAGTTTTAGAGACCCTGTCTCAAAAACCAATCAACCAACCAACTAAACAAACAAACAAAACAAACAAACAAACAAAAAAATCCAAAATCAAAAAAACTGAAGACAGAAAAAATCTTCCCAGTCTCAGCTCATCAACTTTTGGCCTCCTGTTCTTCCTTCTCTCTCTTTCTCCTCTGGCAAGAGCAGGTTTGTGTGAGAGGCTAAGGGGACCCTTGGGGATATATTTGTGGAGATATTGACTAGATGCTTAGTTAGAGGGGCTGAGAGCAGAGCTGGCTGGTAGAGTGCCCGCTCGGCCTGCGTGAAGCCCCAGCACCACCTAAGCCGTGTGTGGCTGTGCCAAGTGGAGTCCGAGCTAGGGTCAGCTATGCAGCCAGTTCAAAGTCAGCCCAGGCTCCCTGAGACCTAGTCTTGGGGGCGAGGAATCCAGGTAGATCGGTGTGGTGGCCTGTAATGGTATTCCCAGCACTTGGAGGGAAAGGCAATGAAGGTAAGAGGATTGCCGGAAGTTTCAGGTGAGCCAATTTGGACATAGTCCTTATGTCTAAACAAAGACGGGATGGCAGGGGAGAAAAATCGAGGAATTGGGGGAGGGAGCAGCTGAGTCAGCAGTGGGAAGAAGTTCAAGACCACAGAATTGGGTGCCAGCACTAAGGAAGTAAATGCAAATAGAACAAAGGAGAGCCAAGGAGTCAGGGGGAGGAGGTGCCTAAGCTGGGAAGGACAGCCCTGCAGGAAGAGATTGAGGAAAGGTAGCACCGGGTGGCTGGAGACTGATGGCAGTCACAGTCACTCAGGAGGCTAATGTGTCAGGATCATTTGAGCTGAGGCATTCGCTCCAGCCTGGGCAACAGAGCCAAGAGGAACAGGTGTTTGAGGGAGGAGGGGTGAACAACTGTGCCAAAGGTCAAGTGAACTGAGGTCTAAGCATTTACTTGGTAAGTGACTCATTTATTTGGGTTTCTCTGTGTAACAGCCCTAGATGTCCTGGAACTTGCTCTGTAGACCAGGTTGGACTGGAACTCACAGAGTTCGCCTGCCACTCTCTCCTGAGTGCTTGGTTTAAAGGCGTGTGCTACCTCTCCATCCTAGGACAGGATCTGGAAGACCGGAATGGCTAGCTCAATGGGACGACGGTGGGAAACAACAGATAATTGGTTGTCACTTTTCTGGACACTGAGCAGAGACTCTTTCGACTTCTACTCTGGACTGATTTGGTCAGTTTCTGTGGCAATCTGATGAAAAGCTCAGGGTTTTGGGTCGTCTGGTTCAGGCTTTCTAAGCCTTGTGGATACCAGCCTCAGAGGCACGCTGCTCACCTGCTGGGAGAGTCTGGTCAGGTCCTTCTGCTAGGTTTGCAGTTTGGACAGCATAGGGTTCTACAAAAGTGGGGTGCATGCCTTACTTAGCTCTTCTCCCGTCTCTGCTGTCTTTCAGTTGCTTCCTGCTCCTCTTTGGTCCCTTCCACCCGCTGCAGCCATCTGGGCACCCTTAGTAGATCTTCGTGGAGTACAAGGTCTATTTTGAGCAGTTTCTGGAAATGGAGGTGGCAGAGGTGGCCGTGACGCAGGCTGCTTATGAGCGGCGACTGCTGAGACTCTGGCCCGGGAGCCTACTTCCAGCACGGTGGCCCACCCCCAGCTACAAAGACATGAACCAGGACTGCAGTACCTCCGCCACCCAGAAGGGGGCTTTATTTGATATGAGGAAGGTCATTGATGCTGCTGACAGGTGCTCTCAGGAAATGGCCTGCAGACTGTCCAACAAAGCACAGAGGAGCATTTGGAGTTGGGGGGGGGTAGAGTGTTTTCCAAGGAGTTTTGCAAGAGAAAGGTGCAGTAAAATGGATAGCTGGAGGGAGAGTTAGTGTCCCAAGAAGGCCGTGAGCGTGCGTGCATGTGTGTGTGCGTGCGTGCGTGCGTGCGTGTGTGCGTGTGTGTGTGTGTGTGGGGGGGGGGGTGTCAGAGGACAACTTTCTGGAATTTGGTTCTCATCTTCCAGCGTGTGAGTTCCTGGGATTAAACAGTCTTGGAGCCTTTACCCACCGAGGCAGCTCACCACCCCTCCACCTTATTTTCTGACACTAAGTCTCTCACAGAACCTGGAACTCCCTGTGGCTAGACTGGGTTGCCAAGAAGAACCGGGGACTCTCCTGTCCCTGCCTTTCCAGAGCTGGGGTTGCACCTGCAGGCCTGGCTCTGCACTGATGCTGCGTCTCTGGATTCAGGTCCTCATGCATTTGTAGCAGGCGTTTTGCCAACTGAACCGTCTCCTGATCCCACGAGAAGCTTTCTTTTTACCACAGTAGGCAATAGGGCTGGTGAGGTGACTCAATAATTAAGGCACTTGCCGCCAAGTCTGACAATTTGAGTTTGATCCTTGGCACTGACATGGAAGGAAGGAGAGAACTGACCCCAGCACGTTGTCCTCTGACCTCCACACTAGGGCATGGATGCCCCCTAAATGAGTAAATGGATAAATAAATAAGTGTTATTAAAAAGTTAAAGAAGCCGGGCAGTGGTGGTGCATACCTTTAATCCCAGCACTCGGGAGGCACAGGCAGGCGTATCTGTGGGAGTTCGAGGCCAGCCTGGTCTACAAGAGCTAGTTCCAGGACAGACACCAAAGCTACAAAGAAACTCTATCTCGAAAAAACAAAAAAAAGAAAAGAAAGAAAGAAAGAAAAAGAAAAGAAAAAGAGATAAAAAGTTAAAGAAAACGCACTCATAGCTGGGTGGTGGTGGTGTAAACATTTGATCCCAGCACTTGGGAGGCAGAGACAGGCAGATTTCTGAGTTCGAGGCCAGTCTGGTCTACAGAGTGGGTCCTAGGACAGCCAGGGCTACATAATTTGTTGAGTGCCACTGAAGGCGCATTTTACTAAACTTGGGGAAGTCAGGATATTTCATCCCAGAGATAATATCAATCTCTCAGGCTTGGAGTCCTTAGTCCCAAAGCTGATGCAATGGCAAGATTCATAAAACATATTTCACACATAAAAAAATGACTTCCTGAAAATTTCTGAAATACGTTTTACTAATCTTGGCCAAATATGCCTTTAGTGACATTCAACAAATTGAAATTACCCAGCATTCATATTCTCTAAAAATTGTGTGTGTGTGAATACATGTGCCACAATGTGTGTGTGTGAACACATGTGCCACAATGTGTGTGTGTGTGTGTGAACACGTGCCACAATGTGTGTATGTGTGTGTGTGTGTGTGTGTGTGTGTGTGTGTGAACACGTGCCACAATGTGTGTGTGAACATCCAAGGGCAGCAGGTGGGAGTCTGGTCTCTCCTTCCATCGTGCAGGTCCTGGGATTAAACTCATCTCATCAGCGTGGCTACAGATATTTTTCCCTCGGAGCTACCTTGCTAGCCATATATTAGCTTTGAAAATCTACTCTGTATGTGGAGAGACTCTGTGTTACAGGGCACTCGTGAGAGAAGACTGCTTGGACACAGACTTAAGCCAATAGAAAGTCTTTATTAGCTGGCCACTGGCCACACTGGGTGTTTGGGGTCCCAGTGTAGCCCCAGCCTTTCTCAGGGTGAGCTTTTAAGCACAAAACCATGTTCTGGGTTGACATGCTTTAGTTAACAAGAACAGTTGGCCAGAAGCAGAACCACAGAAGCCGAAAAGCAAGGCTAGTATTTTCAGAGACTTCCCCAGAACTATGGACTTTGATGGATTAGGCTTTTGTTTTAGTTTTGGCAGGTGGTGCTGTCTACATGCTGATTTTTATAGCCTGAATGGTACTTCCACCATGGAGTCAGTTGTGCTGAGGTCTCAGAGACTTGAAAGTCTGAGGCCAGATGAGGCAGTTGGATCCCTAGAACTGAAGTCACAGACCGCTATGAGCTGCCATGTGGATGCTAAGACTGAACCAGGTCCTCTGGAAAAACAGCCAGTGCTCTTGTTTTGTTTTGGTTTGTTTGTTTTATGAGACAGGGTTTCTCTGTGCAGACCAGGCTGGCCTCGAACTCACAAGGCACTTTCTGCCTCTGCCCCCTAAGTGCTGGGATTAAAGGTGTGCACCACCACTGCAGGCTGCAGCCTGTGTTCCTCACTGACAAGCCATCTCTCCAGCCCGAATTGTCCCATTTTATAACAAAGCTTGGTGTCTGCTGAGGGCTATTCTTCTACCATTTTTATTTTTTTCACACTATGCTGGCAGCTGGGCATGGTGGCACACACCCGTCACCTCTAGTACTTAGGAAGCCAAGGCAAAGAGAGCCTTGAGTTCTAGGCCAGCTTGGGCTACCTGGTGAGACCTTACCTAACAAGAGAGAAAGAAGAGAAAAGCAAAATGAGACAAAAACAAAATACGTATTGGAATTTTTTCTTTTGTTAAATGTTGTGGTGTGGCCTCACACACATCAGATAGCAACTCTACCACCAAGCTGCAGCCCAAGGACGCTGGGCTTCTATCAAGACCTCCCTCTCTCTCTCTCTCTCTCTCTCTCTCTCTCTCTCTCTCTCTCTCTCTCTCTCTCTCTCTCCCCCTCCCGCCCCCGTGTGTGTGTGGTGCCACAGGGCATGTGTACAGGTCAAAAGACAGTTTTGTAGAGTTCATTCACCCCTTCCACTGGTACCTGGGTTTTGGGCATTGAACTTCGGTCAATAGGCTTCTGGGCCCAGTGCCTTTTCCTACTGACCCACCACCTCACTGGCACTGGATCGGACACTTTTCTAACGGGTTTATAGTTTATGAGAAAATCTTGAGCCATCAACCTTCAATCCCCTTTGCCCCTTGTCCTATGATGTGCACCTGTGTCCCTGTGTCAAGACACGTCAAGTGTCTTGCTCCATTACTCTCCACCTAATTTTTTAAAAAGATTTAATTTATTTATTATGTATACAGTGTTCTATACTGCATGTATGTCTGCAGGCCAGAAGAGGGCACCAGATCTCATTGTAGATGGTTGTCAGCCACCATGTGGTTGCTGGGAATTGAACTCAGGACCTCTGGAAGAGCAGCCAGTGCTCCTAACCTCTGAACCATTTCTTCGGCACCCTCCACCTTATTTTTGAAGCAGAACCTCAACCTGAAAGTGGCACTCATCAATTTGGTTAGACTGTCTGGTCAGTGACCCCCCAGGATGCCCAATCTCTCCTCACTACCCGCCCTCCCCCCCCACCGTTACACCCAGCTTCTCACATGGCTGAGGGAGACCTGTGGTCAGCTCCTCAGACTTGCACAGCAGGCTCTTCATTGGCTGGGCCATCTCTCCAGCTGCTTCTGCCTTCTTTGGGCCTTTATGGATTCAACTTGACATGAGTGCAGCCATCTTGGGTGATAACTGTCATGATACCCCACAGTAATTCCGGTTGTTTGTCCTGAATAGTTTTTCAGCAGATCATCACTGGACAAAACCATTAGACTGGTAGATGCAGCTGACCCAGACCCTGGCTGGAGGAACATGTTGGACTCTTTGGTATCTGCTTCAGGTAAACCAGGTACCTTCCAATGTAGGTAAGTTTACTTTCCTCCTGGCAGTGTGTATGAATGCTCCTCCTTCAGGTTCAGATGGTGGGGATCCAACTGGTAGCACCCCTTCCCCAGCGCCACCACTGCACCGCACTCTGTGTGGCCTCAGATCTGTCTGCCTCTTTCTTTGGTCTCACAGCCTGTGGGGGTCAGTTCTCACACACAGGGACCTGTACTAACTAACATTTCCTCCATGGTCACCTGCCTTCTACATGGAAACACCGATCTCAGCTTTTTGGGTTCTGTTTTAGGCTCTTAGACATTTTTTTTAGTTTCTTGTGGCCCTAATAAAGTATATGAATATTTATGTGTTAAAACTTAGCAGCAATGTGTTTTTAAGCAGGAGGGCTGTTTGAAATTTCTAGTTAGGGAGGCATACTGCTAGTGGCAGAAGTTTTTTTTTTTTTTTTGGCAGTAACTTCTAGAATATTATTCTGTGTGACATCACCACCTTGTTCTAAAACGTTAGATACGTTTTCTTAATGGACCCGGCAGCATCATCTATTGGGAAAGTTAATGTCCAAAGCTTGCCGTTCCAGCTGATTCTCTGGGATTTTGTAATGTGGCTTAGGGGAGAGACTAGAAGTGGTGCACAACCAGAATAATATCCCCATCATCACACAAGCCAGGCCAATTCCTTGGAGCCCAAAGCAAGCTCATGTACCACAGATGAAATAAGTCCCAATAAAAGATTACCAACAGCCTAATAGGGTAATTGAGCAGCCGAAGAGCGAAAGATTGAGATACAGTGATGTATTGAACTCAGGGAAATATCGCAAGGATTAACACGACATTCATTATAATTACATTGGCTATTGGTCACAGGAACTAATCCATTTGGAATGAAACATTAAAGCCCTTTAATGGCGGTGGCTATTTGTGGGAAGAGGGGAGGTATTGGAAATGACACTGGGGAGAGCAGCAGGCGTGGGGTGGGCAGGCGTGGGGGGCTGGGGAAGGGGCAGCAGAGGGCGGTGGTCCTTCACCAGGAGCAGGTCAGAAACAATCTATTTGTGGCCTAGATTAAAAAATCTTCCCAGAGGAGAGACACTGCTGTCGGGGGAATCCATCTAGCAGGGCCACAACATTTCTTACGAACAGAAGGAATAGCTTGCGGGAACTGTTGTTCCAGCCCTGATTTTTTGACTCACAAAAGACACACAGAACTGATCAGACAAAGGCCCCCTCAGCCATTTTAGATCTCTCTGAAATCTCTTAGCCAGCATTTTCTCTCTGGAGGAGCCTTTTTCAGTTTGGCATGGCGTGTGTGCTGTGCTTTGGAAATAAGATCTCAAACCAGACGGGCACACCCACAGTGCTACCAGTGGGAGAGATGAGCTTAACATTTGCTCTTCTCGATGCACAGAGGGACCCACACACTTGCTGGACATGGGGGCGCGTCTTTGTAACCCTAGCCCTAGGAAGGTGGAGACCGCAAGATCAAGAATTCAAGGTAGGGACTGAAGAAATGAGTCGGTGGCTGAAAAGCTCTTGCTCTTTTGGCAGAGGAGCCAACACCAAGTTCAGTTCCAACACCAAGAATGGGCAGCTCAAAACCTCCTGAAACTCCAGCTCCAGGGCTCCGGATCCCCAACACTACCTCTGCAGGCACTTGCACCCATGCATTCTCTCCCACACACAGATATGTAAGTTATAAGTCAAAGCAAAATAATTATTGTTTTTTTTCTTTCTGAGACAGGGTTTCCCTGTGCAGCCCTTGCTGTCCTGGAACTCACTCTGTAAACCAGTTCAGGTTCAAGGTTATCCTTGGCTGCCTGAGACACTGTTCAAACCCAAAATAATCCCAAATAAACACACAAATGAAATAAAGTTGCCAAAACCAGAGAGCGAAGTTTTTGATTAATGATAGCCTGATAAGGTTTCCTGTTGTAAACATTAATTATGAGCACATAATCAATTGAACATTTCTTCCCTTGCCAAGAAATGACCTAAATATTTACAAATATCTTTTGTGGTAGAAGTTGAGCTATTTATATTTATGGGCAAGTTGACGTTACCAATTGTTCATTTAATAAATGTTTATTGAACATTTACTATGCACCAGGCAATCCTCTAGGTACCTGAGTTAAACATTAGCTAAAAAAGCAAAAATTCCTTCCCTCATGGAGCTCACATTCTTCTTCTTCGTCTTTTGAGACAGGGTTTCACTGTGTAGCCCTGGCTGTCCAGGAACTCATTCTGTAGACCATGCTGGCTGACACTATTTTTTTTTAAACATAAGGTTTCATTATTTAGCCCAGGCTGGCCTGGGACTTGTGTGTGGCCAGCATAGCCTCAGACCGGTGATCTTCCAGCCTTAGTACCCCAAGTGCTGGGGTTCCAGTCTGGTGCCATCACACCCAGATTCTGATCTTTGTACCATTGTGTGATGTTCAAGTAATAATACTCAACTATTAAAGGAAAAAAATGATAAGAGAAGGTTTGGCTGTGGTAGCCCTGGCTGGAATTTGCCATCTTCCTGTCTCAGCTACTATATGAGGACCTGACTTCAATTCCTAGCATCCGTGTAAAAGACAGGCATGGAGTTACATTTGTGACTCCCAGTAAGCAGAGACGGGAGGATCCCCGGGATTTTTGGACTAGTCAGTCTAGCCTAAATGTTGAGCTACTGTCCCACGAGAGATCCTGACACAAAGAAGGCAGACGGCATCGCTAAGGATGATGTCCAAGGTTGTCCTCTGGCCTCTACATACACACACACACACACACACACACACACACACACACACACACACCCAGCATACATATAAACCCATATACATGCATTTTAAAAAGTTATAATTATTGTATACTTGTGCTGAGGATTAAACCCAGAGCCTTCTGCATCCCACCCCTTCGCCCCAAACAGCATCTTTCTCCCCTAGAGAGTGAATCGCAGTGGTGTTGGAGTTTGGGGAGGACTGCAGGGGAGGGCTGAGGCATGTAGCTGGAGAGCCGGTGACTGAGGGCCTGTGTGCAGCTGCAGCCTGTGACTGGCACACGGGAAGGGAACGCTTTGGAAGGAAGTACTCTCCAGCGGCCTGTTAGTGAAGGGAGACGCAGATCATCATTGGAGAGTCAGGGTGGAACACAGATGAGGGAGGAAAAGATACGGAATAATTAACTCTGAGAGGAGAATAAATGGACTAGAAAAAATGTAGAGTCATTGATAGGAAGTTAAGTGCCCACTGAGGGAAGCACCATTAAAGTTTCTCAGCCAAGGGGGCAGCTTTTTTCAGCCGTGTTTTGTAGCGCTGATGGAGATGGGGCAGAACAGAGTTTCTGACACAGCCATGGTGGCGCACGTCTGTAACTTGGTCTTCCAGAGATGGAGGCAGGAGAATCAGGAGTCTAAAACCTGTGAGCTGGCTCAGCAGGTAAAGGTGTTTCTTACTGAATCTGACAACCTGAACTCAGTCCCAGGGCACCCAGGGTGGAAGGAGAGACCCGACTCCCCCAAACTGTCCTCTGACCTCCACACACGCTGTGCTACATGCATGCATAAAATAATTCAACAAACATATAATAAAAAAGGTCATTCTTTGCTACAGAGTGAGTTTGAAACTAGCCCAGGGTACATAAGAGTCGGCCTCAGGATACAAAAAAATGGGCAGCTAGACAGAAGGCTAGACAGATCTAGACGAACAGACAGACAGACACATAGATGGAAGAGGCACTGGGAGGTCCTTGCGCTCACAGATAGCACTAGAAGGAACCTGGAATGTTCTTCAAGGGAAGGAATGCAGGCAGTGCTGTTGTCTACTCAGAAGGCAGGGAGTGGACACATTCTCTAGCCTGGTGACTTTCCACTCTCCGAGTGACCGGACATCAGACCTCGCCAGGATGCTTATCGTAAGTTTGCTTTCCTCAATCGTGTAGAACCCATCTTTATGCATGGTGTCGCACACACTCTACAAGGAGTTTCCCTGTAGTAACGTTCAATCCTTACTTAGCTTTCTTTGTTCCTCAAGGAGATTCATGCCTGCTTCACTGTGCACGCGGGATTGAGTTCATTATCACCAGAAAAGGTTTCAGCAAAACCGTGCTGTTCTGAAATATTCTTTTTTTTTTTTTTTTCTTTTTTTGGTTTTTCGAGACAGGGTTTCTCTGCAGCTTTTTTGGAGCCTGTCCTGGAACTAGCTCTTGTAGACCAGGCTGGCCTCGAACTCACAGAGATCCGCCTGCCTCTGCCTCCCGAGTGCTGGGATTAAAGGCGTGCGCCACCACCGCCCGGCTGAAATATTCTTAAAATAAACTACCTGGGGTCGAACTCCCAAGGTGCGAACCAACACTGGCTACTGAGTTGTGCTCAACCAAACTGCCTTTCTACCTGCCTATGGGTCTACCTCTCCTGGCTGTGGTGGTCACAGAGACACCCCCTTCCCTGTGCCACTGCCCAGATAGATAGGAAGAAAGGATGGGGTTTCAGTTTTACCAAGCAAGGAATGCACATTGAGCCCCTGCCAAGGCAGTGAGAGCATTTGCCATGGTTGACGATGGTGGGGATGTGGAGGGAATAGTGGATCGGTTAAGGCCACTAGGCTGAAAGTGAAGAACGGGTGGATTGAGTGGTAGGCATCCATTCCCTCACAGTTTTGGAAATTGGAAATCAATATCTAGTTACAGGAACGGGGTGGGGGATAGCTCAGACAGTAATGCACACAAGCACGGAGACCTGAGTCTGACCCCCATACCCACGTAAAAAGCTGGGGGTGGTGGCCTGCCCAGTGGAAGACCCCCAGCTCCTGGGAGGCTGAGTCTGAGGACTCCAGGGGCTCACTGGTCAGCCAGCCTAGCTTAACTGGCAAGCCCCAGTCCCTTTCTCAGTACAGCAAAGTAGATCATTTCTTGGTAATGACATGTGAGGTTGCTTGTTAGCCTACACATGCATGTGCACACACACACATATATATATATATATATTGCCCCAGACACAAAAGCATGCATGTACACAAAGGACTGAGGCTGAAGAAAGGTAATTCAAGGTTTGTCTGGGCTACGTAATGAGTTCAAGGTCAGACTGGTAACTCAGTGAGAGGCAGCCAGAGAAGTCGGAGGAGAGGGAAGAAGGGGGCAGGGGCGGGTATTCTCTTAGAGAAGTCCATGACCCTGTTTTCATGTATTTACCTCTGAGCAACTCCTTATCTCTAAACCTTCATGTTTAAGCTATTGAAAAAAAGGCATTAGGCCAGGAACATGCCTTTAATCCCAGCACTTGGGAGTCAGAGTCAGGCGGATCTCGTGTGAGTTCGAGGCCAGCCTGGTCTATAAGACCAGGACAGGCTCCAAAGCTACAGAGAAACCATGTCTCAAACAAACAAACAAAACAAATAAAACACAAACAACAAACCAAAGAATAAAAAATTAAAGGCCAAATAGGTCACAGGGTAAAGATACTTCAACCCCTAGGATCCACATAATAGAAGGAGAAAGCCAACTCCTGCAAGTTGTCCTCTGACCTCCACACTTACAAAATCAATAAATTATTTATTTATTTATTTATTTATCTATTTATTTATTTATTTATTAAAAGTGGGTGTGAGGAGGGGTGGGTTTGTTTGGCAGCGTATACCTATGTTCCCAGCACTTGGAAGCTGAGACACAAGGTATGACAGGAACAGTATCAGGTTAACTGGGTGTTAAGTTAAAAAGGGGTGGTAGTGGCTGGTAATAAAAGTCAACTGGTAGAGAGCTTGCCTTGAATGCACAGTGCCCTGGGTTCAACCCTTAGCACCATATAAAGCCAGTCACGGTGACCCACACCTATGTTCCCAGAATTCTGAAGGTGGAGGCAGGATGATCAGAAGTTCAAAGTCAGGGCTAGAGAGACCGCTCAGCCATTAAGAGTGCGTGCTGACGGGGGAGAGTTGGCTCAGCAGTTAGGAGCACTGGGTGCTCTTCCAGAGGGACCCAGGGTCCATTCCCAGCACCCACATAGCGGCTAACAATTGGCTGCAATTTCAGTCCCAGGCAGAATCTTAGCCCTCTTCTGGCTGCTGCCAGTACTGCACACGTGCCATGCACAGACAAAGGATCCATATACACAAGATAAAAACAAAAGTTTTTTTTTTTTAAAATCAAGGAAGAGAGCTGGCCATGGCAGCATATACCTTTATCCTAACACTCAGGAGGCAGAGGCAGGCAAATCTCGGTTAGCTAAAAGCCAGCCTGGTCTACAGAGTTCTAGGTCAGCCAGAGATATGTAGCAAGATCCTGTCTCAAAAAGCAAAGAAATTTAAAACACAGGACTGTTCCTCCAGCAGACCCGAGTTTAGTTCCCAGCACCCGTGTCACAAGGCTCATAACCATCTGTAATTCTAGCTCTAAGGAGCCGACAGGCTCTTTTGACCTCTGAAGGAGCCTGCATGTTCATAGCATACATTTGGATAAAAATTAAAATGAGGACCCAGGGAGATGGCTCAGTGGTTAAAAGCACTCGTTGCTCTTGCAGAGGACACAAGTTTGGTTCTTGTCACCCAGATGGCTCACAACCATCTGTAATTCCATTTCCAGGACTTCCAACCCTCTTCTGACTTCTGCAGGTGCCAGGCATGCACATGGTGCACAGATAAACACGTAGGTGAAACACACACACAATAAATACATCTTTAAAATGTTCAATGTTATCTTTGGCTACATGGTAAGTTTGAGACCAGTCTCAGCTACAGGAGACTCTGTCAGAAAGAGAGAGAGAGAAAGAAAAAGAGAGAGACAGAGAGAGAGAGATAGACAGAGAGAGAGACGGAGAGAGATAGAGAGACAGAGAGAGAGACAGAGAGAGACACAGAGAGATAGAGAGAGGGGGAGGGGAAATAGATGAGGGCAAAGAGGTTTCTTCTGAGAAAAAATTGCATTGTTACCAAGTTCAAGTCACAGGCTGGCTCTTCCAGAAGCAGGAGCTGAGACAGAATTGGGAACTGGACATGTTGGGCATTTAGCTGGGATACACATCTATGAAGGAAGGGGAGGGAGGCAGCCTGGGCTGATGACGGACTGGAATGCAAAGACCCCAGGACTCCTCGGTCACCAACAAGGACTTCTGGAACAAATGCTGAATGTGATAAATCAGGTGTGGATCAGGAGGCCTCTGTCTCTCAACAGCACCCTGTATCAGATACTGGACTGATGGGATCGATGACCAGGTCTGCAGATGAGAAGGATCCTAAAATAACTGGAAGCTGAACACCGTCTGCTTGGTGCACCCCTGCAGCAGGGTACCATCTCTGTCTGCCACAGCAATGGGTATTTACTTTGCATATATAAAGAACTCCAAGAAATCAATATGAACTTCTGTGTTACTGAGAATGATAATGACTGCCCAAATCTGAACCTTTTCACATTCCAAATATCAGTGCAGAACAAGGGTCAACAACTCATGCCCCATGGGCCAAGCACATGTTTTACAGATGTGGAGAAATGGCTGAGGATGTGTAGCTCAGGGCTCGAGAGTTTGCCTAGAATGTGCAATGACCCTGGATCGATGCTCGGCCCCATAAAAACAAAGGCAGAGAAAGATTTATTAGAGCAATGTTAAGCTCACTTTTCTCTGAAGGTTTCATGGCTGCTTCCATGCTACAGTAAGGGACAAAAAAGCAACAGATACAGTCTGACTTGAAAACACACAGTCCTTACCATGTGAGGGCTGGGGTACAAGGTCTCATTCTGCAGCCCCGGTTGGTCTGAAATTCACCAGATAGCCCAGACTGGCCCCCTGCCTCAACCACCCTTGTAGCACCAAACTAAGCTACATAGTGAGAAGTTATGCTTTTTTAAAAAAAAAAATCTAGCTGCGTGTGGTGGCGCACATCTTTAATCTCGAAACTCTGGAGGCAGAGGCAGGTGGATCTTGGTCTACAGAGTGAGCTCCAGGACAGCCAGGGCTACAAAGAGCAATCCTGTCTTGAGCCAGTTTGAGAGAAGAAGCCACCTCTAATGAAAGGAATCCCGGTAAGTCAGAGCAGCACAGGCAGAGATCGAAAGGACCCAGAGAGGCTAGGGGGACAGCTCAGAGGTACAGAGCGCGTCCTGCTCTGAGGACCGGAGTTGGTTCCAGCATCCACTTGAGGTAGCTCACAAAATGCCTATTACTGGATCTGATGGTCTCTTCTGATCTCCACCAGCAACCACACACATGTGGTGTACACACCATACACAGATGCAGACACACACATAAAAAATAATAAATCTAAGAAAAAAAGACCATGTCTTAAAAAAACAAAAACAAAACCAGGAGAATGTAGTGAAAGAAGGAAGACAGAGTAAAGGCAAGACAGAGATGAGGGTGAGGCTAGCACACAGGGTCTTTGTATTGTTTAAAAAAAGTAGTCTAAATAGAAAGCAATCAGCCGGGCAGTGGTGGTGCATACAAGTCTTTAATCCCAGCACTCAGGAGGCAGAGGCAGGCGGATCTCTGGGCGTTTGAGGTCAGCCTGGTCTTCAAGAGCTAGTTCCAGGACAAGCTCCAAAGCTACAGAGAAACCCTGTCTCCACCCCTCCCCCACTCAAAAGTTAATAGAAAGCAAACAAGCCTTTCAGCTGACAGTCAAAAGCTGTACTTTACAATATGGACAGAAGGGGGCACCATTGAACTAAAAATCTTGGAAACCACCCTTATTCCAAAAGCTGATGAAACCAAGAGCCCCAGAAGGCATGGGTCTAAGTCAGATGGTGCCTACTGCTGAGAGGAGAAAGAGGAAACAAGCCCCCCTACCCAACCCAGAAGCTACCTCCACCTGACAATTGCTCACAAAGAAAAAAATTCTTCTCTTCAACAGAGTCTCACTGGGTATACAAATCACACTCAGCAGGCCCCCTGCCAAGCAGGAGACGGCCAACACAACAAACGTGGTATTTTTAGAGATTTTGTTTGTTTGTCTTATAATGATTGTCTTTGATTTTTTAAAAACAAAACAAAACAAAAAACTTTGTTTTTATGTTATAATTCCAAAGGTCTTGAGTTTTTATGGAATTTTTCTGTGAATGTTGTGTGTCTCTGTGCCTATATGTGGTTTTTGGTTATTTTTTATTTTTTTTCTGTTTGTTGTGCTCTATTCAAGTTTGATTGCTTTTATTTTGTCTTATTCTTTTTTCTTTTAGATACCTGTTTATTTTCTAATGATAGTAAGAAAGGGTGTGAATTTGGGTGGATGGGGGAATCAGGAAGACCTGGGAGGAGTTGGGGAGGAGGCTGCGATTAGAAATATGAAATATTGTATGGCCAGGTGTGGTGGCACACGCCTTTAATTCTAGCACAAATTCAATTTTGTCTTAAACGAAACCAAGAAGCTAAATTTCTAATACCTTTTGTTTGTTTGTTTGTTTTGTTGTTTTTTTTTTTTGTTTTTTCGAGACAGGGTGTCTCTGTAGTTTTTGGAGCCTGTCCTGGAACTAGCTCTTGTAGACCAGGCTGGCCTCAAACTCACAGAGATCTGCTTGCCTTTGCCTCCTGAGTGCTGAGATTAAAGGCGTGCGCCACCACTTCCTGGCAAATTTCTAATAATTTAAATGGGATAAACAAAACAAAAACATTTCTCATAGAAAGTGCTAGTAACAAATAATTTTTGAGCCAGGCCTGGCAGGCAGATCTCTGTGAGTTTGAGGCCAGCCTGATCTAAAAGTGAGTTCCAGAACAGCCGAAGAGGCACAGAGAAACCCTGTCTCAAAAAACCGAGAGAGAGAGAAAGAGAGAGAGAGAGAGAGAGAGAGAGAGAGAGAGAGAGAGAGAGAGAGAATGTATGGAAAAAAATCTGTTTTTAAAAATAAATAAATAAATAAATGGTGAAATAAGATGAAATTAAAACAAATTTTCTGCAAAAAAAAAAAAAGCCAGAAAATGAGACTCAAAATATCTCAGGCGATGAACATTTCCACAGCCACGCTGCCAAAAGACAGCACAGCCACCACCCTGAATTGTCTGCAAACATCCGAGGGTGCGAAAGAGAAGCTGGGTATGGTGGGCACAGGAAGTACCTGAACTTGAAAGACAGAAGCAGGAAAATTAAGAGTTCAAGGTCATCTTCAGCAGATCCTTGAGGCCAGCCTGGGCTACATGAGACCCTGCTGCAAAATCAAACAAAACCTCTTGAAGTCGGGTTAGAGACACTTTCCAGAGATGACTGGAGATGACTTAGGGGGTTAGGAGCACATGTTCCTCTTCCTGAGGGACCTGAATCAGGTTCCTAGCACCCGTGTGGTGGGGACCCTCTTCCGACCTCTGCCGGTACCAGGCACACACACGTAGGCACTCATACACATAAAGTAAAAATAAATAAACAAACCTCTAGAGAACCAGGCTGGGCATACACTCTTTTAATCCCAGCACTCAGGAGACAGAGGCAGATGGACCTCTGTGGGTTCTAGGACAGTTAGGGTTATGTAGAGAGACCCTACTTCAAAACAAACAAGAAACAAACAGACATACACAGAAACCTTCTTGAAAGAGAAACTCGAAAATTAAAAACACAAACGAGCACCGACAAATGAAGGGACCGGTGAACACACTAAAGGAGGAAAAGACTGGGAATGACTAAGAGTTGCCTCTGGTGTCATGGCTCAAACTTGGACTCTGACTCTTGAGACTCTAGGGCAGGGTGATGTGAATTCCAGGCCCACATGGAGGTAGGCAGACACAGTACTGGAGAAGTAGCTGAGAGCTTACATATGATTCAACAGTTGCAGGCAGAGAGAGAGAAACTCTGGGCCTGGAGCCCACTTTTGAACCACAAAGTCCATCCTGGGTGAAGCATCCTCCAACAAGGTCACACCTTGATGGAGGAGTGTCTATGTGTTACTTTTATTGGTTAATAAAGAAACTGCCTTGGCCCCTTTAATAGGGCAGAAAATTAGGTAGGCGGAGTAGACAGAACAGAATTCTGGGAGAGAGAAGGCAGATGCTTCAGGCAGTCGCCATGCTTCTCTCCAAGACAGATGCAGGTTAAGATCTCTCCTGGTAAGCGACCACCTCGTGGTGCTATATAGATTACTAAATATGGGTTAAAGCAAGATGTGAGAAGTTAGCCAATAAGAGGCTGAAACTAATGGGCCAGGCAGTGTTTAAATGAATACAGTTTCCGTGTAATTATTTTGGGTAAAGCTAGCTAGGTGGCAGGACACAGCCCGCCATTCCATCTACAACACCTCCTAATCCTTCCCAGACAGTTATACAACTGGGCACTAAACATTCTAGCATATGAGCCCATTATGGTTCAAACTACCACAGGGAGGGAGGATTGGTACCTGGGAAAAAAGAGATCTGACACTACAGAATGAACAAACCCAGTGGTACCTGGAAAAAGTTAAGTTAGAATAACTCTAAGATGCAGCCTCATACTCACCAAGATGAAAAGTCAAGCAGGTGAAGAGCTGGTTACTTAATAATTACTTTTATGTGTATAAGTGTTTCACTTGCATGGATATATATATATATATATATATATATATACTGTGTGCATGTTTGGTGCCCTTGGAGGTCACCCTGAAGACACGCTATGTGTAAGGTTATTATCCCATGTCTAGAAACACTATGCACAAGGTGAGCAACTGTAAAATATCGGAAGGAAAAATGGTATGATTCATGTTAGTTCATCCACAGAAATGAGGGGATGTGACTGAAAGAATCTCTGTAGTTATGAGATAATTTCCAGTGCAAATTTTGCACTGAAAAATAGAAGTGGGGACCATGGTACTGGCTCAGTGGTTAAGAACACTGATCTTGCTGGGCAGTGGTGGCACACACCTTTAATCCCAGTACTTGGGAGGCAGAGGCAGGTGGGTCTCTGTTAGTTTGAGGCCAGCCTGGTCTACAGAGCTAGTTCTAGGACAGGTTCCAAAGCTACAGAGAAACCTTGTCTCTGGTACATTTACATATTAGAGTACTACTCAGCAGTAAAAACAATGACATCTTGAACTTTGCATGAAAATGGATGGACCTAGAAAAAAACCATCTTAAATGAGGTAATCCAGACCCAGAAAGATGAACTCACTCATAAGTGGATACTAACTGTAAAACAAAGGATATTAAGCCTATAGTTCATGATCCTAGAGAAGCTAAGTAACAAGGTGAACCCTAGAAAAATACATAGATCCACCTGCAAAGGGGAAATAGACAAGATTGATTGTCTGATAAAATTGGGAGCATGGGGATGGGAGGAGAAGGGGAAGAGGAGGGAAGAAGGGGAAGAGGGAGGAGAACTTGAGGGAACACGATAGTCAAGATGGAGGAAGGACAGAGATGTGAGCAAGGAAAGAGATATTTTGATTGAGGGAGCCATTATGGGGTTAACAAGAAACCTGGCACTAGAGAAATTCCCAGGAATCCACAAGGATGACCCCAGCTAAGAACCTAAGCAATAGAGGAGAGGGTGCCCAAACTAGCCTTGACCTGTAGTCAGACTGATGACTATCTTAAATATCACCAAACAAGCCGGGCAGTGGTGGCGCATGCCTTTAATCCCAGCACTCGGGAGGCAGAGGCAGGCGGATCTCTGTGAGTTCGAGGCCAGCCTGGTCTACAAGAGCTAGTTCCAGGACAGGCTCTAAAAAAGCTGCAGAGAAACCCTGTCTCGAAAAACCAAAAAAAGAAAAAAAAATATCACCATACAACCTTCATCCAGCAACTGATGGAAACAGAGACAGAAACCCACAGTGGAGCACTGGGCTGAGCTCCCAAAGTCCAGTTGAAGAGTGGGAAGAATGAGAATACGAGCAAAGAGGTCAAGGCCATGATGGGTTCATCCACTGAAACAGTTTACCTGAGCTAATGGGAGCTCACCAACTCTGGCCAGAGAGGAAAGGAACCAGCATAGGACCAAACTAGACCCTCTGAATGTGGGTGACAGTTGTATGGCTGGGGCAGACTGCAGGGCCACTGGCAATGGTACCAGGATTTATCCCTACTGCATGTACTGGCTTTTTGGGAACCCATTTCCTCGAATGAATACCTTGCTCAGCCTGGATATAGTAGGGAGGGCCTTGGACCCTCCTCAGAGCAATGTGTCTCACCCTCTCTGAGGAGTGGAAGGAGATGGGGTAGAGAGACAGGTGGAGGGAATGGGAGGAGGGGAGGCAGTGGGAACTGGGATTGGTGTGTAAAATGAAAAAACGATATCTTTTAAAAAAAAATAAAAGAAAAAATAAAAAGAACACTGATCTTTCAGAGGACTCAGGTTTAGTTCTCAACACTCACATAGAGTCCCTCTTCTGGCCTCTGAGGGCACTTGTATGCATATTACTGTTTTACACACACACACACACACACACACACAAAGAAAAAACCAAACAAGCAAAAAAATAAGAGAAAGAAAGGAGAGTGGGGCCGAGAAATGGGCTCGTGCCCTTGCACGGTCAGCCAGTGCTCTTTACTGCTGAGCCTTCTCTCCAGCCCTAACTTGATTTTTCTTTCTTTCTTTTTTCAAAGTTTTTGTTTGTTTTTTAATTGTGATCCTGACAGAGAACCCATCAATCTTCAGGAAAAATATGAAGCAAAGGAAAAGGAATTCCTGGGAAAACCACCGAAAAAGAGACAAGACCAAGTCTGTCATGAGCGTGCAGGAGCAAGAGGCTCCAGAGACGTTTAGCCTCGGGAAGCAAACCCAGGGAGATAGAAGGGGCCCGAGGAGGGGGAAACAGCATCCCAGGCTGGGAGGAGCAAACCAAGAAAGACCAGGATTGAAAGGGCCAAGCTTCACCACAGCTTGGGAGTCCAGATGTTCACAGTCAGGTACTTTTGCAAAAGAATTCAGGACGGTACAGGAAATCTGTTCATAGAAGCTCTCCCTCTCATCCCTCTCCCAGACCTCCAGCCCCATATTCCTTCCACCCCATCCTCCCGCAGTGTGGTCCCCCAGGGGCACCACCTTCTGCTCCCTTCTTCGGCCGTCCACATTGGGCAGGCACAGGCCTTTTGCTTCCTGTCTTACACAAGCGCCACCACACTGCACACACTTTTTACACTTTGCCTCTTTCTTTTTGGAAAATAATGAATTGATTGGTTATTTAGTGTGCGCAGGAATGGTAGGCAGGGACACTCGGGCCACAGGGTACAGTTAATAAATTTTGTTGTTATTGTTTGTCTAGACAGGGTTTCTCTGTGTAGCCCTGCTTGTCCTGGAACTAGCTCTTGTAGACCAGGCTGGCCTCGAACTCACAGAGATCCTTCTGCCTCTGCCTCCCAAGTGCTGGTATTAAAGGCGTGCGCCACCACTGCCCAGTCCAAACCACTTTTTTATTGTTGTTGTTGTTTGATTTTTCTGTCTACTCCTGGCTGTTCTGGAATTAGATCTGTAGACCAGACTGGTCTCGAACTCAGAGATCCACCTGCCTCTGCAGCCCTGGCTCAAAAATCATTTCTTCCTAACGTTGTCTACAAGAAATGCTTTTGTTTTCTTTTGTTTATCCCATTTAAAGCATTAGAAATTTAGCTTCTTTGTTTTGTTTAGGGGAAAATTGGATTTATGTAAGTGCTCTTTAGTTTCCATAAATCAATGGAAACAAAGGGCCTTGATTTTAACACTCTAGGAAGACAGAATATTTCAGGTGTCCACAATAAAATTTAAAGCTTATTTATCCCCAGGCTATAGTTTCTCAGTTCTCTCCCTAATCAGTGAGACAGAGTCACTACGGCCTGGAACACAAAGGCCTTCCTTCTTGCCGAGGGGCATAAACAAAAGGCTTAAGCCTTTGAAACAACATTAACAACAGCAACAACAAAAACAAGGTTTAAGTAATTTGATCAGACAAGTAATTCAAACCACATGTGGTGGTCCATGCCACAGGAGGATCTTTGTGAGTCAGCCTTGGGTTACATAGTGAGACTCTGAATTGCGGGGTGTGTGTGTGTGTGTGTGTGTGTGTGTGTGTGGTGTGTGTGTTTGTGTAAAAAAGAATTGTTATAGCCTGTTGGTGTACACATTTCATCTCAGCCCTCAGGAGGCAGAGGCAGGTAGATCTCTGAAGTCAACCTAGTCTACGGAGTGAGTTCCAGGGTTACACAGAGAAAAAACAAACAAAATTGTTAAAATCATACTTTATTTAAGTGAACATAATTTCAATATTTTTATTGCCATCTTAGGTGGGCCACTTGTCACTCCCATGAGTGAATTTATATCTTTAGTAAATCTGTTGTATACGTCCATAAAAATCTAGTATTTCTTTGCATGGTTTAAAACATTTCATAGGCCAAGATGGTGGTGCAGGCCTTTAGTCCTAGCACTTGAGAGACAGAGGCAGGCAGAACTCTGTGATTTTAAGGTCAGTCTACAGAGTGAGTTCTAGGACAGCCAGGACTACACGGTAAGACCTTGTCTCAAAAAACAGCAATAAGGCCGGGCGGCGGTGGCGCACGCCTTTAATCCCAGCACTCGGGAGGCAGAGGCAGGCGGATCTCTGAGTTCGAGGCCAGCCTGTTCTACAAGAGCTAGAGAGCTAGTTCCAGGACAGGCTCTAGAAACTACAGGGAAACCCTGTCTCGAAAAACCAAAAAAAAAAACCAAAAAAAAAACAGCAATAAAAACAAAATAAAACTAAATAAATAAGTAAATAAATGACTTTTCATAAATGGCATCACATGATCTGAACTCTTTTGCAATTTCTGTTCTTTGAGTTTATGCATTTAGCATTTTTTTTCTTAATATAGCTGAGGATTAAATCCATTGATCTGAATCAGGGTGGGACTGGCAGTGGTAGCACATGCCTTTAATCCCAGCACTCGGGGGCCAGAGGCAGGCAGATTTCTGTGAGTTCGAGGCCGGCTTGGTCTATAGAGTAGAGTTCCAGAACAGCCAAAGCTGCACAGAGAAACAAAGCAACAAGGTGGGTAATGGTGGCTCACGCCTTTAATCCCAGCACTTGGAGGCAGGCAGATCTCCAATTTCAAGTCCAGCCTGTACTGTAGAGCAAGCTCCAGAACAGCCAGAGCTACACAGAGAAACCCTAACTCAAAAAAAACAAACAAAAAACAAACAAAAAACCCAGCTACAATAACAAACAAACACAAACCTGAGCAGGGCTAGTAAGGAAAACTTGACTTTACATTTCCTGTCTGCTTTTTGGGTCATCTCATTGATCATCCTCCAACCCAGTCCCGGGTGTGTCCTGAGCCCTCTCCCTCCCTGTTAGAATCCCCTGTGATCTCTTACCCTTGAGGCATCAAGTCTGAAATCTACCTTTCTTTTTTGTTTTGTTTTGTTTTGTTTTGAGACAGGGTTTCTCTGTAGCTTTTGAGCCTGTGCTGGAACTCGCTCTTGTAGACCAGGCTGGCCTCTAACTCACAGAGATCCTCCTGCCTCTGCCTTCTGAGTGCTGGGATTAAAGGCGTGCGCCACCACCACCTGGCTGAAATCTACCTTTCCACCCAGATCTGCTTTCTAGGCTTCTAACCAAACCACCCTTGTGTGGAATCCTCAACTGGATGCTGCATAGACAATCTTAGAACATCCTGTCCCTATAGAGTGCTGCCTTTATATATGGCATTTCCGACAAAGAGAAAGGCATCAGTCACTTTCCAGGGAACTCAGGGAAATGCTTGTTCCCACCATCAACCCAGTGAAGCACTAACTGGTTCAGCTGTTATATCAGAATGTCTCATACTGACCAAGAGCACTCTCTCTCTCTCTCTCTCTCTCTCTCTCTCTCTCTCTCTCTGTCTCTCTCTCTCTCTGTCTCTCTGTCTCTCTCTCTCTCTCTCTCTCTCTCTCTCACACACACACACACACACACTCCTTTTTGTTTTGATCCAATCTGTCATAGGTCCAGTGGAAACACCTAAATTTTATGCTGTGGCTTGCTTGGGTTTGCTTATTTTTGAAGGGACAGAGTCTTGCTGTGTAGCCCAGACAGTCCCCACACTCAGGATCCTCCTATCTTTGCCTCCCAAACACTGGGTTTATAGGTGTGTATCACTATGCCAGATTTGAAAGTCTATTACTAACTTATTTTATTTTTCAGACAGTTTACAAGTGTGTACCATTATGCCAGATTCGAAAGTTTATTACTAACTTATTTTATTTTTCAGACAGAGTCTCAAAGTTGTAGCCCTCGCCATTCAGGAACTCAATATATAGACCAGAATAGCCTTGAACTTAGAGATTGGTCTGCCTGGTTTATTTCTCCCTTAAAAATTATTTTTACATTTATTTTTTATTCTTGAGTGCTTTGCCTGCATATATGTGTGTGTACCACGTTCATGCCCAGTACCCTAGGAAATCAGAAGAGGGCATCTGATCTCCTGGAATGGAGTTACAGAGAATCAGAGTCCACACACAGTGTATTGGGCAACTGTGGAATGCCCAAATTGTATGCTGGGACACCTGAGCTTCAATTCGCCTGGAGAAAGGACAGAGGTGCCCAGCCTCAGCAAGAACCATCGGTCACGCCCTATAAAAGTTTACTGTTTTGATCTGGAGGCAAGGTGGCATCCCTCCTGTTAACAGAGGCTGTGACTTGCCCTGCCCCTGCCACCAAGCCCCTTCTCTTTCTCCACTCTGAGGTCTTGGATAGCGGTTTCCCTACCACTCCTTTGGGTCAGACTGTAGGTTGGAGGATGTAGGTGTGGAAGGGCGGACATAATGTCTTTAAAAAGTGGTAGAGGCGGGCGGTGGTGGCGCACGCCTTTAATCCCAGCACTTGGGAGGCAGAGGCAGGAGGATCTCTGTGAGTTCGAGACCAGCCTGGTTGGTCTACAAGAGCTAGTTCCAGGACAGGCCCCAAAGCTACAGAGAAACCCTCTCTCTAAAAGCCACAAAACAAAACAAAACAAAACAAAACAAAAACAAAAAAGCAAAACCAAAGGGGAGGGAAAATGAGTAAAGGTCAGAGATTTCCCTGCCAGGGTCCCACCCGCCTTGCAGGCGGCAGGCCTGCTAAAAAGTTGTGTGATTGGCTGAGCGCTAAGTGGGAGGGTCCTGGGTGGGTGTGGCCTTGGCTCCGCCCAGCCTTGGAGGCTTATAGAAGGTCCACCCGCAGCTGGGATTGTGGCGTAGTGGTGTTAGGACCCTTCCCTGTGACGGCACCAGTCTCGCTAGGCTCACCTCTGGTCCAAAGTTGCGCCCAGGCCGACATGGAGCAGGAAGAGGAGTGGCAGGCTGCGCACGAGCCTCCCAAGGTGAGTCTGTGGTCCACCCTAGGGTGTTGCAGGGTGGTGGTGGAGAACCGAATGAAGGTTGGAATGAAAAGGGCCGAAGCAAAAAGGAGGCCTGTTTAGTCATTAAAGTATGTTTTCAATCAAGCATTAGAGCCTGTGTTGGGTGGTGAAGGCAGGAGGGTTCGGCTCAGCTTTGTGGGGAGGGAAAAACATTTATCAGAGCAATTTGTCAGACTCTATTGATTATGGCCTGAGTTAATTTTTTTGGGGGGGCAGCCTAAAGATGGGTTCTCTGTGTATCCTCTACTGTTTTGAAACTCGCTCTATAGAGGCCTGGAACTCAGATATCTGCCTGCTTCAGCCTCCCGAGTGCTGAGATTAAAGGCGTGTGCCACCACCACTTGATTTACTATCCTGGAACTCACTATGTAGACAGAGATCTGCCTGCCTCTGCCACCTATGTGTCAACACATCCAGCTCACCAATTTCGTGTCTAATTTGTAACTATTTTCTTTGTGGTTCTCATAGAAATTGGTGTCAACCCAGATTCCATGTATCTTCCGTATATAGTTTTATATATTTACCCTAAATTTCAGGTTTATTTTTATATTTCTAGTCTCAGTTTTTGTGCCAACAATGGAATTCTTTTAAAATCTCTATTTAAATGTATTGAGTCGCCAGGCAGTGGCGACACGCCTTTAATCCCAGCACTCAGGAGGTAGAGGCAGGTGGATCTCTGAGTTTGAAGTCAGTCTGGTCTACAAGAGCTAGTTCCAGGACAGGTCCCAAAACTATAGAAAAGCCAAAGAAAAAGAAAGAAAGAAAGAAGAAAGAAAGAAAGAATTGAGTCATTAGTATTTGAATCATCAAAACCAAAAACTTCACATGCATAAAAATGACTCATTCTGTGCACCATTAATAAAACAGTGCTTAACAATTAGACATAGCCAGTATTTGCTGAGCATAAAGGTCTGGGGTAGCTCAGCAGGTAAAGGTGCGCGCTGCCAAGTCTGATCCTATTCAATTTCTGGAACCCACATGCAGGAAGAAAGGTTTTCTGTACATAGTTTTTAGTTTTTGTTTGTTTGTTTCTTTGAGACAAAGTTTCTCTGTAGCTTTGGAGCCTGTCCTGGCACTAGCTCTTGTAGACCAGACTGATCTGGAACCCACAGAGATCCACCTGTCTCTGCCTCCTGAATGCTGGGATTAAAGGTGTGTGCCACCACCACCTGGCCTAGTTTTTAGAATTTTGTATGTGTATCATTGGGATTCTAGATGCATTTGTTATTGAGCCTGACTTTCCATGGAATCTGTGGATTGGAATTCAGATTGTGCCAAAGCTTTAGTTACTGAAACACCTTACCCAGCTCAGGTCTTAATCTTGTACCCATTCTGGAGTTCAGAAGAGCTGAGAACTGACCCCTGACAATCCCTGTTGCCACTGGAGATTTGGCAAGCTCCATAACCAGACAGAATTCCAATAAAATAATGAACTCTCCCAGGTGGATTCAGATATCACAAGGGCCACATCATTAAAACCAAATAGATCCCTTGATGAGTATAGCATTCGTAAGTCAGGTGTAGCGGTTCATGTCTAAACTTAGCACTTAGCAATAGAACAAGGCAGGGGGATTGATAGAAGTAGGCGACACCCCTGGTTGCACAGCGAGTTCCAGCCAGCCTGAGGTGGACATAAGCCATGGTCCGTTCATGCCTCTGCCTCGGGGTGTGGAGGAGAGGTGTGTGGAGCCGAGGAGTAGAGCAAAGCGGACTTTGGTTCACTCGACTCTTTCTTACAGGATAATGAGAAGCCGGCACCAACGCTGCATCTATCAGTGCCTTCTGGGAACGGCGGAGTTCATCAGCCGCCCACTCCAGCCGCCACTCCACATGTATCCAATATGTCAAGGCCGTATATGTTATCTGCTGAGGAGTCCAGGCAGAGTGAGGGTGAAGGGGGGTCACAGGTCATTCTGTCCCTACCTGAGCATGGTGTGAGGTACTCCTCCCCACTGCCTCCTACACCTTCCCAGATGTATCATCAGCCACCGTCTGTCCACCAACCAGGCAGACTGATTGACACGGGATCCCACATGATGTCCTTAGGGAGTCCAGGTACTCTGGTGGGAGTGAACATAGCCTTCAGTGAGAATCTGATGCCTCACAGTGGCCTGCTAGGCTCAGCTTCCAGCGGCGTCCCAGTAGTGCCTTATTCTGTCCCTTCAACAGTACCTGCTACCACAGGCTCTTTAAATAATGGAATATTGCTGGTTCAAAGCATGGCTCCCAGCGGGGCCTGTGCCATAGCTCCCTCGATGGATCGGATGCTGCACTTAAATCCCTACAATCTTGGGATGCCCTCAGCGAGGCTTCAGCCATTGCTGACTTTAGATTCCCAGGACTCGCTTGTGACACAGTCAAATTCCCAGGAAGGACCTTTGGTATCTGAGCAGCCCACACCTAGTCCACAGGGTTCAGAGAGCCCCAGTACTTCAGGAGAGGCATCTGGGAGGCCACCTCCAGCTTCAAGGCCTTATGTCTGCCCATATGAAAACTGCGGGAAAGCTTACACCAAGCGCTCTCACCTCGTGAGTCATCAGCGTAAACACACAGGTGAGTGAGGTGTTGGGTGGAGAAAGGGATGCAAGGATCTTTGCTCTTTCGGAAAATTTTTTGTTTGGTTTTGGTTTTGGTTTTTTGAGACAGGGTTTCTCTGTAGCTTTAGAGCCTGTCCTGAAACTTGCTCTGTAGACCAGGCTGGCCTCGAACTCTCAGAGATCCACCTGCCTCTGCCTCCCAAGTGCTGGGATTAAAGGCATGTGCCACTACCGCCCGGCTTTTTTTTTTTTGATTTATTATGTGAATGAGTGTTTTTGCCTTCATGAATGTCTGTATACTGTATGCATACCTGGTCCCTCCAGGTATGGAGGCCAGAAGAAGCTTGGATCCCTCAGAACTAGAGTTAAGCAGATGGTTGTGAGCCACCATGTAGGTGCTGGGAATTGAACCTGGGTCCTGCAAGAGCAGCAAATGCAACAACTGAGCCAATTGTCTGGTTCATCTTTTTTTTGGATTTTTTTTTTTTTTTTTTTTTTTTTTTTTTTTTTTTTTTTTTTTTTTGGTTTTTCGAGACAGGGTTTCCGTGTAGTTTCTAGAGCCTGTCCTGGAACTAGCTCTTGTAGACCAGGCTGGCCTCGAACTCAGAGATCCGCCTGCCTCTGCCTCCCGAGTGCTGGGATTAAAGGCGTGCGCCACCACCGCCCGGCTTTCATCTTTTTTTTTTTCTTTTTGATTTATGCAGGACCACTGATTTATTGGGACTGGCCCTTTCTCTTCCAAGCTTGGAATCAAGCCCTTCTGGTCCCACTAGCTCGCCAATCCATCTGGTGGTCCCGCCTCCCACTGGCTCCTTTGTCTTCCCTTTTGATCTCTCTACTTTAAATCCTCTTGCCCCAGAACTAGATCTCTTCCTTCCCAGTGTGTTTTTTTTTTTTTTTCTGCTCGGTTTAACTCTCTCGCCCCTCCCTAGGTGAGAAGCCGTACGTGTGTGACTGGGAAGGCTGCACGTGGTCTTTCTTCCGCTCTGATGAGCTCGGGCGACATAGACGGATCCACACCAGAGACCGACCACATAAATGCTTGGAGTGCGGCCGACAGTTCATGAGATCCGACCATCTCAAGCAACACCAAAAAACTCATCAGCGCATGCCAGACTTCCCGACACCTCAGGCCAACAGCGAACAGATGGACGGACAGCTCGGTGGGCCTCTTGCTCCTGGTCAGGGGCTTTAGCTCCTTTTCCTGGATTCTCTAAACTAAGACCCTGCTGCCCGAGACTGGGTCATCTCTGGGGTAGACGAAAGTTCAGATGGAGACAGGAAGTGGTGGGGAAGCTCACATGAAACTCTTGACACCATCGTGGATTCCTCAAAATCTGGTGCCTCTCAGGAATTAGTGACTTCTGCCATTTAGCCAGATGAGAAGACGGAGCCACAGACTGTACTTAATTAGAAAGCTTTTCTCTTATCTGTCAACAGCAGGGAACACTCTCATGCCTGCCTGTTCCCTGAAACCGTGTTCTCTCCCTGGGTCTTCCACAGTGTCCAGGGCCAGACCATGGAAAAGACATCTTAGTATTAGAAGGTACTGAAAACATTCTGTGCCCTGCATCAGGCTCCTGCTGGCCTTCACCATCCATATGCCCAGAGTTTCTCCTCCCAGGTCTTAACCGGAGTGCTCCACTACAGGACGTGACATCTGGCCTTCAATGGGGCCACCAAAACCAAGCCAAAATCAGTCTCAAGGACACTGATAGTCATGGGGGAAACTCCCGGAAAGAGATTTCAGAGAGACAGGTAGTGATTCTCTCTATCCCCATGAATTGTTGCAAGTATTGCTTGTCCCCGACAGCAGTCTGGGGAGACCTCCCGAGCAGCCTGCAGACACGCCCTTCAAGGCTGGCCATGAAGCAGTGCCCATCATGAAAACGTGTCTGCCTTGGGCCACTGTCCATTCCTTCCGTTCCACTTGCTCTTCCTAACCTTAGTGTTGAATGTCCCCAATAAACGCAGTGTTTGTGCTGTTTATAAATTGGTGTGGGGAATGGGAAGGCTCAGGACAAATCCCACCATAATACATCCTCTCTACCTGGCCCAGGTATCAGGTTGCAGGTTTTCATTTATGTATTTTTTTTTTAAAAAAGTATATTTATTGTGTGTACTCGTGTGGAGGTCAGAGACAACTTTGGGGAGCCAGTGATTTTCTAGCATGTGTGGCCCTGGGATTGAATTCATGTTGTCAGTCTCGGCAGCAAGCGCCTTTCTTGTTGGCCTTTGTTTGGTTTTGCTTTTGAGAAAGGGTTTCACTGTGGTACCCAGGCTGAGTTGCAGGTGTGAGTGCCCACCCAGTTTCAGGCTGCCTCCCCTCCCTTCCCCTCTGGTTCTGAGGAACAATAAGTGTTCTGGTGGTTCACCCTGGCTGTCTTCTGGATTCAGTTGGCCATTTTACTGAGCATTAAGCTAACAGAAAGGAGCTAGGCCTTAAGTCATCCTCTTTGTAGGAGCTCAATAAAGGTTTAATAAGTTGAAAAAAAAGATAAGGAGCTTGGCCAAGCCACCCAGTGGCAGAGCCAGAACCCCAAATATCTCTGCTCCCAAAGTGGGTTTCTTCCCTAAGAGCTGGCACCTTCCATAGGTGTTCGATAGACCCAGACCCAGTCCTATGCCAGGTGACTCCATCTTACACTTAAGGGACCATGTTGGGCTCACTAATTCACAAGCCTCCACAATACAACACATGGGTGTGCGGGCACAGAGAAAGGATGTACCAGGAAGAACAGGCCTCAGTGTCTGAGCCAGACTTTAACCATGGAGGCTTAGCCTTGCCTCATTCCCAGACACCCTTGGTTGAGCGTCCTGAGCACTGAAGAGTTAGGCATGGCCACTCTGATGTTAAGGAGCAGCAAAGACCAGAACTGGCCTCTGCCCGTGGATGTCGGAAGCTGCTGTTAGAAGCGGATGTGTTAGCCTGGAGTGGTGGTACGTGCCTGGAAACCCGGCACTCAGGAGATGAGAGACAGATTCGTTCCCTATTGTGATGTCTACCATGTATGAAAACTGTCTTTTACCTTTGACAATTTTGCCTGGATGTGTATCACAGTGCATGAACGGAGGTAGGTGACAGCTCCCCAGAGTTTCCCTCCTATCCTGGAGGTTCCAGGGGCTAAACTCGGGTCTTCAGGCTTGGTGGCAAGCAACTTTATTACCCACTGAGCCATGCTGCAGGCCCATATATGGAATTGTGGGAACAGGTCTTACGTAGCCCCAAACTGGGTCTGAACTATGTCACCAAGGATAATGTATTCTTTCTCCAAGCGCCAGGATTACAGGTGTGTGCCAAAGGCACTGTTGTGGTGCTGGGGAGAGACCAGGGCTTCAGGAATGCTAGCCAAGCACAGGACACCAAACCACATCTGCCGTGGAAAGCTTGTATCCATGGATGCAATTTAAAGAACACATATTTGCCCTTTTTAGTCACCTGAGTCAAAGCATTCATTTATGTACAGAGTCTCCTTTTATCCTCCAGAGACGTAACCCCTCTTGGATCTTGGTAAGGCTGGTGGTGTTGCATTGATCACATATGGATCCATTGCTAAGCAAAACAGTGATTGGTTTTGTATGGTTTTACTGTTTTTACTGTCTTGAGGTTCAATAAATTTTAATATGAAGATTTCTTAAAAAGTTTGGAAATTTTTTGACTGAATTGTTTTGTCACGCCTCCCCACCTATCCTTCCCCCCACCCTATGATCTGAATGAGAGGGGCCCCCACCGGCTCGTGAGTTTGAGTGTTTGGTGCTCAGCTGGAGGAATTCCTGGAATGACTAGGAGATGTGTGTGTCACTCGGCTGGGCATGGAGGTGTCAAAAGTTCACACATTCCCAGTGTGCTCCCTCTCCCGCCCCTGTGGATGTGAACTCTCTGGATTGCGAGCCCCAAATTAAATACTTTCTTTTATAAGTTGCCTTGGCCATGGCGTTTTGTCACAGCAATGGTAGAGACAATATCATATTTGGAGCAGGATAGGTGGCACATCCTGTAATCACAGCCCTTGAGGAAGTGAAGGCAGAAAGATCAGATGTCCAAGGTCATCTTTGGTTATAAATTTGAAGCCAGCCTGAGCTATGTGAGACCCTGACTTGAGCAGGAGGAGACACAGGCATTTTTTGTTTTGTTTTGTTTTGTTTTGTTTTGTTTTTGGAGACAGGGTTTCTCTGTAGCTTTCGTGCTTCTTGTAGACCAGGCTGGCCTCGAACTCATAGACATCCTCCTGCCTTTGCCTCCTAAGTGCTGGGATTAAAGGCATGCATCACCACCGCCCAGCTGGGAGGTATGGTCTTACTATGTAGTCCAGCTTGGTCTAGAACTTGATATGAAGGCCATGCAGTTTGAACTTGAGGTAATTCTCCTGCCTCGGTCTCCTGAGTGCTGGGATTACAGGCATAGACCACCACACCTGGCTGGCATTATTATG
The DNA here is from genome assembly GCF_903992535.2 of Arvicola amphibius. Classification (NCBI taxonomy): domain Eukaryota; kingdom Metazoa; phylum Chordata; class Mammalia; order Rodentia; family Cricetidae; genus Arvicola; species Arvicola amphibius. Next base: position 32,875,900 of record NC_052052.2, read on the forward strand.
ATTTTGAGGTGTGGTTATAAGTTTTTTGTTTGCTTGTTTTTTTGAATTTCAATACTGGTATTGAACTAAGGGCATTGGACAAGGTAGGTAAGTACTCTACCACCAAGCTATATCCTTGGTTTTTACTTTTTAAATTTGAAGCAGGGCCTCCTTCTGTTGCCCAGGCTAGCCATTCAAGGAATGAATTCAATCACTTTCTATTTTCCTGTCTCGGTCTTCTAGGAAGCAGGTTTGTGCTGCCAGGCCCAGCTTGCTTTCATTTTCTTTTTTCTTTTTTTTTTTTTTTTGATTTATTTATTTATACAGTATTCTGCCTGTAGGCCAGAAGAGGGCACCAGATCTCATCTCATTATAGGTGGTTGTGAGCTACCACGTGGTTGCTGGGAATTGAACTCAGGACATCTGGAAGAGCAGTCGGTGCTCTTAACCGTGAGCCATCTCTCCAGCCCCCATCTTTGTTTGTTTGTTTTTCAATACAGGGTTTCTCTGTAGCTTTGGAGCCTGTCCTGGAACTAGCTCTTGTAGACCAGGCTGGCCTCGAACTCACAGAGATCCATCTGCTTGCTTCTATGTCCCGAGTGCTGGGATTAAAGGCGTATGCCACCACCCAGTTTATCTTTGTTTTGAGTCAGGGTCTCACAAAATATAGTACTAGATGGAACTCACTTGTAGTTGCCAGCTCTCAGAGACTTGCCTGCCTGTGCCTCCCAAGTGCTGGGATTAAAGGTGTGCACCACCACACCTGGTTTACTTAAATCTTTTATGGATAGACCCAGAGTGAGCTTTTTGTACATTTTTTTTTTACTTAAATTTTTTTTTGAGACAAAATCTCATTGTATCTTAGACTGGCCTCTAACTTACTATGCAATAGAGGATGGCCTTGAACTTCTGATCCTTCTGCCTCTACCACCTAGCTACTGGGACTATATACCTGTATCATGCAATGTTACGCCTATGTCACAGGACCCCCAAACAAGACCACCACAGAGCCAGTATCCAATGCAAACCTACTGAAGTTTATCGATTTTTCAGACTAGTCTGGACTGAGTTTCAACACACTTTCCCAGCAGGTGGGGGAGAAGGGCCCTGAGTCTTCAGGGGAAGGGAATTTTAAAGGGAAAACTGCAAGGCACGGTGGCACAAGCCTGGGCATTTCAGGATTGGATAAAAGTATACAAGTTTTGATTTTGTTGGTTGGGGCATAGGGGAATTTCAAAAGCAGTGACTGTCAGCAGACAAGAATTTCTTTGTATTTTAAAGATTTATGTATATGAGTATTCTCTCTGCATGTACAACTTTATGCCACCCAGATCCCACTATAGATGGTTGTGAGCCACCATGTGGTTACTGGGAATGGAACTCAGAACCTCTGGAAGAGCAGCTGATACTCTTACTTGCTGAGCCAACTCTCCAGACAAGAATTTCTTTTTTTTATTGATATTTATTGAGTTCTACATTTTTCTCTGCTCCCCTCCCTGCCTTTCCCCTCTTCCTTTCAATCCTTCCCCAAGGTCCCCATGCTCCCATTTACTCAGGAGATTTTCTCTTTTTATACTTTCTACTTCCCATGTAGATTAGATCTATGTAAGTCTCTCTTAGTGTCTGCATTGTTGTCTAAAATTCTCTGGGATTGTGGTTTGTAGGCTGGCTTTGCTTTATGTTTAAAAACCACCTATGAGTGAGTACATGTGATAATTGTCTTTCTATGTCTGGGTTTCCTTGTTGAACTCTAGCATCCAAACACTGAGGAGGAGTCGCCCCCAGAGACCACCTCTCATACAATAGCTGATGCAAAAGCATGAGGATTTTATTAATTCTGTCATGACAGGGTCCCTCAGCATTCGGGAAGCAGAGAGACCCCGACTAGCTAGTACAGGCTACTTTTAAAGGAGAAGGCCATAGAAGCAAGGGGGGGGGGTGTTCTTTGACTATTATGATTGGCTTATTTAAAAGGACTATTACCAAAAATTGGCTGGAGAGCTGTTGATACATCAGATGAGGTAAGAGGTCATTTTGACCCCGTTTCCCAGGGGACTGAATCAAAACATACATGTATGGGTAATTGTTCAGAAACTGAGTCAACATCTTAAAGGTTATCTTGCCCCAATTTCTGGAGAACATACGAGCATGTGTAGCTTTTTAGGTTCTTGGTTCCCAAGGGAGGAGGGGAAGCACTATGGCACGAGGCTGAGAGGATTCAGAATTGTCAGAAATGGCTTCAGAATTGTCTTAAAGTCTTACAACCTCATTCAAAATAATGTTTTCTAGTTCCATCCATTTTCCTGAAAAATTCAAGCTGTCATTTTTTCTGTTGTGTAGTACTCCATTGTGTAAATGTACCACATTTTTTTTTATCCATTCTTCGATCTAGGGGCATTTAGGTTGTTTTCAGGTTTTGGCTATGACAAACAAAGTTGCTATGAACATAGTTTAGCACATGTCCTTGTGGCACGATTGAGCATCCTTTGGATATATACCCAAAAGTGGTATTACTGGGTCTTGAAGAAGGTTGTTTCCTAATTTTCTGAGAAATCACCACACTGACATCCAAAGGGGCTGTACCATCTTGCATTCCCACCAGCAATGCAGAAGTGTTCCCTTTACCCCACATCCTCTCCAGCATAAGTTGTCATCAGTGTTTTTGATCTTGGCCATTCTTACAGGTGTAAGATGGAATCTCAGAGTTGTTTTGATTTGCATTTCTCTGATGACTAAGGATGTTGAACATTTCCTTAAATGTCTTTCAGCCATTTTAGATTCCTCTGTTGAGAGTTCTCTGTTTAGGTCTGTACTCCATTTTTCTTAACTGGATAATGTGTTCTTTTGGTGTCCAATTTCTTTTTTTTTTTTTTTTTTTTGGTTTTTCGAGACAGGGTTTCTCTGTGGCTTTGGAGCCTGTCCTGGAACTAGCTCTTGTAGACCAGGCTGGTCTCGAACTCACAGAGATCCGCCTGCCTCTGCCTCCCGAGCTGGGATTAAAGGCGTGCGCCACCACCGCCCGGCCTGGTGTCCAATTTCTTGAGTTCTTTGTATATTTTAGAGATCAGACCTCTGTCTGATGTGGTGTTAGTGAAGATCTTTTCCCATTCTGTAGGCTGTCGTTTTGTCTTGTTGACTGTGTCCTTTGCTTTACAGAAACTTTTCAGTTTCAGGAGGTCCCATTTATTAATTGTTTCTCTCAGTGTCTGTGCTGTTCAGCCAACAATTTCAAAATAGTGGTTAGATACCTACAAGGACATTTGAAGCAAGCAGACATTGCTTGGACACCCTGGTGGGTCACTTTGACCAGGGCTGGTACAGTTTCTTGGGAATGTTTATGACTTTGCTGGACTACATTCACCCCCTAGTTAGGTCCTGTCTAAAATGGAGTTCTTTCTCAAAATGGAGTTTGTTCTGTTCCTTCAGTACCTTGTCTATTTCGGTCAATGCTGGGAATTTGTGAGTACAAGTACTCTGCCAACATCCCAATCCCCCAACTTTTATTATTTTTTGAGACAGGGTTTCACTATGTAACCCAGGCTGGCCTCAAATTCACAACCCTCCTCCCTTAGCATCTTGAGTACTGAGATCCAGGCACGCACTCCCAAGGCGAGTAGGCCAGTTCGAGTAGATCAAATACACTTGTTTTCCTGTTAAGTGTGCTGCCATGAATATCAAGTATCTTTACCTCATCCTCCAACTGCATGTGTGCTAAGCTGCCACAAGCCAGTTTCCAGAGGTAGCTACCGATTCACTAATAGGTCTTGAGTTGATGCTGAACACAGAATATTTAGTAAGGTTGAGCTTGGTGGGTTTGTAGCATGTGGGTCTAGCCTGTAGCACATGAGTCTAGCCTGCCGCACATTTTCTTGTGGTGTCAGTTACTCGTGTGGGTTGGAGAAAGCAGCTGGTTACTCAGCTCAGGATGAAGACTGTCAGGTAAATTGTGAGTGGGAACAAGCAACCTGCAAGGTATTTGGATGAGCAGAAGAAACTGTTGACCATGGAATCGAGAGGAAGGACTTATGACGTTCTAAAGGGGCTGAGGGACGGGGGCAGAAGAGCTACCCATGGGCTGGAAGCGCTAAAATGGCAGGTCAGGAGTGAATGAGTAGGGCAGGCAACCAAGGCCATGTGGGTCAGGATGCTGAGGAGGTGGGAGTTTCAGATGACAGAATGCGGGATACGGCCATAGGAGAAGGGGGCTGGAGCCAATGAGAGGTAAACGTTTTTGAAAATGTACCTTGGGTGGTACCAGCACCAGGTGATAAAAGAATAAAGCAGACAGGAGAAGGTAAGCGTGTGACCTACACCTGTGACCCTAGAGAAAGGTAGAGGCGGGGGTCAGGAGTTCAAGGTTATTATCCCCACAGAGAGTTCAAAGAGCTCAAGATTAGACCTTGACTCATACCTCACATGCTTATCTTTAATCCCAGCAGTGATCTCTGAGTCTGAGCCCGGCCTGCTCCAGGCCAGCCAGGGCTGTGTAACCTAAAAGAAGAGGACTTGAGATAGACAATAGTAGATCTTAATAGAAGTAAACCCTAAAGGGCGTGAGTGAAGGAGGGTGTTGGTGCCCAGTGCAGCCATGTTCTGGACAAGTGGCTACTGGACAGTCATGATATTTTTTTCAACATCTGTGAGAAACTCAGAGGCAGATGCGAGAGAACTTGGGGTCCCCACAAGGCAAACCCTGAAGGAGCTGGAAGTCACTGAGGATGCGGGGAAATTCTCAGATTGTGAGTCAGGAGTTCTAGAGAATCATTTGAAGGAAAGGATGTCAGGACCCTCGCCCTGCACAATTAGCACCCTTAATTTTTGTTTTTGTTTTTCAGACAGGGTTTCTCTGTAGCTTTGGAGCCTCTTCTGGAACTTGCTCTGTAGATCAGGTTAGACTCAAACTCACAGAGATCCGTCTGCCTCTGTCTCCTGAGTGCTGGGATTAAAGGCGTGCGCCACTATTGCCTGACTTTAGTTCCCTCAGTTTTATTCTTTTGTATACATTTCTTAAATTCCTATGTGTGTCCAGGGTGCTCAGGGATTTCAGTGTAGTGACCACAGCTGTGGTCAAGTAGATCTTAGCAGCTCCTGGGCTAAAGGCAGAAGGCCTAAGCCTGAGGGGTGTGGTTACAATTACAGCCCTACTCTGGTTGCCTTGTGTGGAGGAGGGTGGTTGGGAGCTTGGGCAGAGAGGAGGCAGGTGATGTCTGTCTGTATAACTATGCAGATCGTGAAGTGTGTTTTCTGTGATGAGCAATGTGGCAGATTCACGGCAAAGCTTCTGAATCCTTATCAGGATTCTGCCCCTTCACATGCCAGGCCCTGTGGAGGGATTCTTGCTGCTTCCAGAGTCCCCAGGACCCCTAGATGGAGCCCACCTGTGGACTCGTTGGCAGGTGTGTTGCCTGAGGCTCATTCACTGACAGATCTGCTCTATTTACCTTGAGCTCCATCTTTTGGAGTTTGTGGATTTGAGCTTTGGCTACTTGATCAACCTGTTGTCTCTAAGCACCAATTCCCAAAGTTTAGATTTGCTCCAGAGATTTGTCTTATGGGTCGGGGGTTGGGGGAGGAGGATTCAAAGCAGGCTTTCTCTGTAGCTTTGGAGCCTGTCCTGGAACTTGTTCTGTAGACCAGGCTGGCCTCAAACTCACAGAGATTGGCCTGCCTCTGCCTCCTGAGTGCTGGGATTAAAAGCATGCGCCACCACAACCTGGTTGGATTTTTTATACTAATTTTATTTTTAAATTGTGTATGAGTGTTTTGCCTGCATGTGTGTGTCTGTGTGTGTGTGTGTGTGTGTGCATCTCCTTCATGCAGGTCAGAAGAAGGTGTCAGATCCTCAGGACCTAGAGCTACAGACAGTTGTGAGCAGCCATGTGGGTGCTGGGAATGGAGCCAAGTCCTTTGCAAGAACAACAAGAGGTCTCAATTGCTGAGCCATCTCTTCAGCCAGCCTCCTTTTTTTTTTTCCCGACAGGGTCTCACTTGTGTAGACCAGGCTGGTCGGAACTCAGTGAGAGCCACCTGCCTCTGCCTCCAGAGTGCTAGGATTAAAAGCATGTGCCACCATGCCTGACTCTCATTTTGTATAATTTCCTCCGTGTCTGCCTACAGCTTATCTTACTCCACGTCTCTGCTCGTCTGAACATTCACCAGTCCCACCTCATTCACTGACTTTGAAGCTGTAGTGCTGCCCAGCAAGCTGTCCCATTTCTGCAGCCCTCTCTACCAGGCCTTGCTCACGTCCAGCCTTACCCAAACCACCTCAGCAGACCCTCCGCTCACTCCTTCCTGAGTACTGGGGTTACAAATGTGTGTCACTATACCCAGTCCCCTAGATTTTAAATTCTCTGTGTATCAAGTTTTGCCTGTTCATGGGGCTGGAGAAGTGGCTCAGGGGTTAGGAGCACCTCTGCCCTTGCAGAGAACCCAGGTTCAATCCCCAGCACCCACACGACCGCTCATAACCTCCTATTAGCTCCAGTTACAGGGCATCTGATGCCCTCTTCTGACCTCTGTGGGAACCAGGCTTACATATAGTGGACACACAGGCAAACCATTCACTGCATGTGTGTACAGATATTGAAAACAAAAACAAAAAACTTGCCCTGTTGAGTTCACAGCAGGTTGCCTCTTGCTCTTTCTTGGCTGAATTCAGACGGACGATGTCTCAGGGCACACTTGTCACCGCGTGATAGGGATTGTGCTTATCACCCAAGACAGCGCTCTGCACACTGCCATGTCTGTTAACGAGTCCATTAAGTTTTAAATAAAATGTAATTAGGGGCTTTAATGTGAAATACTTCATGGGTTGTTATGAGTTTTAGTAAAATGTGAGGGACATGATTGGGGGTTTTAGGATGGGTTGGGAATATGTTACCATTTAAGTTAATGGAAGATAGTCTCCTTTCTTCCAAAGATTCATGATCCAACAGATTAGATGTGGATAATGAGGGAGAACTATCATCTTTTCTTTCAGTAGTTGTTGCATTTGATGTAAGACCCAAGCACAAAATTTCCCTGGTCTCTTACCCCTGCCGTAGAGTGTCTTGTTACTGATGTTTTCCACTGTTTTGTGTTTTGAATCTCGAACGTCCTTGAATGGCCTCATGTGCTGGAAACTTTGTCTCCCACCTGAGGTGACACTGGGAAGTGAAGGGACCATTGGGGACCAGTAGAAGGAAGGAAGACCTCTGAAGGTAAGGCTTTACTGCCCCAGCTTCTCCTCTTTCTTCTGTTGAGTGCTGCCATGACAACCGCAAGCTCACAGACAATGGGGCCAACTCATTATGGGCTGGCAACTGCAAACTCTGAACCAACATAAATAAATATTTCCTTTCCTTTTTACTTTTTTTTTGACATGATCTGTAGATCAGGCTGGCCTCATACATGTCTTTGAACTCCTGGTCCTACTGCCTCTGCCTCCCAAGTATGGGATATAGGCGTGTATCACCAAATGCAGGGCTAGTTCTTCACTGAGTTACTTAGGACTTTGGCCACCGTGAGTGAATTGAGCACATTGGTCTTATCAACACCATGAAGGAATGTTAGAGATGGAACATACGCAAGTTCCAGAAGCCCATATATAATAGAGCATAATATTTATAAAGTTCAAATTGGAAATTACTGTTTTTGTTGTTGTTGTTGTTGTTGTTGTTATTTTAGGTTTTTCAAGACAGGGTTTCTCTGTGTAGCCCTGGCTATCCTGGAGCTAGCTCTTGTAGACCAGGCTGGCCTTGAACTCACAGAGATGCACCTGCTTCTACCGCCCCAGTGCTGGGAGTATAAGTGTATGTCACCACTGGCGTGCCTGGAAATTATTTTTATTTTTAAATTTATTTCTATCATGCTGGGAATTGAACCCAGTGTCTTGCACATGCTGGGGGTAGGCCACACCCCCAGTCCTGTTATTTTTAAATACATACATCTGTGATACAAAAAGGAAAACTAAGGCAATTTATTTATGTAAAGTAGTGGGTAGTCATTAATTCTGGATGACGGGTGATGGAGTAGAGCCTAGACAGATAAAAAAGTATTGGCAAGCCGGGCGGCGGTGGCGCACGCCTTTAATCCCAGCACTCGGGAGGCAGAGACAGGCGGATCTCTGTGAGTTCGAGACCAGCCTGGTCTACAAGAGCTAGTTCCAGGACAGGCTCCAAAGCTACAGAGAAACCCTGTCTCGAAAAACCAAAAAAAAAAAAAAAAAAAAAAAAAAAAAGTATTGGCAAAGCAAGGCATGTAGTGCACACCTTTAATCCTAGCACAAGGGAGACAGAAACAGGCGAATGCCTTTAATTTGAAGCTAACCTGGTCTACACAGGTAGTTCCAGGATAGCCAGGGCTGACAAAACAAACAAAAAACCAACACAACTTGAAACAAGGTGTCAATATTCAGTCTCAGAACAAGAGTGGTTCAAGGCCCTCACAAAGAACTTCCTTTTGAAAAAGGGGGGATTCTATGAGAACTCTTACAAGTGAATGCACATCCTTTATGTGTTCTCCCCCCATTTACTGGTTTGTGTATTCATAGAAACCAGAAAATTTGCATTTTGTTCACGATGTCTCCTACCGTGGTGTTTGAGGAACTTTTTGCCACTCAGCAAATTCATGAACAGTCTGGCATTGTCTCTCATAGTTACTAGTTTTATTGGCATGGACTGTCCTGCTGGGCTCTAACATAGCATGCCAAGGATCTTTGCTTTTTTTAAAAAAACAAAACAAAACAAACAAACAAACACAACTATTTTTATGCTAGGTAGAGATGACACAGGCCTTTGATCCCAGCACTCGGGAGCAGAGGCAGTTTGAATGCGAGGCCAGCCTGGTCTACAGAGTGAGTAAATTTTGTCTCGAAAATCAAAACAAAAACAAAAAAGCAAAACAACCTGAAAACTATTTTTATTAAAGTTATGGATGTTTTGCCTGCGTGTACATCCATGCATCATGTGTGTGCCTAAGAAAGCATCAGGTCCCCTGAGACTGAAATCTGATGCAGTTGTGAGTTGCCATGTGGTCGCTGGGAGTTGAGCCCAGGTCCTCGGAAGAGCAGCTGCATTTCTCCGAGGCCCCCGATCTTTTCTCCTAACACACTGCTTTGCTTGCTCCATGTATTGATAAGAGACTAAAGAGTGACGTGCTCCCCTGAGCAGAAGAGTTAGCCCAGACTGAGCATTGTCCTTTCCAAGGCTAGAGGAGAAACACCTTTAGCCCTTGTGGAATCAAAGCATGTAGTTACACTTTCTTGTCAGACTTTCTTTGGGGACTGCCAGCCCCCAAATAATAACACAGAGATTTCTTATTAATTATAAAAGCTTGGCCTTAGCTTAGGTTTGTTTCCAATTAGCTCTTATAACTTAAATTAACTTGCTTATATTAATCTATGTTCTGCCACACGTCTCCCTACCTCTTCTCCATGCTGTAATCCAACTTCTTCAGTCTTGCTGGTATCTCCTACATGCCTAGATTCTAGCCCTGAGTTCCTGTCTTCCTGGAAGTCCTGCCTACTCTCTCCTGCTTAGCTACGGATTTCTCAGCTCTTTATTAAACCAATCAGAAGGCACCTTAGACAGACGACATCTTTAGAGTGTACAAAAAGATTACAAAAGCATATGCAGGCCGGGCGGTGGAGGCGCACGCCTTTAATCCCAGCACTCGGGAGGCAGAGGCAGGCGGATCTCTGAGTTTGAGGCCAGCCTGGTCTACAAGAGCTAGTTCCAGGACAGGCTCTAGAAACTACAGGGAAACCTTGTCTCGAAAAACCAAAAAAAAAAAAAAAAAAAAAGCATATGCATATGTATTCTTTTTATAAGAACTAAGCAGAATTTCTTTTTAAAAAATTAATTGCATATATACTGTATATAGTGTGTGCATGTGGTGTGAGTGTACTTGTCCACAGAGGTCATCAGATTCCCTGGAACTGTAGTTACTGGATTGTGAACCTTAGAAAGTGGCTGTTGGGCACTGAATATGGGTTCTCTGCAAGAACAATATGCAATCTTAATCCCTGAGCCATTTCTCTGTGAACACATGCACACACAGGCATCAGATTTGGTAGGAAGCACTTTTAACTGCTAAGTCATCTCACCAACACCTGTATATGCTCTTTTTTTAAAAAAACATGAATGTGTTTATTGTGTGCTGCTGATATGTATGCCAGGTGCTTCTCCCTTGAGACTCTTCTACACCTGCTGGTAGCGCAGGAGCCTGGAGCTGCAGCAGGGGGCTTTTGTCCCGCCTGAGGCTCCTGTCTTCCGCAGCTGATGCTACTGGGAGGGGGGTTTCTCTTCTTCACCAGGCATGTTTCCAGCGGGAGGAACTGGGGAGTCACTGTCTACTGCAGCCCGCTCAGGCCTGGGTCCCCTCGGGGACAGGAGCAGATGAAGCCATGAATGCCCTACATCTTCGCTGGAGTGGCAGGGGGCGCTAGATGCCCTCCCTTCTTATTTGCTTTTAAGGAATTTTTTTAAAAAACTTTTATATTCTGGGCCTGAATGCTTTTGTCTGCGTGTATGTACCCCACAGATATGCCTGGTGCCTCTGGAGATGAGAGAAGGCTATCCAATCCTTTGCAAGTTGAGTTGCAGACAGTGGTGAGATGTGACGTGGGTGCTGGGAACACAGGTCTTCCAGAGCAACGGTACTCTTCACCCTGAGTCATTTCTCCAGCCCCCTTTAGTTTTGAAAGCCGGGAAGTCGGGATGAGCTTGGCAAGGCTTGTGGGGAGAGTCACAGTCAGGGTCCCCACGGCCACATCTTTCCCCTGACTTTCATGAGTTCCTCTCAGTTTTGTTGAGGCCTTGTCCCTGAGTAATTGAGTTTAGAGCTCTCTTGGGGAAGGACTTGCTAAGGCCCGGCTCCAAGAAGTAGCAAAACCTTGGCTGCCAAGACCCCCGCCTTACTGCAGCCGTCTACTGTGTCTCCGCCCCCTAGCCATTGCCCAGAGCAAGGCTAGGGGGTTTAGTAGAGCAGGTGAAGGACTTGGGATTTAGTAGAGCAGGTGAAGGACTTGAGAACCCATCTAACTACAAGCAATTGTAGATAAACGACTGCTTAGGGAAGCGAAAGAAGTCACTGCCCATAGGGCCTGTAAAACAGTCTCCACACAGCAGCTGAGTGCTTGCATCTAAAGACTCACCAGTGATAATGGGGGGCTTCGATGTCGCAGCAACACTAGTGGAAAGTAAGCCTTGTGACTGTCATAGAGAGCCACACTGAGAACATGTGCTTTGCCAAAACTGGTATTGCGTGCCCTTCCCACACGCCCCCATCCAGAGGTTTGTGCTCAACTGACGTTTCTGTAGGATAGACTGCAATGTACCTCTGCTGTAGACAGACTGCAACGTACCTCCGCTGTCCCCCTACAAGCAACGTAAATCCAGCTGTTTGACATCACAATCTGGAAAAGGCCTTCTGTTATGGTTTTGGTCCCTGTCCCTTTAAGAGACAAGCCACGCCCATTCCCTCCCCATCCGCTGAGGCAGGCTGATCTTCAGCTTCCGGCCTGAGCGCGCTCTCTTTTCCATCTTCCTTTCGGAGAGGCAGCTTCGCTTCTGCCTCTCTCCCCTCTCCCCTCTCCCCTCTCCCCTCTCCCCTCTCCCTTTCTCCTTTAATAAAGCTTTATGTCTATTTTCTGGGTCTGTGCCGTTAACCCGTGTGTTCCGAGAGTCTCCGCGCGGCTACCAGCTGCCCAGCTACGATCTTTAAGAACAAAACCTTCCATCTTCAGTTATGTCAACAACAGTCTTCCGTTTGGTCCAGAAAACAGGCCCTGCCCGATAAAGACTGGAGGACTGACCAGGGTCCCCTCCCGGGGAGTCTGAAGATGAATTAGAGTCCAGCCAGTCTTACCGGTACCTCTTGGGTTTCAAAAATAAATTAAAACCAGGCATAAGGGGTCTGGAGAGGGGGCGCAGTGGTTAAGAGTACTGGTTGCTCTTCCAGAGGACCCAAGCTCCAGTCCCAGCAACCATATGGTGTGGTTCACAACTGTCTGATCGTCAGTTCTAGGGGATCCAACACCCTCTTCCGGCATCTGCATAGATGTGGTGCACAAACATGCAGGCAGAACACCCATATACGTACAATAAAAAAAAAAGTTTAAAACTGGAAAAAATAGTTGGGCAGTAGTAGCACATGCCTTTTATCCCAGTACTGAGGAGGCCAAGGGAGGCAGATCTCTGTGAGTTCGAAGCCAGCCTGGTCTACAGAGCAAGTCGGAGGACAGCCAGGGATACACTGTCTGTCTCAAAAAGACAAAAATAAAAACAAATTGAGAAGAAAACAGACTAAAAACAAGAGTTAGACTGAGCTTCTTCCATGGAACACAAACAACATGGTTGAGCAGTTAATATCCAGAAGGCACCCAGAATCCAGGGCAGTTCCTAAGTGCGCTCTGATGAAGGTATAGCATGGTATCTCGTTCCAGAGATGGACTTCCAAGTGTTTGGCCTTCTCTGCCCCACTGAATGACAAGTGGTGGTGGTCCATTGGTACTGTCACACAAACCGTATGAGGATCTTCATAGAACCCATCTACCTGATTAACCAGAAGGACCAACCTTTGAATGGGGTTTATCCCATGATGCCCAGAGCTTACCAATGGGTCATCCGGCCCCTCAGTCCTCCAATCTGAGCTCATGGCAGGACACTGACTAGAGATGACACTTGGCTTTTGAATCCAATAAGCTCCTGAAAAGGCATTGTTTACTTGGCAAGACTCGTCTGATGCTTCAAATACACAGAAATTAGTTAATAGTCATAGTAGTAATACTATTAATTAACAAATTACATAAGACTATAAATAACACATGTACATTACATATAATAATAATTATTATAAGTTAGTTTCAGGGTTCTTCTTGGTTTTGTTTTATTTTTGAGACAGGGTCTCTCTAGGCTGGCCTAGACTTGAGATCCTCCTGCCTCAGCTCCTGAATTCTGGCATTATAGGAATGTGCCATCACGCCCAGGGCAGTCATCTTATTATTATTTGTGAACCCAAACCATCCCTGCATTCTGTTACCCAACACCAAAACATCTCCCTAAGGATCAACTTGCTCCAGGTAGAGATAAGAAACCAGAATTTCTGAAGGTGTTAGAGTGGATGAAAATGTCAAGGATAGGTGGCCCCCTCTCCAATAGAGCGTTCAGAACTCACTGAACCGCTGAGGCTCATGCCTCCAGGACAAGTCAGCTGCAGATAAGAAGCAAACCAACAAAAATTTTTTTTAAAAAAAAGCATCAGCAGGAAAAAAGCCGGGTGGTGGTGGCACATACCTTTAATTCCAGGACTCAGGAGGCAGAGCCAAAAAAAAAAAAAAAAAAAACAAAAACAAAAAAAAACCAACCAAACAAAAAACATCAGCTCACAGAAATTCCCCAGCCACCTGCAAAGGTCCCGTGGCTGCATCAAAAGGACAGAAACTGTATTACAAGTTTCCCTACTTCTGCAGAGACAGATACCTGTGGTGTCTTTTAGTAACTTTTGATGGGCTCAGGATCCTCCTCCTCAACCAAGTTTGACAGTTCTTTCCGAATTGGTCCAGCTTTCTCTTCAATTGGTACCATTCCATTCCGACTGGCACCCTGTAAACTCAGGCTTCTAAGCACAAGATGGTAGCAGAATTATTTTAGAATACAACTGGCAAAGAAGAGAAACTAGACTTCAGGGCCCAGCTCCCGTCTCTGACTGGGCCACTACCCCAGACACTCCTGCTGATTTGAGGGAGCCTGAATGAAGACTCCTGGGTCTGATCCCCAGCAGACTCACTCCTGAGAGAAGGAAGATTGTCTGTCTTTCAAGACTTGCCAGGGACAACCTTAGCAGGGGCTCCCTGGGCTGGGGCTCCCTGGGCAGGACGGGAAGCTGTCTCAAGCCCTCCTATAGAACTTAAGCAGTTAGGGCAGAAGCTGGGACACCTATTCCCCTCAGCCTCAGTGGCTCTGCATTTGGGTTGCCATGGTGACTTCACTCCTGCAGCTTCTCCCAGCTCTGAGGACTGCCACTCCAGACTTACTATGGAAGGGACTGTTTGCTGGCACCCCAAAGTCCTCCCAAAAGGCCTTTGCACTTTGACACTTCTCAGGGCTGTAATGACTCTCAGTAGGCTTCCTGCCTCTCTGAGTTTTAAACCTGTACCTCTTAAGTTCCACATGGCAATCTGTTTTAGGCTGTTTTCCATTTAAGGTTGTAAGGTTTTGTTTTTGTTTGTTTTCTTTTTCTTTTTCTTTTTTTGGTTTTTTGAGACAGTGTTTTTCTGTAGCTTTGGAACCTGCTCTGGAACTAGCTCTTGTAGACCAGGCTGGTCTTGAACTCACAGAGATCCCCCACCACCACCTCTGCTGGCAATTAAAGGCGTGTGCTACCACTGCCCAGCCCTGGCTATTTATTTTCAATCGTGAGAGTATTTATGTTTCTGTATGGATATATGCATGTGCGAATGCAGTTATTCTCCAAGTCCAGAATAGGGAGCTGGGTCCCCAGAGCTGGAATTATAGGTAGTTATGATTTGCCCAATGTCAGTGCTGAGAATCCAACTTGGATCCTCCATACGAGGATAGCATGGGCTCGTAAGTGCAGAGCCCCCTACCCTGGGGTTTACACCCTGGACTCATGCTGCTTGTTAGACTAGCAGAGAGCCATGGAAACTGTTGTGGGGTATCCACCAGAGAAGCCTGCTCAGACCTGGGCCCTGTTACATTCCACACTGCTCTTAGTGAATGACTCAAATCATGGACTCAACCTGCTTTAAAGAGGTGGAGATGGGGGAAGTAGAAAAAGACAAGATCTCCTTGGGAGAGGGCTTAAGGGGAGGGGAGAGGCAGGGAGGGGAGCAGAAAAAAATGTAGAGCTCAATAAAAATCAATAAAAAAAAAGAGGTGTAGATGGGGCTAAGGGCCATTAACTTTCCTGAACTGATACATAATTGGCCATATAGTTTAAGATCCAGGGCCCGGCCATGAATCCAATCACAATGAGAAGGAAAGGCCCAGCCAGTGCTGAGAGTGGAACCGGGGGGACCAAAAGAACAGAGACTGGTACTAGTCATCTAATTATGCTTTTGTCTCTTTTTCTGTTTGAGGCTTTCCTCTACCATGGCAAGATTTTCTCTAATTACTCATGATCAATTAGTATAGAAACAAGTTTTTCCCAAAGCCAGCGCAATCACCTTATCTCTTGAGAAGAAAGTCTGAGCCTCTCTGCCTTTGTAGGACCATTTCTGTAAGGGAATCTAACTGTTGAAAACATTTAATACCTCTAGGTCCTGATCAACCTGTCTACTTAGTTTGGAAAGCATCAGAAGAGGCGCATTTAGTCACCATACCCACCAAGTAGTCTCAGGAGCTCGGTAATATTGCTGCTGTCTGAACGAGTTAACCAGCAAAGCAGAATAGCAGACATCAGAATAAGGGGGAGTTTAGGTTAAAAGTTTCAGTCCTTTCCAAGTCTTTAAGGCTGATTTGGACTGGCCCCAGTCATACTGCATTCTGATGATCCATGGGCTGATAGTTTGGTTAGTTCCTATTCCTATGTAATATAGGAAGCTGGTGTCCTAGCTTAATTAGCAACTGCAGCTGATTTCTGGCTGGGAATCATTAACTGTATCCTCAGGGTGCCTTCCTGTGGTATATATAGGGTCTGAATCCTAGGTTTTTCCTATTTCCCAAATGTCAGAATCTTTCTTTCTCCTTTTTTTTTTTTTTTTTTTTTTTTTGGTTTTTTTTGAGACAAGGTTTCTCTTTAGCTTTGAGCCTGTCCTAGAACTAGCTCTTGTAGACCAGGCTGGCCTTGAACTCAGAGAGATCTGCCTTCCTCTGCTGAGATTAAAGGCATGAGCCACCACTGCCCAGGTCTGTATTTCTATTTCAAGAGACAAACTCTCTCCTCTCTCCGTGAGAATCAGACATTTAAAGTGGGCACCAGCAAGCAAAGGCCAAGATGAATATGGGATCTGGTCTGCAGTCACACTAGCTAATACCTTCCCTGTTTCTGTCTTCCTCAGTTTCCAGTCCAGGTCTGAGGGTGGTGGGGGTTGGACCATGACCCACTATACATATACCCCAGGGATAAAACACAAGATTCAGGAGGAGGTAAAGGAACAGGGAGTGGAAGGGTCTGGGGTTCCAATGAAACCTTAACACGAATGGGCCCATAGTCTGGGAGACAGTCCCTGTGACAGTGACATCCGTGGCTCCAGCTTTCTTGACCTGGTTGTAATGGGTCCACGGAGTAATACCTGCTCTCTTCACAGCCATAGGAGTGCGGAGAGTCACCACGGAGGGTCTTTTCCAAGTTTGTTCCCGTGCCCCAGCTCGAACAAAATGGGGTTCCCGGAGTCAAACAGCAGAAACTGAGTGGTCTCAGAGGTTAGCTGGGTTCCTCTGACAGTCCAGTGAACAGCATTTGTGGAGGACTGGAGGGTCTGCAGGGACTCAAGGAAGAAATGGCTCGGGAGTTCTTCCAGCGGTTGATCAGTGAGCCAGGGAAGCAGTGGGGCAGGGCTTCCAAACACAGTGTCACAGGAGGTAAATGAGCCCCACATCCCCACATGGGATACAACAGGCCCGAAGCTGGACTCTAAGGATAGTTTTGAGTTCCTTTTAATGTTCTGTTTATTTTTTTTTTCTACCTGCTGCCCAGAACTCTGACCTCTATAGGCACAATGAAATTTCCACTATTTGTCTAAAGTTTTAGCCCATTAATTGAGAAATTTTGGCTATGAAAGCCAGGCCATTGTCGGACCTCATTTCTAGGGGGAGGCCAAATCAGGGGACCAGTTTCTAGAGGAGCTTTCAAGGTCCTGTTCGAGCAGTTCCAGTCTTGGTGGAGAACACTTCTAGAAACCTGGAAAAAGTATCTATAAGATAAAGCCGATCTCCATGAAGTCAGTTTCCCCAGAGTTCACTAAGGAGTTGGTCTCTCATTTATATTCCTTCCTGGGAAAGGGCTCCCTGTTTTGAATAGACTTGAGCACAAACCTGACATCTGGCTGGGACATCCCAGGCTGGTCAGTCTAGAAATAAGCATACCTTGGTCTGAGTAACTCAGAAAGTTTCGTGAACCCCAGAGTCCTGCCTGTTGTCTCTGGGAGAATGACCATTCCCTCTGGTGTCCTCCACAACCCCTGGGTTTGAGCTGTCCAGTTCTTTCCCGTGGAGGGAGTCTCAGGTAGTAGCACCAGGTAGGGCTATGTCATAATATAAATAGGCCCCACTGGTCTTAGGGCCATTTGTTCAGAAGCAAGGTCAGCAGCCCAGCAGTGGAGGACACCAAATAGCTTCTCAGGAGGGCCAAGGGTTTTTCTTTTTCTTTCTTTTTTTTTTTTTTTGTTATTTTTTTTTCCCCAGAGAGGATTTCTCTGAGTAACATCTGGCTGTCCTAAAACTCGCTCTCTAACTCACAGAGATTCGCAGGCCTCTGCTTCCTGAATCCAGATCCATAGGTTGAGAACTACACTTCCTTCCCTCCCCCAACCCCAAAAGCTTGATAGGTAGACCCTTGCTGAGCCAGGCTCCTCCCCTAAAGGGTGTGGCCGAAAACTAGGCCCTATAAAAGCCAATGCCAGCTCTCTTCTGTGAGTGGGTTTCTTTCTCCCAGTCCACCTTTAGCGTATCTATCACTGTATCACAGTGGGTACGGCCTGAGTTCTACGTCCTGATTCTGCTTCGGTGAGTCTGGGCCTCGAATCTCCTTGGGAAGGGTTGTCACCTTGGGCTGGAAGTTCTGAGGCTGAGTAGGTCAGAAACGCTAGAAAGACGGGGACTCCGCTAATGGGGAGTAGTAAGGCAGAAGCATTTGAAGAGGTCCTGTTATTTAGGGCTCATTTGCTGAGCATCACGGCCTGTCTTCCACTAGACAAACACGGCCTGTCCAGGTGACAGTGGCGTGCCTCGCCACAACTGCCTTTCCTAGCTGTGGCCATTGCCAAACCATTAAGCGGGATGCAAGGGCGTGTAAAATGCCAGGGCAGGCCGTTATCAGTAACACTCTTGTGTTCGCTTTCCCACGCGCCTCAAGTCCCATGACCTGGAGACAGAGACAGGCAGATCTCTAGTTTCTTTCTCTCTTTCTTTCTCTCTCTCTCTCTCTCTCTCTCTCTCTCTCTCTCTCTCTCTCTCTCTCTCTCCTCTCTCTCTTTCCTTTCATTTTTTTTTTTTTTGGTTTTTCGAGACAGGGTTTCTCTGCAGCTTTTTTTGGAGCCTGTCCTGGACCTAGCTCTTGTAGACCAGGCTGGCCTCGAACTCACAGAGATCCGCCTGCCTCTGCTTCCCGAGTGCTGGGATTAAAGGCGTGCGCCACCACCGCCCGGCTCTTTCCTTTCATTTTTAAATCAATTATTTGCCTAGAGGAAGGATTTTTTTTTTTTAACAGAACTTGCCTCAAGTTCATTTGAAAAAACAGCACAAAGTCCTGACCATCTGCAAATACTGTATAGATATCCATACCAGTCCATCTCTTCACATCGGCAGACTGAGACCTTTTTTATGAGGCCTTCACAGGGGCCTGGGCCCCTGTGGGAGTCTGAGCTGCAGCTGAGGCCTCTGCCTTGGCTTGAACCTTGGGCTTTGTTTTTTTGGAGCCTATGACCCCTGGCCATGTAGCTTCTAATCCGCTTCCCAAGCTTGGGGTGAGCGATGAAAGCGAGACGGGTGAGTTTGCGGCTGGGGCCCTTTGGCACCTTGGGCTTCACCAGGGCCTTGATGGCCTCTGCGCGTGCGCTCCTGGCGTTTGCATTATTTGCCTGCATCTTCTTCAGGCCTTTCTTGTTGTGCTTCTTGGCAAAGCGCATGTTCCTCAGGAACTTGGGGTCGATCCCCTTGAGAGATTGTGACCAGGGTTTTTTGATGCCATTTCTGTGCCATTTTCGGGACTGGTTGTGTGTGGTGTGGTTTTTTTAATTTGGCCTGAGACCAGAATAGAAAGAGAGGCCGCGGTGCAGCACGGGAAATAGGATCTCTACTTCTTACCTTTGGCTTTTCTTTCTTTAAGAATTTTTTGTGATGTATTTTTTTTTTTAAGTGCAGTGGTGTGAAGGTGTCAGATCACCCTGGAACTGGATTTACAGAAACTTATGAGTTGCCATGTGGGTGATGGGAATTGACCCAGCAGTCAGTGCTCTTAACCGAAAAGCCATCTTTTGCAGCCCCTACATCTCTGATTTCAAGACCAACCTGATCTACATACGGAGTTTCAGCAATTATTTCAGTAATAATAATTTAAAATAATAAAACAAAACCTGTCATGGTGGCACACACCCTTAATTCCGAAACTGGGGATCAAAGCCAGCCTGATCCACACAAGAAATTCCAGGATAGGCAGGACTATGTAAACAGGTACTGTTTAAAAATAAATAAATAAATTATATATATATATAATTTGCATGCGTGTGAAACAGGGTCTCTCTCCATAGCCCTGGCTGTCCTGAAACTCACTATGACCAAACTAGCCTGGAACCTACAGAAATCCACCTACCTCTGCCTCCCTAGTGCTGACATCAAAGGGCACTTTAACCATACCCGGCCTATAAAATAATTGTTTCAATGGTGCTGTGCAGGGGACCAGAAGGATAGAGACCAGAGTGGGTACTGTTGCCCCAGAAATCCCTCCTTCTTTTTTGCTTTTTTGTTTTGTTTTCCTTTTTTTGGTTTCATCCATCTTCGAGGTTTTTTGTTTATTGGTTGGTTGGGTTTTTTCCCCCTTTTTTTGTTTCTTTGAGACAGGGTTTCTCTGTAGCATTGCAACCTGTCCTGGAACTAGCTCTTGGAGACCAGGCTGGCCTCGAGCTCACAGAGATCCACCTGTCTCTGCCTCCCAAGTGCTGGGATGAAAGGCGTGCACCACCACCGCCACCCGACTAGAATGAATTTTTATGTCAGCTGACTTTTCTCTACTACCTCTGCTCTCATTTTCTTCCCTTCTTCTCTGCCACCTTTGAGTTTATTGTATTCTGGGAATCACCTATTTATGTTGTGCATAAAGTCAGCTTGCGGGTTTGTCAAGTTCCAGTAAATGTTAAATGCATCTGTAGCTCTGCTTAGTGGCAGACGCCACTGCATGGAGCTGTTTTCTCCTTACAAACAGTAATGGCTGTGACTCCCACCTCCTGCGGTCATTGGTAGAAAAGTTTTAACCCCCTCGATTTGATTTTGTCGTTTCCACATATCTCTCTGAAACTGTCTGGCCTTTGCAAGTTTCAGCTTAGACCTGCTGGGATTTGGGGACACTCTTGCTTCATTTAGCCTTCCACCATTGTTTGGAAGATGGCAGCAGCATAGGTTCATGCTCTAGAGGTGTCACTGTGTGTGTGCAGGCTGCAGTGGGCAGGTTGTCAGTTCCAGAGTCGGGGAGGGCATGTGAGAGGCAAGAGCACCTTTAGGAAAGAACCGGTGATTGGACGGACTGGCGTGCCGCTGGTGAGGATGAAGAATGGGGTCAGGACTGGGGTCCGAGCCGGGACTGATTGGCCTTCTCACTTTTCTTATTAGGTCCTCACGACTCAAAACCTAGGTCTACAAAGAGCTTGACTCCATCCTCTAAACATCTGAGTTTCTCTGAATCTTCTTGCCACATAAGGACCAGGCAAGAACACCAGCTCAGCTTCAGTCCTGCATACCACTCGCTCCCCCATAAAAGACAGCGATGAGTTATAGTGGCGATCAAACCCAACTGGAAGACTGTCCAATCACTTCTGGGGGTGACCAAGCCTCCTGTTGTGGTCAGACGATGACCCCCAATGCTGACCAGACTTGTCATAGGCATCAGGAGATGGTCCTCAATAGGGACCAGAATGTCTACAGAGATGAGATGAGAACTCTCCTCAGTGGTGACCAGCCTCTTTGTAGGAGTCAGATGACAAGCCCCAGTGGTGAGTTACTCACCCATGGGGCTCAGACAATGACCCCTAATACAAGCCAGACTTTCTGTGAGGGTCAGATGACTCCAAACAATGACTCAATGGATGGGGTTGAGACTACACTCCCCATTGGTAACCAGACTTTCTTTGGGGGTCAGATGACAACCTCCAGTGGTCACCAGACTTCCTATGGGACTCAGATGATGCCCTTTGAGGGTAACCAGGCTCTGTATAGAAGTCAGAAGATAACACCCAGTGTTGTCCAGGCTCAGATGGCCACCCTAGATGGAGACCAGACCTTCTCTGACCCTCAGATGCCAAACCCCAGAGGTGGCCTGACCCATTATACAGGAGAGGTGATGTCCCTTGTTGCCCTTGTTGGTAGCCAGCTACACTTTCAGGACAGATCCCCATCTATTTCAAATTCTCCCTCGGCACAAGAAGAGCTTCCAGAATGTTCTTCAAGCTTTCCTTTGGCACCAAGAAATCTCTCATTCGTGACAGAGGACCTCTGGACTTGGGCCTCTAAGTTGCCAAGGAGGAACAATTGGAAGACATACAAGTGCAAACAATGTGAACAGCTATTTCTAAGAACTTCCCACCTCCGAAACCATATGCGCAAACACACTGGTGGGTGAGGGTCTGTGTGTATGGGGGCAGGGGAGTGGCTACAACTCTGTGTTTTTATAGAGCTTTGATATTATTTGAGATTATTGTCACTTTCTGGAAGTCTGGGACCCCAGGAGACGCTGGGGAAGCTTGCCAAGTTTGAGGGTGGATAAAGAGGTTCTATAGGTAGCTCAGGTCCCAGGCCAGAAGACTGGGCCCCGGGCTCTGTGGTGTCCCTTGTACTACACAACAGGATGAGTGAGATATTTGTAGGCTTGTATTTTTTTTTATCCCCCCCCAAGATATGAAGTCACACCATGCTGTCCACACTGGTTTTGAACAGCCTGGTTGAGAAAACGCTCCCAACCTGAGCCACCAAGTCCCTAGGGCTATTAGCATGTGCCCTGCTCAGAGACTGTTGACTTGATCTCTGTAGGGACTGTCTCTGCTTGGACCTCCTCCTTCTCTGTTACTCCTTCATTGGCTTTCTTGCTTATTCCTTCCTTACCTCTTTTGCTGTTTTTCTTCTTCTTCTCCTTCAAAGGTTTTCTCTTGTCTTTCCAACTCAACTCTCCTGCAATTTTTTTTGTTTGTTTGTTTGGTTGGTTGTTTTTTGGGTTTTGAGAGTTGTTTTTTTAAAATGTTTTTTATTGATTTTATTGAGTTATACATTTTTCTCTGCTCCCCATCCTTTTAACTCTCTCCCGTGGTCCTCATGCTCCCAATTTACTCATGAGATCTTGGAGAGAAGGGTTTTCTCTGTAGCCTTAGACCCTTCCTGGAAGGGACCAGACTAGCCTAAAATGTACAGGAATCCACCTGTCTGCATCCTGAGTACTGGGATTTAAGTTGTGTGCCGCCATCACCCCCAGGCAGCTATTCATTTTCATATTTCAGTCTCTTCCTTCTTGGTTAGCCTTGTCCTTGATTACTGTCGGGTCCCCTGACCCTTCTTTCCCTGAGTGTAACAAACCTCTCTTTCTCTCTGCTTCAGGGAAGAAGCCCTACAAATGCCCCATGCCTGGATGCCAGTGGAAATTCACCCGCTTCATTGAGCTCAGCCAACACATGAGAAAGCACTGTGATAGGCAGTCCTCTAGTTGAGCAGTGTGGAACAAGGTCTATTCACGATCAGACAACCTAAGGCAGCATCAAAAAAGGCAGCACCCGGCATCGTAACCCATCAGTCCACCAGGAAGCGTGTGAAGCTGTTAATACATGTTCTGCAAGGACTCTCAGCACTAAAAAAATAAATTTCTTCTGATTAGACATTGTTTGAGATCAGTGGTGCCGGCACAAGGACTTTAAATTCAGCACTTAGGAGGTGGCGCAGCTCTAAGTTTAAAGCTAGCCTGGGGATGTAGTAACCCTCTCTCAGGAGAAAATAATTATCATCAATGAATAATAGTTTGCTTTAATTATTAAAATGTGGGAAATATACAATGCTTTAAAATTGATGTTGATGATTCTATTTGTGGAGTTGATCTTTTGCCTTTTTTGTAGGCTCTGGAGACCAAAGTCAAGGTTATCATGTGTGTCTACCTTTAGCTACTGGGCCATGGGTTTCTCTATAGCTTTGGAGCCTGTCCTAGAACTAGCTGTTGTAGACAAGGCTGGCCTTGAACTCACAAATATCCACCTGCCTCTGCCTCCCGAGTGCTGTGATTAAAGGTGTGCGTCACCACCGTCCTGCTAATTCTGAAAATTCTTACATGGGTCTTTCAGAAAAACAAAAGGACATTTTTGTGGGCACTGTATTCTGCCTAAAAACAATAAGTTGGCATATTTTACTCAGATAATGTGTGAACTTTGTTTTAATAAACAAAATTGCTAATAAAAATTATCACCCAAGTAGCAAGCCAGGCATCGTCTTGTGTGTTCCTGTAACCCCAGCTCTATGGGGGCGGGGCTTAGAGACAAGAGAAGTGCTGGATGCCAGTCTAGCTTAAAGAAAAACCCGCTGCAGGTCCAGAGAGAGACATGGCCGCCAAGAAAAGGCCGATCATGATGGAGGACACCAGTGTCCCCCCAGGCACAGATTCACATCCACACACAAGGTTATCAAGTGGGCCAGACATGGTGGCCCCTGACTTCATGCCAGGCTGCTCACTTGCTCTCCATTCATTGTTCCAGCGGGTGTTGGGAACGGATGCTGCTTTTTTGGGCCTCTTTAATTTTATTTATTAGTGTTCTTTTGTATGTTTTTTGTTTGGTCTGGTTTTGTTGTCAGTTGATGGCATGGCATGGGTGGGAAGGACTCAGTTTTCTTTTAGGGGCTGGCCCCTGGCAATCTGACCAGGCTACAGGGAATATATAGGCAACACAGAGTTACTTAGTATTTTATTTTTCTCCTTGTTTTTTTTTGGGGGGGGTGGAAGGGCGTCACAAGGGTGGGGGTATGAACCTGGGAGGACTGAGAAGTGAATGTGATTGGGGTGCATTATGTGAAATTCCCAAACAGGAAAAGGTTTAAGGTCCCATGTGATCTTTTTCACCCATTGTTTTGGGGTGCTTTGAAAAGTATTTTTCACTCACACCTCAAGGAGGCCGACTGTAGATCTCAAATACCATGGTTGCCATATGCAACTTTTGAGTTGAGAATCTTGACCAACCCACAGTCATTAGGGAACCACTGTAGTTGGTTTCCTATATACCAGCAAAAGCCAATTAGAAAGTGTAATGGGAAATAAGATTCTATTCACAATAGCAACAAAAACTATTAAGGGCCTAAGAACAAACCTAAAAAGAGAATATATGTCAGATCCTTAAGGATAGTTCAGTATTAGGAAACCCATCAATCTAATTAATCACACTGATAAAATAAAATTGAAAGCTACATAATTGTATTATGTAGCAGCAGAGAAAACACACACACACACACACACACACACACAGAAAAAAAAAACATTTCTGGTTAAAATAATCACTGGGTAAAATGAGACCATGGGCTGAAGGAATTTTTTTTCTTTCAGAACTTAAAAGGAGGCATCACATTCAATGGCTAAACATTAAAGCCGCCCACATTAACTATTTTTAAATGAAAAAGGAACAGTTATTATCCTTTGAGACTTATTTATGTAAAAATGCAATGGAGAAGAATTTGACAGTTGTCCCATCCTCTGGAAGGACCTATGCCAGAGTCTGCCAAAATCAGGAGTCCCTCTTCCCCACAAACAAGACTGCTGGATTTCATACCACAAAACAGGATGCAATTAAAGCCTCACCAAAGACAAAGATGAATTCCAAGGGTCTTCCCTTGCTCTTCTCTTGAACAGAGTCCTGGGCAGCCTATGCCGGCCAGCAGCTCACTCGCCCTAGTTTCTGCTCCTCCCAGCGTCACCTCACACACACCTGGGGTGACAGGTAGGTGCCACCACGGGAGGGCGCTGTGCAGTGCTGGGGTAGAACCCAAACCTTCATGCCTTCTAGGCAAGCATTCCTCCCACTGAGCCCCTTTCTGTTTCTTCTTTCTTGTTAAGATCATCACCAAGAATTATCCAGACATTACTTACCCTGTACCCGTCCTCAGACTGAAGAAAAATGCTTGTTTTTAATTGTCCCAATAATCAAAACCCATGAAACTGATTTTGTTCTTGTTGTGGTGGGATCTGGTGGATATCAGAAATGTAGCCTGGCGTCTGTGAGCAAAAAACAGCTGCCAAACCAATGCGGACAGAACCCTGACACCTGCCTTTATTGTCTCGTGCTCAGAAACAGTACCTTATTTTAGATTCTGTGTACTGGGTTCCTTCCTGTCACAGGCACGCCTGGAGGCTAATCTCCTTGGTGATGCTAGGCCCTATCGCAGTGACAGTATTAGCCATCACAGAACCATTGGTCAATGGTTCTCAGTTTATGGGTGGAAGTAAGGAACTTTCGTGTTGCAGGGTGGGTGCTGTAGGTGATAATCTTGTAGTGATAATACATATTCCAATGAGCTAGAGAAAACAGTTTTTAAATGTCTTCCAATATAAAAAATGATAGATGGCTTTTCCTAAGATGCCATCACAGTGCTCAGTTCTCCCGAGAAAGCTTCAGTACACTGGGATAAGGAGGCCCTCCCAGCAACTGTCTCCCCGTTTGCCTGCACCTACTCAACCCCTTGCTGTACGGTGATGGGGTGACTCCATAGAGGATAAAGTCAATGCTCTCATTAAAGCAGCGGTGTCAATGGCCAGCCTTTTAGGTTTGCTTGTTTGTAAAAGTCCTGGCCTATGTCAACATTGGAAGCCTCATTTGCAATGCGGGCACTGGTGGACCTGCTCCAGCTGCTGGAGTTGTGCAAGTAGACAGTCATGCCCTGTCCTCAGTGCTGCCCCAGCTGAGAAGCACAAGCAAAAAGAAGAATCTGAGGAGTGTAATCATGATATGGGCTTTGGTCTTTTTTTTTTTTTTTAACTAAATCTATATTGTTTGTTTGTTTATCAAGACAGGGCTTCTCTGTGTAGTTTTGGAGCCTGTCCTGTTCAATAGAAAGATGAACTCATTGGTCTGAAAAAGAAAGAAAAAAAATGTGTAAAAAAGTAGATGTCTAAGTTAATTGAAATGTTGTACAAAATACACAAATACAAAACATCACATACTCCAGAGAGAGGCACACTTTTTCCAGATATTGTGGCACATATCTTTAATCCCAGATGTAGAGGCAGGTGGATCTCTATGAATTCAAGACCAGTGTCATCTATATAGCGAGTTCCAGCATAGGCAGTTCTCTATAGTGAGACCCTGTCTCATACACCAAACCAAACCTTCAGCACACATTTAACAGTGGTGGTGGGCAGATAGCGTAGAAAGTCGAGCAGCGGAATGCTGATCGCTGTCGAAGCTGCGATAGGGCCAGGAGACGTATTATCCCATTCCCTCCAGGTCTGATATGTTTGCAGTTTTCCATAATAAAATTGTATGGCTTCCCCTATATGTCTTCCCATTCAAAGTCATTGAACTTTAAAGATCAAGTGTCAGATCAAATAAAATTTTATATAAATTACTTTCCCGGAGTTGCTTTCTTTGGTCTTGGAAGCCTTTTAACAGATAAAAGTTAAAATATTGTGGAAAAATAAAAGCCCGTTGTCACAGTCTGTTAATCCCACGTGCTTCCCATGAGAAGGGTAAATTGTTCTGAGACAGTTTTACGGGACCTGAGCCCCAACACAGGACAGATCCCCAAGGGCTCTCTCAACTGTTCTCACTCACAACACTTCAGACACCAGCATGGCGACTCTTTACGCCAACAGCCCGTTCTCCATCTCTCCAAACCCTAACCGGGTACCCTGCAACTCAGTCCCCGTGAACCACTTGGGGTTAGCACAGGTTCGACATGTGAAGTGTTCGGTGGGGGTCCCACCCGACTTCAGTCCCCCACTTCAGGTCACCCTCTGCGCTTGCAGTCACCCAGATCTAATCAAGGGTTCTCACGGTTCCCTCCTCGGGTTTAATAGCTGGTTTAAATGGATCATAAAACTCAGGGAAACACTTTACCTCTGCCTATTGACTGGTTATAAAGGATACAAAGGGCAGGAGCGGCGGGCCTGAGGTCCCAGCACTCAGAAAGAAAAGACAGAGGATTAGGAGGAGTTCAGGTTGTCTTCAGCGTCATTGTGAGTTCAAGGCCAGCCTGGGCTATCTGGAAGGAAAGAAAGAAAGAAGGAAGGAAGGAAGGAAGGAAGGGAGGAAGGAAGGACGGAAAGAAGGAAGGAAGGAAGGAAGAAAGAAGGAAGGAAGAGAGGGAGTGAGGAGGAAGGGAGGGAGGGAAGGAAGAAAGAAGGAAATATATACATATACACATATATATACACACACAGCCTAATGAGAAGAAGCTTTTTAAAAAAAATTATTTACGGTGTATACAGTGTTTTGCCTACATGTTTGCTTGCATGTCAAAAGAGAGCATGAGACCTCATTATAGATGGCTGTGAGCCACCATGTGGCTGCTGGGAATTGAACTCAGGACCTCTGGAAGAGCAGCCAGCACTCTTTACCTCCAAGCCATCACCCAGCCACAAGAAGAAGTTTTTTTATAAATAATGAAATGAGGGGGCCGGAGTGATGACTGAGACGTTAAGAGCACTGACTGCTCTTCTAGAGGTCCTGAGTTCAATTCCCAGCCACCACATGGTGGCTCACAACCATCTATAATGAGATCTGGTGCCTTCTTCTGGCATGCAAGCATACAGGGAAGGAATGTTGTATTTATAATAAATAAATAAATCTAAAAAAGAAAAACAAATGAAATGAGCTCCTAATGCTCCTGTCAGTCAGAAATTCCATGGGTTGTAGATGTCCTGAGCCCAGAGACAAAGGGACTGAGAAGGAAACCAGATACACATTTCTGTTTACACCGCAGGCCCCCTAACATGCTAGCCTTTCTGTTACTCTACTTATGTGTGGGTGTGCTGCTTGCGTGTATATCTGTGCACTACATCAGTGCCTGGTGTCCATGAAGGCTAGAGGAGGGTGTCAGATCCCCTGGAGCTGAGTTACAGACAGTTGCAAGTTGTCACGTGGGCGCTTACGTCAAACGTGCCTGGGTCCTTTACAGAAGCGACTGCTGCTCCACCTCTCCACTCCCTCCATTATTGTTTTTAAAAAATATTTGTCATTTTTAGACCCATGCGCATGTGCCTGCATGGGTTTATGTGCTCCGCATGTGTGCAGGATCCCTCAGAGTCTGGAAGAGAGCAGGCCATCACTGCGAACTGGAGTTTCGGGTGGTTGTGAGCTGCCCTGTGGGTGCTGGGAAATGAACCTGGGTCCTTTGTAAGAACAGTAAGCTCTCTTCACTGCTGAGCCGTCTCTCCAGCCCCCTGTTATTTTTTTTCCCTTTAACTCAATGAGGGCAGGTACTGAAGCAGAGACTCAGAGAAATGTTGCTTGCTCCCCATGGCTTACTCAACCCGCTTCCTTATATAATCCAGGACCGCGTGTGTGAGGTAGCACTACCCATAGTGCACTGGGCCCTCCCATACCAGTCCAGAAAATGTCCCACAGGCTTGCCTACAGGTCTGTGTTATGAACACAATTTCTTAATTGACATTTCCTCTTTCCAGATGACCCCAGTTTATGTCAAATTGACAAAAATAAACAAAAACATCACACTTTGAAAGAAAAAATTAATATCTAAAAGAGGTTCAGATAGGTCCAGATGGGTACTGGATCCTTCCTGAGTCGTCAGACCTTCCTCTGTTAATAGCTCTGTACCCCACCACTCCACATGAAACAAATCCAATGATCAAATCTTGAAAAACGTTAGTGGGACAAGTGCTTTGAAATTGTCCAAGTTGTTATAACCCATAATTCTGGGCAAACAATAAAAACTTCAGGTGGGGGCCAGCACGGTGGCTTGGAGGATTGAAAGCATTTACTGCCAATCTTGAAGGCCATGGAAGAGTTTATTTGGGCTCATGGCGTCACAGGAGAAGGGCCCATCCTGTTGGGGCAGTCTGGCGGCAGGTGGGAACAGTGGCCTGAGATGGAAACAGAGATACCATCCTCAACCAGAAACACAAGGTAGAGACAGTGGCCTGAGAGTAGACGAGGCCGTAGGCTCTCACAACTGGGAGTGACAGACACACCTCCTCCCTCCTACAAGGCCACGTCTTCTAAATCTCTCCAAACAGGGTCACCAGCTGGCAACTTAAGGCTATGAGGGACATTTCTCATTCAAACCCCACAGCCCCTCATCACAGAGCATTTCCTGCCCACCTGAAATCTAAAGAGCAGACACAACAAAGCTTGGCGCATGTTGCTAAAATTCATCTTCTCCAAGTACATAAAGTTTAGTTTTTCCTTTTTTGAGATAAAGTCTCACACAGCCTAAGCTGGCTTTGAACTGTATTTCCAAGGATGACATTAAACTTGTAGCCCTCCTTCTGGGGGCTGCGGTGGCAAACCTTTTTGGCCACGCCCAGTTGATGCAGTGCCAGGATGGAACTGAGGGTCTCCTGTACCCTAGCCAAGCACTTTCCTAACTGAGCTACAGGACCAGTCAAAGAAAGCTGTTTGTGATCCACGGATGGAGACACATCATGGTCTAAACTCAAAAACTGAGTCCTCTGAAAATGATCCCCTTCCATGCTGTCAAAGGTCCTGCCCACCCCACTGCCCACCCCACTGCAGCAAAACTTCAAAGTCTGGACCCTAGGCCCACATCTTAAAGCTCAAAAGGGCCTTCCAAACTCCTGAACCTGCTGGAGACTTTCAGAGAAATTTGGCCAGAAAAAGATTTTTCTGTAGTTCAGGGCGTTTCCCCAAAGGTGATGGACCAAGACTTCTGTTTTGTTTTTGTTGCATGATAGCTTTTTAAAGCTGGTATAGCGAAACGAATTGCACTGATATCCAATCTGCCAAGGACCACTTTCCCTTTTCCGTTTCTCACTTAAGCACAATAGGCTCCTTCACTTGATATTGCCCCCTGATACACACCATAGGAGCTACAAAAAGATTTCTCAGTAGGTTTTGTTGAGGATATGCCAAGAGTTTCAGACCGAGAAAAATGTTTTCTCTTGTCCACCACTAGATGGCGCTCGTTCCCAACTCCCACTTCTAGGGCCTTTATAGGGTCTGTGGGGGGAATTGGCTCTTCTGTTTGATTCTTGTGTTTTTGAATAGCTTCCCCAGGGGTTCAGATGAGAAGGATCCACTCTCAGAAAGGGGTGGTGGTGAAATGTGTGTTCAACATAAACACTTAATGGGACAACATGTCGCCTCGGATTTTCCCACTGAGGACTTGTCTTCGGAACTAAACTCACCTCTCCCGGGCTGTTCACAGACAGCTGTTAGCTTTTGGCTGTTACATTGCTGTTTCTTTAGATGCTGCCACCAAACACATTAAGGGAATGTTTCAAGAGAAAGGAGACTGCAGGGGCTGGAGAGATGGCTCAGTGGTTAAAAGCGGCTGCTCCTCTAAAGGGCACAAGTTCAATTGCCAGTATCCACAAGGTAGCTCACAACTGTCTGTAACTCCGATATCTTACACTCTCACACAGATATACATACAGGCAAAACAACAATGCACATAAAAATAAATAAATTTGAAGGAGGAGGAGGATTGGCAAGGCTGCATTTTCTTATGTGTTTATTTGTTTAGCTACTTATTAATATGCTGTTGTTTTTTGGAGTCCTGGGACTCACTATGGAGAACAAGCTGGCCTCAAATTCACAGAAATCCACCTGCCTTTGCCTCCCTAGTACTGAGATCAGTTGCTGTGGGTATGGGCTACCCACAACCAACTAGATATTTTCTTTTTCTTCAATCCTTTCTTTTTTTTTTTTTTTTCTTTTTTTTTTTTTGACACAGGGTTTCATGTAGGCCAGGATGACCTCTAACTTACCTCATAGCCAAGGATGACTTTCTGATCTTTCAGCCTCCAACTCCATAGAGCTGGCATTCGAAGCACTTGGCAGCAGAAAGACCCAGCTGTGTAGTGGATGTGGGGTGAGCAGCCTTTCCTCTGAGCAACAACTCAGCCCCCAACACAGTCTTCTGGTATGGATCGCCGTGATCCCTTGTGGGGCAAAGCTTTTAGTGTAAGGGAGAGTGGCCCCTTCAGAATTGCACAGGACACACACAGACACCAAATTTTTGGCACAAAAAGAGATTTTTTTATTTTACTCTGGGGGTGGTGGTGGTGAAGGGCCTGCAAAGGCAGCAGCTGCAGCAGGCAGATGTTTTCTACAGGACTGAGGGAAAGTAAAGGGTGGGATGTCTGTGCTAGGGTGAACTGGTAAATTCTGATTGGACATGTTAGCCAAATTATGAAATTTTAAAATTTATTTATTTTTCTTTTTTAAGAAAAAGATTTATTTATTACGTATACAGTATTCTGTCTGCATGTCTGTCTGCAGACCAGATCTTATTACAAATGGTTGTGAGCCACCAGGTAGTTTCTGGGAACTGAACTCAGAACCTCTGGAGGAGCAGTCAGAGCTTTTAACCTCTGAACTATCTCTCCAGCCCCCCAAATTTATTTATTTTCATTTTACGTGCACCGCTGTTTTGCCTGCATGTATGTCTGTGAGGGGGTGATTTCCAGGAACTGAAATTACGACAATTGTGAGCCGCCATGTGGTTGCTGGGAAACCAACCCCAGGTCCTCTGGAAGAGCAGTCAGTGCTCTCTATCACTGAAACGTCTCTTCAGCCCCCAAATAATGACTTTTGATAGTTGGATCTTGGGGTTCTGTCTCAGGAATGAGTCAGTGTCTAAAAGAGTCAATGAACGTTGGTGGCTAAATTTTTGTTTTGGTTTTTCAAGTCCTGGAACTAGCTCTTGTAGAACAGGCTGGTCTCAAAGAGACCCACCTGTCTCCTGAGTTCTGGAATTAAAGGCATGCACCACCACCACCTGGCTAAGGCTTTGGGTTTTTGATCCAACCTGAGTATCTGGCGTGGCCTTGGAGTAAGTGTGTGTGTGTGTGGGGGGGGGGGTAGGCCTTATCAGTAGACTTTGGTTTTAAAAGTTGCTTAGAGGCATTTATTTTGTGACAGTTGACTAGTCGTCCATACCTTGTTCCAGACTGGGCAACAGCAGTGGCAGCACAGGTGAGAGGCCAGTTCTCGACTCCCACTTTGTGGATCCACTGAGCAAACACTGGGGTGAGTGGAGAGCAACACTGGCATCCACAGAAACCTCTGTCTTGTGTTAAAATAACAACCGCAGACAAGGGAAAGTCTGAGTCGCTGAAATAACTGCAGGCGACAAGTGAGAGTCGGAGCAGCGAGCTTGGTGCCAGCGCCCTGAAGCCAGAGGCTCATGCCTGCCTCAAAAACAATCAAAATGACGCCAAGCAAACAAAATGGTAAACATGGTGCCGACCGCTTTTGCCTTTCCCTTTCTTCCCCTTGCTAAAAACTGTTAGATTATATTCATAAAGTTAGCCACCAAAAGCCGGGCAGTGGTGGCACATGCCTTTAATCTCAGCACTCGGGAGGCAGAGGCAGGCGGATCTCTGTGAGTTTGAGGACAGCCTGGTCTACAAGAGATAGTTCCAGGACAAGCTCCAAAGTTACAGAGAAACCCTGTTTCGAAAAACAAAAACAAAACAAAACACCCCAAAACAAAACAAAACAAAACAAACATCAACAACAAAACAAAGCCTCTGTGAGCTTGAGTGGGTTCAAGGCCAATCTTTAAGGGTGGAAAGGTATTTTGTTTTGTTTTGAGATTTTCTTTTTCTGACTCATTTGGTTTGGGCTCACAAGAGTCTGGTTCCCTTTCTTCTGGGCCTGTGGTAAGCAAGACTTGGAGATACAGGGGGCAGAAAGGAATAGAGCTGCCCGTTAACTGTAATCAGGAGAGAGGAGGGGAGTGAGAAACAGATCGTCAGAGACAGAAGCACACCAAACACTCCCTCAAATACCCCCACCCCCACCCAGTGACCATCTTTCTTCAACAAGGCCAAGGGCAGCCTCTTTCAGCTACAAACTTACAAGGATTATTCCGTTGGTGATGTTACACCCTCAGGCTCTCCTAATTGTGCCACCCTTTAGAGACCAGCTTTCACCTGTGAACCTTTTATTTGTTAGTCGTGGGGGGGATGATGAGGCACCTGTGGGCTGGTCCATTGCATCAAGAACTTGATGCCCCCACACCCTCACCCAGAGACACTAGAGTAACCGTGCGTTCTGATCAGAGGTGTTTTCTGCTCATCCCTTCCACACCTCCCACAGCTCCATGGCCCAAGTCTTGCAAAGTCCCTTTTACAGTTATGCTTGTGAATAATGTCCATTGAAATGCAAAAAAGACCCAAAACACGTTTTATAGATACAGAATCCTATTAGTCATAGGTTTGTTTTGTTATCACACATAAAAGGGAAAGGGGAAATTTCTGGTTGTACTCAGTAACCACGGCTGCTGTGAAACTGCGGTGAGTCTGTAGTCCTTGTGGCTGGCTGCATTTTGGCAGAGGGAGGGCCGGTCCCTGCAGAGCTGAAGTCTAGGCAGAGGACCTGTGTGTCTCTTCCTCTGTAGCTTGTTTTTGTTTTCCTCACGAAAGCATTGCACTCTTGTGGGCTCCAGAGGAGAAGCAGTTGATTTTTTTTTTTTTTTTTTTTTGCAGGTGTCTCCTGCAGGAATAACCAACAGCTCATCAGTGTAACAGAATGAGACCAACTAGCCAGTAACACACTAAACCCTTCTTCAACACATTAGGGAAAGCTGGCAGGTCTTGCAGCAAGGATGGCCCATCCCAAATCTCTGGGAAATATTCTGTCTTAGACAGTGTGACAGACAATACATGGGGCTGGAGAGGGGCTTTGTTGCTTTATTAACATGTCGAGGATCTTGAACTTACGAAAAAAAGATATTTGCTTGCTGTTATGGCCAGGTGCAGTCTGTAGTAATCCCAGCACTGGGGAAGCAGAGGCAAGAAGATGGGCACAAGTTTGAAGCCAGTCAAATCGCCAGGCCAGTGGAGCTACACAGAGAGGCCCTGTCTCCAAAACCCGGAAAAAAAGTGAAAATTCATTTTAGAGATGAGTTATTATACCAAACAGACCATCATCTGCCTCTAGATGAAAAAAAAAAAAAAACCTAAGGACCTCATTTATCCTCCCAGATGCCTTAACAAAAGAAGGCGGGTGGGTGTCTTGAAGATCTGAATTTTGATTTCTCAGAGTTCTGCAGGCAGGGTGGCCAGTCAAGGTGCTGGAAACAGCGCTGTCTCTCCCAGAGCACTCTCTGTGCAAACGGCCACCTTCTCCCCATGTGTGCACAGCCTCCCTGCAATACCCACCCACACCCGCATTTCTTCTTCCAACAACACCAGACCTATTTCTTTCTTTTTAAATTTTTTTTAATCATCTCTTTCTTTTTGGTTTTTGTTTTTCGTGACAAGGTCTCTATCTATCACTCGTGCTGTCTAGGAACTCCAGGAGTTCTCAATGTAGACCAGGCTGACTTCAGACTCACAGAAATCCACCTGCCTCTGCCTCTCATGGGCTGGGATTGAAGGTGTGGGCCACCAAGCCTGACACCAGTCATTGTTTCTAAGTGGTAACATCATTAAAGACCAGGCCTCCAAATACAACTGTATACTTAACTACTGTAGACTGACCTGCAAGAGGATTTGGGAATGGGTACAATGTAACAGTTGTAGACGGGTACAGTGTAGCACTTGCAGAAGGCTACAATGTAGCACTTGAGGACAGGTATTATGTAACACTTGCAGACGGGTACAATGTAACACTTGTGGACAGGTACAACGTAGCACAGGAAGACATTCTTCAGAAGAGATTTAGTTACAGTGTAGTACTCACACACCCTGAGTTCCTTTTTTTTTTTTTTTTTTTTTGGTTTTTCGAGACAGGGTTTCTCTGTGGCTTTGGAGCCTGTCCTGGAACTAGCTCTTGTAGACCAGGCTGGTCTCGAACTCACAGAGATCCGCCTGCCTTTTTGTCGCAGATTGTGTGTCTGTCCCTCGGCTTCTGCATAATCTGCTCAGAAGAGCTCAGACCTGCTGCCGGTCTTACCCCAAGTCCCTCAGCAGGACCAGGAGGAGTGGGGCATCCAGAACTACTTATACAGGCACACTCAGGCCGGACTTCTGGTTGCCCTGGGAGCCTTTCCTTAATAAAATACTTTCACGCTGTTAAAGGAAATGAAACCAGAGGCAGGTCTGAGGAATCTTCGCGCTGGAAGATCTAGCTATCTCAGTCTCGCTGGACAACTTAGCTATGTGACTCTTCACTTGGGTCATTTTGTATAAAAGCTTGTGTTAGGGCTGGAGCAATGTTCAGTGGTTAAGGACACTTGCTGCTCCAGCAGAGGACCTGAGTTCAGTCTCAGTACCCACAATGAACAACTTACAACCACCTGTAACCTCAGCTTCCAAGGATCCAATGCCCTCTTCTGACTTCTGAGGGCACCGCCATGTATATATCACATGCACACATATGCACCCACATCAAAGAATGAAAAATCTTCAGAGCTTGGTGAAGCTGGAGGCTGAGGCACTGTTAAGTTTAAGGCCAACCTGGGATAAATAGTGAGGCCCTGTCTCATAAAAACAAAACAAAAACAAAAACAAAAAACAAATACCTAATCCCAATTTTAAAAAAAGGAAATGAAATTGATCAAACACACAATTCAGAATTTTTTTTTAAAAAAGTAAAAGGGGAGATTGTGGAAGAAGTAAATTAATAAGTGTAAAAGTAGTAAGCATTGCAATTGTAAAATAGAGTTGAACTGGATCCAGCAATCGGGGGCAGAGACAGGAGAATAGCTTAGGTTACTGTGAGGTCAGTTCTGGTTCATGCAGTGAACTCCAGGTCACCAAAAACTACATAGTGAGATGCTGTCTCAAAATAAGTGAATAAATAGACATTAATCGATTTAAAAATCAGTTCTTTGAAAACCACCCAGGTCTTGCAGCCACAGCTCTGAGTGCAGAGTCTGAAACTCTACCAAAGGTACATTGCCTAGGCCACAGGAATCTCAAGATAGCGTACTGTAAGCAACGGGAGTGGCTGTGGGGTCAAACGCTACAAGAAAGGGTGTGGCAATTCAATCCACGAGGGCAAGTTCTTCCAGAAGATGGTGGAACAGAAGTAGCTGTGGGCACAGATGTTTTCTTATTTAGAGAGGTGGTGACGTCCCGGACAGCATGTGGATAAGATCACTGTTGAGACGACATCACGTGATGGCGCTGCACAGTGTGCTGGCCTTCTAACCCATTTCATCGTGTTTGCAATTCCCATGCCTCCCTTTTAGAATATACCGATGATTTTAAAATAAAATTACCAAGAATATAGAAGGACGATGTAGCACAATCAAGTAAGAAATTCCAACGTGGGAAATTGATGTGCACAAATGCACAACCGTTGAACACAAGACGTCCACCCTGAACCAGGAGGAAATCTGAGACGCAAACTTTCCACCGTGGAAAATTTGCTAAAAGAAAAACTATCACAAGACACACAAACCGTAAACTTTGGCTTATCCAAATGAATGATTAGTATCAACAAAAGACATTCCTGGGGTTGAGGGTGTAGTGGTAGCCCTGAGTTAAATCCCCTAAATACAGGAAGAAGGAAAGAGGGAGGGAGAGGGAGGGATGGCAGCAAGAATTTTGAAGCTTCAAACTAACAGAGAGCCATGTAATTAGTCTAGATGTTCATTAAAAATGAGAGGCCAATGATTTTGGACACATAATGCATAAAAATTCAGTTCTGTGGCCATAAAAATAATGGGGGTTTGTGGGAGCTGATTCTCTATGCTAGTGAACTTAAGATGCCATAAATTCAAATTAGAGTGTTACAACACTAGGGTGTCAAGTGTAATTCCCCAAGGAACACATTTTGGAGAAATAAACAAAGTATAGTGTGTGTGTGTATGTGTGTGTGTGTGTATGTGTCTGTAATTTCCAGATATCCATATATGGCAATAAAGTCTTTTGCCACAAAAAGCCAACTAAACACAAAAGAAAATAGGAGCATAGAAAGAGAAGCCATAGACACATAGAAAATGTAACAAATAATAGAATTGCGATCATTCTTGTCAGTAAATATCTAAGATGTGAATGGGTTAAATTCTTTAATCCAAAATCAGAAATTGATAGAATGGGTTTTATTTTTTTTATTAAGTTTTAGTTTATGTTTATGGGTATTTTGCCAGCATGTCTGTACATGCCAGAGGACAAAGAGGGTGTTGGATACCCTGGGGTTGGAGTGATGAACCCACTATGTGGGTGCTGAGAATCCAAGCCAATGCCTCACGATAAGCAGCCAGCGCAATGGGGGGAAGAGACGCCAAGACAGTGGTCTTCAGCCTTCCTAACGCTGTCTTCAACTTTTTCAAACAGTTCCGTAAGTTGTGGTGACCCCCCAACCATAAAATTTTTTTATTACTACTTCATAACTGTAATTTTGCTACTGACATGAGTCGTAATATTTTTTATTTTGTTTTTTGTTTTTCGAGACAGGGTTTCTCTGTAGCTTTTGGAACCTGTCCTGGAACTAGCTCTTGTTAGACCACACTGGCCTTGAACTCATAGAGATCCGCCTCTGCCTCCGGAGTGCTGGGAATAAAGGCTGCTTCACCACCACCCGGCTGAATTGTAATTTAATATCTGATATGCAACTCCAAATAGGTAAAGAACCATTGGTTGCGAACCACTACGCCCCCTCCCGCACCTACCCCTATCCCAAATGCCTGATGGGTAGACCCTTGCTGAGACAGGCACCACCCAAAGGGTGTGGCACAAGGCTAGGCCCTATAAAAGCCAATGCCAGCTCTCTTCTGTGAGTGGGTTTCTTTCTCCCAGTCCACCTTTAGCGTATGTCACTGTATCACAGTGGGTACAGCCTGAGTTCTACATCCTGATTCTGCTTCGGTGAGTCTGGGCCTCGAATCTCCTTGGGAAGGGCTGTCACCTTGGGCTGGAAGTTCTGAGGCTGGGTAGGTCAGAAACGCTAGAAAGTCGGGGACTCGGCTAATGGGTAAGGCAAAGCATTTGAAGAGGTCCTGTTATTTAGGGCTCATTGGCTGAGCATCACGGCCTGTCCAGGCGACAGTGGCGTGCCTCGCGACGACTGCCTTTCCTAGCTGTGGCCATTGCCAAACCCTTAAGCCGGATGCAAGAGCGTGTAAAATGCCAGGGCAGGCCGTTATTAGGATTAGAGTGTGTTTGCGTTCTCACCCGCCACAAGTCCCATGACCTGGAGACAGAGGCAGGCAGATCTCTCATCTCAGATTTCAAGACCAACCTGATCTACATATGGAGTTTCAGGCTAGCCAGCGCCTATCTCAAAATAGTAATAATAATTTAAAATAATAAAGTTGGGTATGGTGGCATACGCCCTTAATTCCAGCACTGGGGATCAAAACCAGCCTGATCCACACAAGAAATTCTGGGATAGGCAGGGATATGAAGAAAGGTAATATTTCAAAAAATAAAATAAAATAAATAATAAAAATATTTTTTGCATGTGTGTGAGACAAGGTCTCTTTACATAGCCCTGGCTGTCCTGAAACTCACTATGACCAAACTAGCCTGGAACCTACAGAAATCCACCTACCTCTGCCTCCCTTGTGCTGACATCAAAGGCCACTTTAACCATGCCCAGCCTATAAAATAATTGTTCCAATGGTCCTATGCGGGGGACCTGAACGATAGAGACCAGAGTGGGTACTGTTGCCCCAGAAATCCTCCTTGTTTTTGTTTGTTTACTTTTTCCTTTTATTCCATTTTTGGTTTTTCGGACAGGATTTGTCTGTAGCTTTGGAGCCTGTCCTGGAACTTTGTAGACCAGGCTGGCCTTGAAAACACAGAGATCTGCCTTCCTCTGAAACCTGAGTGCTGGGATTAAAGGCTTGTGGCACCACCACCCAGCAGGTACTCATTTGGATCTGGAAAGCTCCTCTTTGGAGGAAATAGCTATCGGCCTAGAGGAACTTCCGCCTAGCTGTCTGGGAAGAGGGAAGGTAAGCATGTATTAACGGGATAGCAAATACATTAAGATGGTCTTCTGGGACTATATTATAATTATTTTTTATCTTTTGATTTTAGTTTATGTATATCTGTCTGTTTCAGAGTATGGGAATGAGAGTAACTGTCTCTGGCACCCAGAAGAGTGTGTTAGGTTTCTCTGTGTAGCCTTGGCTGTTCTGGAAATCAACTACCATAGACCAGGCTGACCTCAACTCAGAGATATGCCTGCTTCTGCCTCCCAGGTGCTGGAATTAAAGCAAGTGCACCATGCCCGGCTATTTTATTTATTATAGGGTTTCTCTGTAACTTTGGAGCCTGTCCTGGAACTCGTTCTGCAGACCAGGCTGGTCTCAAACTCAGACATCCACCTGCCTCTGCCTCCCATGTGCTGGGATTAAAGGCCTGTGTTGGGTTTTGAGACAAGGTTTCCCTGTGTAGCTCTGCTTGGCCTCATTCTAGATAAGAACTCCTCACTCCCCTCCCCCACCCCTCAGGCAGCCTCTGGTCTCCTGTGTGGCTCTGTAGAGGACCTCAAGGAAGCCAGATCTCACTGTTGTCTCTTTGAGACTGCTGTCTTGTCCTACACACAATGTCCTTGCTATCTACCCACTATACAGCATGCCTGAGCTTTTCCTTTCATTGCTGATGATCCCGCCTTCCAATTACCCATTCATCAGATGATGGACAGACTCCTAGATACAGTTCAAGTTTGGGTTACCATAATATGTACAAATGTGAACATAAAGGTACAAATAGCTTTTCAATTGTCTTGGGTATAGACCCAGAATTGGATTGCAGGGGCTGTACAGTGAGTCGATTTTGTGTTTGTTGTCTCGACTTCTACAGCTCTTGGTGCCATTTTCCATTTCTTGTGGTATGCGAGAATTCTGATTCTAGAGCTCAACAGTATCACTGCTTGGCTGGTGGGGTTTGTTTGAAAACCATCTCAATGGTCTCTCATTTTGTTTTTCTAGGTTGATATCAGGCATTTTTGTCGTGTATATTCAGTGAAAGGTTTTGGGGTCCTTGAACTCTTTGTGTATGGTGCTGGAGATTGAATCCAGAGCTGCGTGCTAGGGAAGGGCTCTCTCAGTAAGGATTCTGTTCCAT
This sequence comes from Arvicola amphibius, assembly GCF_903992535.2. Classification (NCBI taxonomy): domain Eukaryota; kingdom Metazoa; phylum Chordata; class Mammalia; order Rodentia; family Cricetidae; genus Arvicola; species Arvicola amphibius. The sequence goes on from NC_052052.2 coordinate 32,915,878, forward strand.
TCACAGACCCCCACCCATCTTTGAAGTGCAGGGGCTTGAACGCAGGGCTCCATTTATGACACAGGCAGTGTTGTCTGGCCACTGGGCCACATTCTCCAACCTCTAGTTATTTATTATTATTACTATTATTTTGTTGGGTTTTTTTAAGACAGGGTTTTTCTGTGTAACCCTGGCAGTTCTGGAACTTACTATGTTGGCCAGGCTGGTCTTGAACTCAGATTTGCATGTCTCTGCCTCCCAAATGCTGGGACGAAAGGCATGGGACACCACCACCTGGCTATATTAATTTTTTTAACCCAATCTTTCACTTTTTCCCTTTTTATATTTTTTTGTTTTTATTCTTTTCTTCTCTTTTCAAGACTGAATTTCTATGTAGCTTTGGAGCCTGTCCTTAAGCTAGCTCTTGTAGACCAGGCTGGCCTTGAACTCTGACTCTGTCTCCCTATTAAAGGCATGGGTCATCACTGCCAGGTTTTTTTTTTTTTTTTTTTTTTTTTTTGGTTTTTCGGGTTTTTGTTGTTGTTGTTTTTTTGGTTTTTCAAGACAGGGTTTCTCTGCAGCTTTAGAGCCTGTCCTGGAGCTAGCTCTTGTAGACCAGACTGGTCTCAAACTCACATAGATCCGCCTGCCTCTGCCTCCCGAATGCTGGGATTAAAGGCGTTGCCACCACCGCCCGGCTTTTTTTTTTTTTGTTTTTCAAGACATGCTTACTCTGTATATCTCTGACTGTCCTGGAACTCACTCTGTACACCAGGCTAGCCTCAAACTCAGAGAGATCTGCCTGCCTCAGCCCCTCTGAGTGTTGAGATTAAAGGTGTGAATCACCATCACCCTGCTCATTTTATTATTTTGAAATTTTATTATTATTTTTGTTTTTCAAGACAGGATATCTTAGCCCTGGGTAACTGGAACTAGCTCTGTAGACCACGTTGGCCTCAAACTCAGGGATCCACTTTGCTTGGGTGTGTGCCACCACTGCCTGGCTATTTCTATATTCATCACTGCAAAATAAAGTTTTATTTTTCTTTTACATTTGCTCAAAATACCTTATAAACAAGAGAACAAATGTCATAATGGAGACATTTCATACACTGAATGTAAGCTAATATAAAAAGAACATTTTAAAAATGGCTTGCTTTTATTCTGAGGGACATTCTAAATAACCTTGGGCTGACTCTTGAATGATCTCTAGAAATTAGAGGTCGGAACTCTTTTTTTAAATTTTTTTTTAGTCTTATTCAAGGTTAGAGGTTGGAACTCTATACAAAATTCAGCTGCATTGCAGCAAAGTTCTTTTGGAAACTACTTGAAACTTTAAAAAAAATTTTTTATTGATATTTGTTGAGCTCTACATTGTCTCTGCTCCCCTACCTGCCTCTCCCTTTCCCCCTTCAATTCTCCCCCAAGGTCCCATGCTCCCAGTTTACTCAGGAGATCTTCTCCTTTTATACTTTTACTTCCCATGTAGATTAGATATACTTAAGTCTCTCTTAGTGTCCGCATTGTTGTCTAAGTTCTCTGGGATTGTGGTTTGTAGGCTGGCTTTCTTTGCTTTATGTTTAAAAACCACCCATGAGTGAGTACATGTGATAATTGTCTTTCTGTGTCTGGGTTACTTCACTCAAAATAATATTTTCTAGCTCCATCCATTTTCCTGCAAAATTCAAGATGTCGTTATTTTTTTCTGCTGTGTAGTACTCCATTGTGTAAATGTACCACATTTTTCTTATTCATTCTTTGATCGAGGGACATTTAGATTGTTTCCAGGTTCTGGCTATGACAAACAAAGCTGCTATAAACATAGTTGAGCACATGTCCTTGTGTGGCACAATTGAGCATCATTTGTATATATACCCAAAAGTGGTATTACTGTTTCTTGAAGAAGGTTGTTTCATAATTTCTGAGAAATCGCCACACTGACATGCAAAGGGATTGTACCAGCTTGCATTCCCACCAGCAATGCAGAAGTGTTCCCTTTTCCCCACAGCCTCTCCAGCATAAGTTGTCATCAGTGTTTTGGATCTTGGCCATTCTTACAAGTGTAAGATGGAATCTCAGATTTGTTTTGATTTGCATTTCTCTGATGACTAAGGATGACTAAGGATGTTGAGCATTTCCTTAAATGTCTTTCAGCCATTTTAGATTCCTCTGTTGAGAGTTTTCTCTTTAGGTCAATACTCCATTTTTTTTCAAATTGGATTATGTGTTCTTTTGGTGTCCAATTTCTTGAGTTCTTTGTATATTTTGGAGATCAGACCTCTGTCTGATGTGGGATTAGTGAAGGTCTTTTCCCATTCTGTAGGCTGTCATTTTGTCTTGTAGTTGACTGTGACCTTTGCTTTATAGAAGCTTTTCAGTTTCAGGAGGTCCCATTTAATTAATAACAATTAATGTTTCTCTCAGTGTCTACTTGAAACTTTTTAACAAGGTACGAATTGCCCCACTCCTTAGCATTATGTAGGCTGGTTATCTTAGGCTTTTCTTGGACATTGTTGAGATTATAAAACGTTTGTGGCTGAGCTCATAAATGGGTGACCCTGTCTTTGCCTCGCAGCACTCACAAATATACCCACACTGCTGCTGCCAGCTGCTGTAGTTCACGTCACGACCATGTCTGCATACAGATGCTTCCCCATGAATATCTCTCTGCCGTGGCTCTAAATACAGCGCCCCCACGTGGCCGAATCCTGCCATGCTCACTGAAGTTGGTGTAAGGTGGCCCACTGCAGCTCCTGAGCCCAGCATTCTTTCTGTCATTCTCTCAACCTGTCAGAAGGACCTGGGGACTGGGGTGGGGCTAAGGATTTCAGGAATGAAGACCCAGGTCTGAGGTCACTATTTTGAGCCAGCTAGAGGCAGCAGTTAGAGTTTGGAGTTCTAAGAACAGTCTGGCCTGTTAGTCATTTTTCCCCAGTAAGACAGAAGCGTTTGAAAGTTTCATAAAAAGAAAAAGTGTCACTCAAATAATTTGCATGAAAACCTGTTTAGTTTTTGTTTCTTTCAGGGTCTTTTAGCGACAGGGCTTCACTAAATATTTACCTAGGAAGGAGGCCTCAAGCTCTTTCTGCCTTCCTCAGGAATTCCTGCGCTGGGGACTCAGGAGAGGGTCACACCTTGCTAAAGCTATTGAGTTATAATCCAGAATGAGACTCAGAGGACCTGAGCTACTTCGTGATGTTTCTTTCCTGAGACAGACTCACCTCTTATTTTCTGCTTAAGGGAGAGTCAGGCTAGCTGCCCCTCCTGGTGTGTCCTGTCCTCCCCCACCTCTCTGGAATGCTGGGATTACAGTGAGACACCCTGTCTGATACTGGTTCTACTTCGGACTTCCTCTCTGGATCAACAGGATAGCTAAGCAAACTCCACATCCCTCATCGAACAGGAAAAATGCTGCTATATGTAATACCTTTGCAGGAAGATTTAAGTTCTATGGATACAAAAAAATGCTAGTAACTTAGTGTGAGTATTTGCTTTTCAGGCACTTGTGTAGCTTAACTGGACCCTTTGTGTCTAGTGCTGTGTGGGAATAGATGCTCTTCTCACCCATCCTGGAGTGCTGCAGGGCTGGAGTCATCCTGACTGCTGCAGACTTCTCCACACTAATTTAGTTCATGGAACTTCTGTCTGAAGGTGATCACCGTCAGGAAACTTGTACACACTGGCGTCCATCCAGCCTATCTGCCACTTCTTATGGTTCCTTCCGCGGAAGGAAGGGGTCATCAGGGAAGCCAAATGGTATAGGATGTAGAGGGCAGTTGGCCTTGCTGTCCTCCTGTCAGGAGGCACAGCTAAAGTACCCACTTGGACTCTTTCTTTCATCTCCCAAGTCCGTGCAGTTCCAATACAAGAGCATGTCCTGATTTGTCTCTGCATACCTCATGGTTGCCATGGCCCTGGGTCCGTGGCAGTTCTGTCTCCATGAAGGGCATCCAGATGCTCTTTGGAGCAGTAATTAGGTTAGGTATGTTTTTGGCCAAATACTGAAAATGAGGAATCTGCTCCAGCCCCTTCCTCACCCAGCCATATGGTGGGCGGCCACATTCCTATTTCCATTCCGGGGAACAAACTGCCTTACTAGGGAAGAGCATGAAGCTAGACACTGGAGAACCCTGGCCAGCCCAGACCCTATCTGTTTGTTTGTTGGTTTACTTATTTATTTTGGATTTTCGCATCGAGGTTTCCCTGTGTCAAGAACCTTGGCTATCCTGGGATACATTGTAGACCAGGCTGGCTGGCCTCAAACTCACAGAGATCTGCCTGCCATCTCCTAGCTTGCTGAGATTAAAGGCAAGTGACACCATGCCTGGCTATTCATTTTTGAAACACAATCTTTTTTGGATTTATTTGTTTCTTTCTCTGTAACCTGGCTGTCCTGGAATTTGCTCTGTAGACCAGGCTGGCCTCGCTCACAAAGATCCACCTATCTCTGCCTCACAAGTGCTGGAATGAAAGGCGTGCACCACCACCGCCACCCGACTAGAATGAATTTTGATTTCAGCTGACTTTCCTCTATTACCTCTGGTCTCATCTTCTTCCCTTCTTCTCTGCCACCTTTGAGTTTATTGTATTCTGGGAATCACCTATTTATGTTGTGCATAAAGTCAGCTTGCGGGTTTGTCAAGTTCCAGTAAATGTTAAATGCATCTGTAGCTCTGCTTAGTGGCAGACGCCACTGCATGGAGCTGTTTTCTCCTTACAAACAGTAATGGCTGTGACTCCCACCTCCTGCGGTCATTGGTAGAAAAGTTTTAACCCCCTCGATTTGATTTTGTCGTTTCCACATATCTCTCTGAAACTGTCTGGCCTTTGCAAGTTTCAGCTTAGACCTGCTGGGATTTGGGGACACTCTTGCTTCATTTAGCCTTCCACCATTGTTTGGAAGATGGGAGCAGCATAGGTTCATGCTCTAGTGGTGTCACTGTGTGTGTGCAGGCTGCAGTGGGCAGGTTGTCAGTTCCAGAGTCGGGGAGGGCATTTGAGAGGCAAGAGCACCTTCTGGAAAGAACCGGTGATTGGATGGACTGACGTGCCGCTGGTGAGGACGAAGAATGGGGTCAGGACTGGGGTCCGAGCCGGGACTGATTGGCCTTCTCACTTTTCTTATTAGGTCCTCACGACTCAAAACCTAGGTCTACAAAGAGCTTGACTCCATCCTCTAAACATCTGAGTTTCTCTGAATCTTCTTGCCACATAAGGACCAGGCAAGAACACCAGCTCAGCTTCAGTCCTGCATACCACTCGCTCCCCCATAAAGGACAGCTGGCAGAAGCCAGCCTAGATCCATGACTTCCTGTGGTTCCACAGCAATGGCACCAAAACCTAGTATCCTCCGGATGATCCTTACCCACAAGCCAACTCACCCTGGGGAAACCCTTCCTGAGCCCCTTGCAGAGCCAAGTAAGACTTCTGCTATAACCCAGCAAGTTGGGTCTGCTGATCAGGCCACACCTGCAGCCACAGCCAGCTCTCAGGGGACAGATGTCATTGATGGCTCCAAGCCAGTATTCACTGACTGGACGACTACAGAAATCCCAGCAGGCAAAGTGACAGTCTCCAACGAGGGCAGCCAGATAAACACACTATGTGACAGAAGCCAGCCAGCTACTCTTGAAGAAGGCTGTGTGATGAGCTTCAGTGGCGATCAAACCCAACTGGAAGACTGTGCAGTCACTTCCGGGGGTGACCGAGCCTCCTGTTGTGGTCAGACGATGACCCCCAATGCTGACCAGACTAGCCATGGGCATCAGGAGATGGCCCTTAGTGGTGACCAGCCTCTCTGTAGGAGTCAGATGCCAAGCCCCAGTGGTGAGTTACTCACCTATGGGGCTCAGACAATGGCCCCTAATACAAACGAGACTTTCTTTGGGGGTCAGATGACTTCAACCAGTGATCCAGTGGATGGGATTGAGACGACAATCCCCATTGGTAGCCAGACTTTCTTTGGCGGTCAGATGACAACTCAAACCAATGATTTAATGGATGGGGTTCAGACAACTTTCCCCATTGGTAACAAGACTTTATTTGGGGGTCAGATGACTCCAACCAGTGACCTTAAAAATGATGTTCCGACGACATTCCCCAATGGTAGCCAGACTTTCTTTGGGGGTCAGATGACTGCAACCAACGACCTTACAAATGGGGTTCCGACAACATTCCCCAATGGTAGCCAGACTTTCTTTGGGGGTCAGATGACTCCAACCAACGACCTTACAAATGGGGTTCCGACAACATTCCCCAATGGTAGCCAGACTTTCTTTGGGGGTCAGATGACTGCAACCAACGACCTTAAAAATGGGGTTCCGACAACATTCCCCAATGGTAGGCAGACTTTCTTTGGGGGTCAGATGACTCCAACCAACGACCTTAAAAATGATGTTCCGACGACATTCCCCAGTGGTAGGCAGACTTTCTTTGGGGGTCAGATGACTGCAACCAACGACCTTACAAATGGGGTTCCGACATCATTCCCCAATGGTAGCCAGACTTTCTTTGGAGGTCAGATGACAACCCCCAGTGGTCACCAGACTTCATATAGGAGTCTGATGATGCCCTGCGTGGGTAACCAGACTCTGTATAAAAGTCAGAAGATAACACCCAGTGTTGACATGACCTTTTATGGAAACCTTACTCTCGATGGGGCTCAGATGGCCATTCCAGATGGAGACCAGACCTTACATGGCTTGCAGATGACAAACCCCAATGGTGACCAGACCTACTATGACCCCCAGATAACAAACTTGAACGGTGACAAGACAGTCTATGATGCTTGGATAACAACCTTGAATGACCAGACCTACTATGACCCTCAGATGTCATACTTGAACGGTGACCAGACCTACTATGACTCCCGGATAACAGACTTGAATGGTGACCAGACCTACTATGACACCCAGATGTCAAACTTGGACGGTAACGAGTCCTTCTACTACCCTCAGATGACAAACCCCAGTGGTAGCCTGATCAATACAGAACAGGTGATGTCCCTTGTTGGTAGCCAGACGCTCTTTCAGGACAGATCCCCATATATTTCAAATTTTCCCTTGGCCCCAAAACAACTTCCAGAATGTTCTTCAAGTTTTTCTTTGGCTCCAAGAAATCACCCAGATGTGAAAGAGGACCTCAGCACTCCAGACCCTAAGTTGAAGAAGAAAAATAAGAAGCCCTACAAGTGCCAAACATGTGGACAGAAATTCCAAAAATCTTCCCAACTCCGAAGCCATATTCGCAAACACACTGGTGGGTGAGGGTCTGTGTGTATGGGGGCAGGGGAGTGGCTACAATTCTGTGCTTTTATATAGAGCTTTGATATTATTTGAGATTATTGTCACTTCCTGGAAGTCTGGGACCCCAGGAGACCCTGGGGAAGCTTGCCAAGTTTGAGGGTGGATAAAGAGGTTTTATTGGTAGCTCAGGTTCCAGGCCAGAAGACTGGGCCCCAGGCTCTGTGGCGTCCCTTGTACTACACAACAGGATGAGTGAGATATTTGTAGGCTTGTATTTTTTTTATCCCCCCGAGATATGAGGTCACACCATGCTGTCCACACTGGTTTTGAACAGCCTGGTTGAGGAAACGCTCCCAACCTGAGGCACCATGTTTCTAGGGCTATTAGCATGTGCCCTGCTCAGAGACTGTTGACTCCATCTCTGTAGGGACTGTCTCTGCTTGCACCTCCTCCTTCCCCGTTACTCCTTCATTAGCTGTCTTGCTCGTTCCTTCCTTACCTCTTGCTGTTTTTCTTACTTCCTATCCTTCAAAGGTTTCCTCTTATCTTCCCAACTCAACTTTCTCTCCCGCAGTTTTTTGTTTGTTTGTTTGTTTGGTTGGTTTTTGGTTTTTAGAGTTGGTTTCTTATTTATTTTACATGTTTTTATTGATTTTATTGAGCTATACATTTTTCTTTTCTTTTCTTTTTTTTAACTTTTTGTTCAATGTGCATTGGTGTGAAGTTGTCAGATCCCCTGCAGCTGGACCTTCAGACAGTTGTGAGCCACCATGTGGGTGCTGGGAATTGAACCCAGGTCCTCTGGAAGAATAGTCAGTGCTCTTAACCACTGAGCCATCTCTCAGCCCCCAGTTATATATTTTTTTCTCTGCCCCCCTCCTTTTCAACTGTCTCCCGTGGTCCTCATGCTCCCAATTTACTCATGAGATCTTGGAGAGAAGGGTTTTCTCTGTAGCCTTAGTCCCTTCCTGGAACTTGCTCTGTAGACCAGACTAGCCTAAAATGCACAGGAATCCACCTGTCTGCATCCTGAGTACTGGGATTTAAGTTGTGTGCCACCATCACCCCCAGGCAGCTATTCATTTTCATATTTCAGTCTCTTCCTTCTTGGTTAGCCTTGTCCTTGATTACTGTCGGGTCCCCTGACCCTTCTTTCCCTGAGTGTAACAAACCTCTCTTTCTCTCTGCTTCAGGGGAAAAGCCCTACAAATGCCCGATGTCTAGATGCCAGTGGAAATTCACCCGCTCAGATGAGCTCAGCCGACACATGAAAAAGCACATTGGGGGGCAGTCCTTCAGATGTGCAGTGTGCAACAGGGTCTATTCACGATCGGACAACCTAAGGCAGCATCAAAGAAAGCACCACCCGGAACTGTTTACCCAGCAGTCCACCAGGAATCCTGTGACGCTGTTACAACATGTTCTACAAGGACCCACAGCACTAAAAAGTTAAAGTAAATTTCTTCTGTGAAGTCATTGTTTGAGATCAGTGGTGCCGGCACAAGGACTTTAAATTCAGCACTTAGGCAGAACAGCCCTAAGTTTGAGGTTAGCTTGGTGATGTAGTAAATAAACCTTTCTTAGAAAAAAATACTTATTGTCTATGAATAGTAGTTTGCTTTAATTATTAAAATGTAGAAAATATACAACACATTATAATTTATGATGCTGTTGATTCTATTTGTGGAGTTGATTCTGTTGCTTTTTTTGTAGGCTCTGGAGAGCAGAGTTAAGGTTATCGTGTGTGTCTAGCTTGAGCTACTGGTTAGCTCCTGGGCTATGTTGCTATTCCTGAAAACTCTTACATAGGTCTTTCAGAAAAGCAAAATTCCTTCGCATGTACACTTCTCGTGGACATTCTGCCTGAGAGCATACAGTTGACATTTTTTACTCAGATAATGTGTGAACTTTGTTTTAATAAACAAAATTGCTAATAAAAAATTATCACCCAAGTAGCAAGCTAGGCATCGTTTCGTGTGTTCCTGTAACCCCAGCTCTATGGGGGCGGGGCTTAGAGACAAGAGAAGTGCTGGATGCCAGTCTAGCTTAAAGAAAAACCCGCTGCAGGTCCAGAGAGAGACATGGCCGCCAAGAAAAGTCCGATCATGATGGAGGACACCAGTGTCCCCCCAGGCACAGATTCACATCCACACACAAGGTTATCAAGTGGGCCAGACATGGTGGCCCCTGACTTCATGCCAGGCTGCTCACTTGCTCTCCATTCATTGTTCCAGCGGGTGTTGGGAACGGATGCTGCTTCTTTGGGCCTCTTTAATTTTATTTATTAGTGTTCTTTTGTATGTTTTTTGTTTGGTCTGGTTTTGTTGTCAGTTGATGGCATGGCATGGGTGGGAAGGACTCAGTTTTCTTTTAGGGGTGGCCCCTGGCAATCTGACCAGGCTACAGGGAATATATAGGCAACACAGAGTTACTTAGTATTTTATTTTTTCCTTGTCTTTTTTTTGGGGGGGTGGAAGGGCGTCACAAGGGTGGGGGTATGAACCTGGGAGGACTGAGAAGTGAATGTGATTGGGGTGCATTATGTGAAATTCCCAAACAGGAAAAGGTTTAAGGTCCCATGTGATCTTTTTCACCCATTGTTTTGGGGTGCTTTGAAAAGTATTTTTCACTCACACCTCAAGGGGGCAGACTGTAGATCTCAAATACCATGGTTGCCATATGCAACTTTTGAGTTGAGAATCTTGACCAACCCACAGTCATTAGAGAACCATCGTAGTTGTATCTGTGGGGGACCACGTGGCACTATTTTCTTCTCTTTAAAGCATGAAATATTGTGAGTATAAAAAAATTAACATTTTGGAACTGGAGAGGTGGCTTAGTGGTTAAGAGCACTGACTACTCTTTCAGAGAATAGGGTGTGGTTCCCAGCACCCGCATGGCCGTTCCAGGGAATCTGGTGCTTTCACTCACTCATGCAGGCAAACACCAACGCACATACACTAAATTAAAAAATGACCATTTATAAAATCCCATCAGCGAGGATTAGACAATCTGGTGTAAAGATAGCCTTCCAGGACAGCAGCCTTGGACTTAGTGCCATGCAGTTAAGTAAGGGGAAAAACGAAGTACAATCTCCAGTGTTCTTTCTCCAAATAAAATAAAAGCCAAATGAGGCAGAGAAGAGAAAGCCTTTCACTGTTCCTGAATAAAATGAAAAAGGGACCGGGCAGTGGTGGGCCATACCTTTTATCCCAGCCCTCGGGAGGCAGAGGCAGGCGGATCTCTGTGAGTTCGAGGCCAGCCTGGCCTACAAGAGCTAGTTCCAAGACAGGCTCAAAAGCTACAGAGAAACCCTGTCTCAAAAAAACATAAAGAAAGAAAGAAAGAAAGAAAGAAAGAAAGAAAGAAAGAAAGAAAGGGAAGGGGCTGTAAAGATGGCTCAGAGGTTAAGAGCACTGGCTGCTCTTCCAAGGGTCATGCGTTCTATTCCCAGAAACCACATGGTGGCTCACAACCAACTGTAATGAGATCTGGTGCCCTCTTCCGGTGTACATGCAGGCAGAACATAAGTAAGTCTTTTTAAAAAAAGAAAAGAAAAGAAAGAAAAGAAAAAGGGTATATGGTAGGAGTGGGGAAAGTTGAGTCAGATGGTCGAGTATGGGGAAGAGATACCTTGGTAAGGTATCTCTTGATATCTTACCTTCTGTCAAACGTGTATCTCCTAGATGAACTCAAAAGATACAGCTGGGCTATCTCTCAGATTGGTAGCAAAGATTCTCAGAGGGATGAGCAAAAAGCAAGACCCCAGGATTAGCCCAACACTAAGATCCTGTAATTATTCAATCAAGCAGTTCAGCTACCCCTGTCCATGTTCATATCTGATGACCCTGGGAACCAAAAGGGATATTGCATTCCGCATTGCCTGGCTCGGAGAGACGAGCATCCTCTTGCCAGTCACCCTGGAATTCACCTCTCCTGCTTGTGAAGAAACCTGGCACCTCTGATTCTCATGAGGCAGATTCTTCCAGGGAAACAGGGGTTCACTGTCTGGGACCTGAAAGATGCATTCTTCAGCCTCCCATTGGCAGAGGGGAGTCAACCCATCTTTGCTTTAAAAGGACAGGCCCACTGAGGGTGACAGCAGGCAATATTCCTGGACCAGGTTGCCCCAGGATTTAAAAATTCTCCAACCCTGTTTGAGAAGACACTAACTGCTAGTCTCCTGCCCCTCCTTCAGAGGTTCCCAGGGGAAATCGACTCTAAAAGAGCCTCTGCTGCCAGGCATACAGTCCTGGGGCTACAGCATGTCAGCCAAGGGAGCTGTGGCGGCTGCTACTAGTCTAACAATAGCAAAACCAAGTTAACTATGGGTCGGGCTCTTCTACTCACAACACCCCAAGATGCAGATGAGGCTCTCTTTCGGGCAGCACCAGAACACTTGCTAATGCTGTGTTACCGGTACAAGCTTTTACTCCTGGCCCATCCATGAGTCCAATTCGAGACACCCACCACCATCAGTTCTGCTACCCTCTTGCCTGATGACAGCCTGCAGGTGCTCATCCATGACTGTCATAAGATGAACGATGGAACCAGGTGTGCAGGAGCTACGATTTGGGCTGAAGCCAGGTACTCCAGCCCAGAGAGCAGAACTGACTGGCCTGACCAAGACTCTCAGACAGGGCAAAGGAAAGTCCACTACCGTATACAGATACAGTTGTTATGCTTTTACTACAATACATGCTCACAGTACCACATCACTGCAGGGGAAAGGATATTAAAAACAAAGAAAAATGCCAGGCGATGGTGGCCTGTACATTTAATCCCCACTCTACCCTCGACCTGTTTTTATTTTATTCAGGGATAATGAGAGGCTTCCTCCTCTCTGCCTCATTTGGTTTCTTTCTTTTTACTTTCTTTTTTTTTTTGTAAAAGCACCCAAATCTTTATCTTTGTGTTATATATATATATATATACCCTCGAGAAGCTATTCTCTCATTTCCCCATCTATCTTCCTCCTCTTCAATGCCTCGGATATAAAGGACATTATTACAGCTTATTAGAACTTCACCCAGATGTCCAGACAATGCACCATCTATGTATTCTATAATTGCAAGCTGCATGTTCACGTGGCCGTCTACAGTGACCAGGTAGCCCTTATGTTCCGTTCCCCACTTGAGTTTCAACTTCACTGGTTTTCCTGTCAGTCCACTGAGAAAAGGTTTGGGATTGAGGGGTAAATTAATCGTAAAATAGATCACACAGGACCTTAAGCAGACCTTTCCTTATTTGGAAATTTCACATAATGCACCCCAATCACATTCACTTCTCAGTCCTCCCAGGTTCACGCCCCCACCCTTGTGACACCCTCCACCCCCGCCCCCCCCAAAAACAAGGAAAAAATAAAAGAATATAAAGTTCATTCTGTGTTGCCTATATATTCCCTGTAGCCTGGTCAGATTGCCAGGGGCCACCCCTAAAAGAAAACTGAGTCCTTCCCACCCATGCCATGCCATCAACTGACAACAAAACCAGACCAAACAAAAAACATACAAAAGAACACTAATAAATAAAATTAAAGAGGCCCAAAGAAGCAGCATCCGTTCCCAACACCCGCTGGAACAATGAATGGAGAGCAAGTGAGCAGCCTGGCATGAAGTCAGGGGCCACCATGTCTGGCCCACTTGATAACCTTGTGTGTGGATGTGAATCTGTGCCTGGGGGGACACTGGTGTCCTCCATCATGATCGGACTTTTCTTGGCGGCCATGTCTCTCTCTGGACCTGCAGCGGGTTTTTCTTTAAGCTAGACTGGCATCCAGCACTTCTCTTGTCTCTAAGCCCCGCCCCCATAGAGCTGGGGTTACAGGAACACACGAAACGATGCCTAGCTTGCTACTTGGGTGATAATTTTTTATTAGCAATTTTGTTTATTAAAACAAAGTTCACACATTATCTGAGTAAAAAATGTCAACTGTATGCTCTCAGGCAGAATGTCCACGAGAAGTGTACATGCGAAGGAATTTTGCTTTTCTGAAAGACCTATGTAAGAGTTTTCAGGAATAGGAACATAGCCCAGGAGCTAACCAGTAGCTCAAGCTAGACACACACGATAACCTTGACTCTGCTCTCCAGAGCCTACAAAAAAAAAAAAAAAAAAGCAAGAGAATCAACTCTACAAACAGAATCAACAGCATCATAAATTATAATGTGTTGTATATTTTCTACATTTTAATAATTAAAGCAAACTACTATTCATAGACAATAAGTATTTTTTTCTAAGAAAGGTTTACTACATCACCAAGCTAACCTCAAACTTAGGGCTGTTCTGCCTAAGTGCTGAATTTAAAGTCCTTTTGGCTGCACTTAAGTTTCAAACAATGTCTTCACAGAAGAAATTACTTTAACTTTTTAGTGCTGTGGGTCCTTGTAGAACATGTTGTAACAGCGTCACAGGATTCCTGGTGGACTGCTGGGTAAACAGTTCCGGGTGCTGCCTTCTTTGATGCTGCCTTAGGTTGTCCGATCGTGAATAGTCCCTGTTGCACACTGCACATCTGAAGGACTGCCCCCCAATGTGCTTTTTCATGTGTCGGCTGAGCTCATCGGAGCGGGTGAATTTCCACTGGCATCTAGACATCGGGCATTTGTAGGGCTTCTCCCCTGAAGCAGAGAGAAAGAGAGGTTTGTTACACTCAGGGAAAGAAGGGTCAGGGGACCCGACAGTAATCAAGGACAAGGCTAACCAAGAAGGAAGAGACTGAAATATGAAAAAGAATAGCTGCCTGGGGGTGATGGCGGCACACAACTTAAATCCCAGTACTCAGGATGCAGACAGGTGGATTCCTGTGCATTTTAGGCTAGTCTGGTCTACAGAGCAAGTTCCAGGAAGGGACTAAGACTACAGAGAAAACCCTTCTCTCCAAGATCTCATGAGTAAATTGGGAGCATGAGGACCACGGGAGAGAGTTGAAAAGGAGGGGAGCAGAGAAAAAAATGTATAACTGGGGGCTGAGAGATGGCTCAGTGGTTAAGAGCACTGACTATTCTTCCAGAGGACCTGGGTTCAATTCCCAGCACCCACATGGCAGCTCACAACTGTCTGAAGGTCCAGCTGCAGGGGATCTGACAACTTCACACCAATGCACATTAAACAAAAAGTTAAAAAAAAGAAAAGAAAAATGTATAGCTCAATAAAATCAATAAAAACATGTAAAATAAATAAGAAACCAACTCTAAAAACCAAAAACCAACCAACCAACCAAACAAACAAAAAACTGCGGGAGAGAAAGTTGAGTTGGGAAGATAAGAGGAAACCTTTGAAGGATAGGAAGTAAGAAAAACAGCAAGAGGTAAGGAAGGAATGAGCAGGACAGCTAATGAAGGAGTAACAGAAAAGGAGGAGGTCCAAGCAGAGACAGTCCCTACAGAGATCAAGTCAACAGTCTCTGAGCAATCTCTGAGCAGGGCACATGCCCTAGGGACGTGGTGGCTCAGGTTGGGAGCATTTCCTCAACCAGGCTGTTCAAAACCAGTGTGGACAGCATGGTGTGACTTCATATCTTGAGGGATAAAAAAATAAAAATAAAAAAGAACAAGACCACGAACCTCTACAAAGGACCAAATTAATATCTCACTCATCCCGTCGTGTAGTACAAGGGACACCACAGAGCCCGGGGCACAGTCTTGTGTACTGGGACCTGGGCTACCTATAGAACCTCTTTATCCACCCTCAAACTTGGCAAACTTCCCCAGGGTCTCCTGGGGTCCCAGACTTCCAGGAAGTGACAATAATCTCAAATAATATCAAAGCTCCATATAAAGGCACAGAGTTGTAGCCACTCCCCTTCCCCCGTACACACAGACCCTCACTCACCAGTGTGTTTGCGAATATGGCTTTGGAGGTGGGAAGATTTTTGGAATTTCTGTCCACATGTTTGGCACTTGTAGGGCTTCTTATTTTTCTTCTTCAACTTAGGGTCCGGAGTGCTGAGGTCCTCTTTCACATCTGGATGATTTCTTGGAGCCAAAGAAAAACTTGAAGAACATTCTGGAAGTTGTTTTGGGGCCAAGGGAGAATTTGAAATATATGGGGATCTGTCCTGAAAGGGCGTCTGGCTACCAACAAGGGACATCACTTGTTCTGTATGGATCAGGCTACCACTGGGGTTTGTCATCTGAGGGTAGTAGAAGGTCTGGTCACCATTCAAGTTTGACGTCTGGGGGTCATAGTAGGTCTGGTCACCATTCAAGTCTGTTATCCGGGGGTCATAGTAGGTCTGGTCACCATTCAAGTTTGACGTCTGGGGGTCATAGTAGGTCTGGTCAACATTCAAGTTTGTTATCCGGGGGTCATGGTAAGTCTGGTCATTCAAGTTTGTTATCCGGGGGTCATAGTAGGTGTGGTCAACATACAAGTCTGTTATCCAGGGGTCATAGTAGGTCTGGTCACTGTTCAAGTATGACATCTGAGGGCCATAGTAGGTCTGGTCATTCAAGTTTGTTATCCGGGGGTCATAGTAGGTCTGGTCACCATTGGGGTTTGTCATCTGCGAACCATGTAAGGTCTGGTCTCCATCTGGAATGGCCATCTGAGCCCCATAGAGAGTATGGTTTCCATAAAAGGTCATGTCAACATTGGGTGTTATCTTCTGACTTTTATACAGAGTCTGGTTACCCACGAAGGGCATCATCGGACTCCTATAGGAAGTCTGGTGACCACTGGGGGTTGTCATCTGACCTCCAAAGAAAGTCTGGCTACCATTGGGGAATGTTGTCGGAACCCCATTTGTAAGGTCGTTGGTTGCAGTCATCTGACCCCCAAAGAAAGTCTGCCTACCATTGGGGAATGTCGTCGGAACATCATTTTTAAGGTCGTTGGTTGGAGTCATCTGACCCCCAAAGAAAGTCTGGCTACCATTGGGGAATGTTGTCGGAACCCCATTTGTAAGGTCGTTGGTTGGAGTCATCTGACCCCCAAAGAAAGTCTGGCTACCATTGGGGAATGTCATTGGAACATCATTTTTAAGGTCACTGGTTGGAGTCATCTGACCCCCAAATAAAGTCTTGTTACCAATGGGGAAAGTTGTCTGAACCCCATCCATTAAATCATTGG
Organism: Arvicola amphibius; assembly: GCF_903992535.2. Classification (NCBI taxonomy): domain Eukaryota; kingdom Metazoa; phylum Chordata; class Mammalia; order Rodentia; family Cricetidae; genus Arvicola; species Arvicola amphibius. Next base: position 32,932,173 of record NC_052052.2, read on the forward strand.
TTTGAGTTGTCATCTGACGGCCAAAGAAAGTCTGGCTACCAATGGGGAATGTTGTCTCAATCCCATCCACTGGATCACTGGTTGAAGTCATCTGACCCTCAAAGAAAGTCTGGATACCATTGGGGAATGTTGTCGGAACCCCATTTGTAAGGTCGTTGGTTGCAGTCATCTGACCCCCAAAGAAAGTCTGGCTACCAATGGGGAATGTTGTCGGAACCCCATTTGTAAGGTCGTTGGTTGCAGTCATCTGACCCCCAAAGAAAGTCTGGCTACCGATGGGGAATGTCGTCTCAATCCCATCCACTGGATCACTGGTTGAAGTCATCTGACCCTCAAAGAAAGTCTCGTTTGTATTAGGGGCCATTGTCTGAGCCCCATAGGTGAGTAACTCACCACTGGGGCTTGGCATCTGACTCCTACAGAGAGGCTGGTCACCACTAAGGGCCATCTCCTGATGCCCATGGCTAGTCTGGTCAGCATTGGGGGTCATCGTCTGACCACAACAGGAGGCTCGGTCATCCCCGGAAGTGATTGCACAGTCTTCCAGTTGGGTTTGATTGCCACTGAAGCTCATCACACAGCCTTCTTCAAGAGTAGCTGGCTGGCTTCTGTCACATAGTGTGTTTATCTGGCTGCCCTCGTTGGAGACTGTCACTTTGCCTGCTGGGATTTCTGTAGTCGTCCAGTCAGTGAATACTGGCTTGGAGCCATCAATGACATCTGTCCCCTGAGAGCTGGCTGTGGCTGCAGGTGTGGCCTGATCAGCAGACCCAACTTGCTGGGTTATAGCAGAAGTCTTACTTGGCTCTGCAAGGGGCTCAGGAAGGGTTTCCCCAGGGTGAGTTGGCTTGTGGGTAAGGATCATCCGGAGGATACTAGGTTTTGGTGCCATTGCTGTGGAACCACAGGAAGTCATGGATCTAGGCTGGCTTCTGCCAGCTGTCCTTTATGGGGGAGCGAGTGGTATGCAGGACTGAAGCTGAGCTGGTGTTCTTGCCTGGTCCTTATGTGGCAAGAAGATTCAGAGAAACTCAGATGTTTAGAGGATGGAGTCAAGCTCTTTGTAGAACTAGGTTTTGAGTCGTGAGGACCTAATAAGAAAAGTGAGAAGGCCAATCAGTCCCGGCTCGGACCCCAGTCCTGACCCCATTCTTCGTCCTCACCAGCGGCACGTCATTCCCATCCAATCACCGGTTCTTTCCAAAAGGTGCTCTTGCCTCTCACATGCCCTCCCCGACTCTGGAACTGACAACCTGCCCACTGCAGCCTGCACACACACAGTGACACCTCTAGAGCATGCACCTATGCTGCTGCCATCTTCCAAACAATGGTGGAAGGCTAAATGAAGCAAGAGTGTCCCCAAATCCCAGCAGGTCTAAGCTGAAACTGCAAAGGCCAGACAGTTTCAGAGAGATATGTGGAAACGAAAAAATCAAATCGAGGGGGTTAAAACTTTTCTACCAATGACCGCAGGAGGTGGGAGTCACAGCCATTACTGTTTGTAAGGAGAAAACAGCTCCATGCAGTGGCGTCTGCCACTAAGCAGAGCTACAGATGCATTTAACATTTACTGGAACTTGACAAACCCGCAAGCTGACTTTATGCACAACATAAATAGGTGATTCCCAGAATACAATAAACTCAAAGGTGGCAGAGAAGAAGGGAAGAAGATGAGAGCAGAGGTAATAGAGGAAAGTCAGCTGAAATCAAAATTCATTCTAGTCGGGTGGCGGTGGTGGTTGCACGGCTTTCATTCCAGCACTTGGGAGGCAGAGACAGGTGGATCTCTGTGAGCTCGAGGCCAGCCTGGTCTACAGAGCAAATTCCAGGACAGCCAGGTTACAGAGAAAGAAACAAATAAATCCAAAAAAGATTGTGTTTCAAAAATGAATAGCCAGGCATGGTGTCACTTGCCTTTAATCTCAGCAAGCTAGGAGATGGCAGGCAGATCTCTATGAGTTTGATGCCAGCCAGCCTGGTCTATAATGTATCCCAGGATAGCCAAGGTTCTTGACACAGGGAAACCTCGATGCGAAAATCCAAAATAAATAAGTAAACCAACAAACAAACAGATAGGGTCTGGGCTGGCCAGGGTTCTCCAGTGTCTAGCTTCATGCTCTTCCCTAGCAAGGCAGTTTGTTCCCCAGAATGGAAATAGGCATGGGGCCACCCACCATATGGCTGGGTGAGGAAGGGGCTGGAGCAGATTCCTCGTTTTCAGTATTTGGCCAAAAACATACCTAACCTAATTACTGCTCCAAAGAGCATCTGGATGCCCTTCATGGAGACAGAACTGCCACGGACCCAGGGCCATGGCAACCATGAGGTATGCAGAGACAAATCAGGACATGCTCTTGTATTGGAACTGCACGGACTTGGGAGATGAAAGAAACAGTCCAAGTGGGTACTTTAGCTGTACCTCCTGACAGGAGGACAGCAAGGCCAACTGCCCTCTACATCCTATACCATTTGGCTTCCCTGATGACCCCTTCCTTCCGCGGAAGGAACCATAAGAAGTGGCAGATAGGCTGGATGGACGCCAGTGTGTACAAGTTTCCTGACGGTGATCACCTTCAGACAGAAGTTCCATGAACTAAATTAGTGTGGAGAAGTCTGCAGCAGTCAGGATGACTCCAGCCCTGCAGCACTCCAGGATGGGTGAGAAGAGCATCTATTCCCACACAGCACTAGACACAAAGGGTCCAGTTAAGCTACACAAGTGCCTGAAAAGCAAATACTCACACTAAGTTACTAGCATTTTTTGTATCCATAGAACTTAAATCTTCCTGCAAAGGTATTACATATAGCAGCATTTTTCCTGTTTGATGAGGGATGTGGAGTTTGCTTAGCTATCCTGTTGATCCAGAGAGGAAGTCCGAAGTAGAACCAGTATCAGACAGGCTGTCTCACTGTAATCCCAGCATTCCAGAGAGGTGGGGGAGGACAGGACACACCAGGAGGGGCAGCTAGCCTGACTCTCCCTTAAGCAGAAAATAAGAGGTGAGTCTGTCTCAGGAAAGAAACATCACGAAGTAGCTCAGGTCCTCTGAGTCTCATTCTGGATTATAACTCAATAGCTTTAGCAAGGTGTGACCCTCTCCTGAGTCCCCAGCGCAGGAATTCCTGAGGAAGACAGATAGAGCTTGAGGCCTCCTTCCTAGGTAAATATTTAGTGAAGCCCTGTCTCTAAAAGACCCTGAAAGAAACAAAAACTAAACAGGTTTTCATGCAAATTATTTGAGTGACACTTTTTCTTTTTATGAAACTTTCAAACGCTTCTGTCTTACTGGGGAAAAATGACTAACAGGCCAGACTGTTCTTAGAACTCCAAACTCTAACTACTGCCTCTAGCTGGCTCAAAATAGTGACCTCAGACCTGGGTCTTCATTCCTGAAATCCTTAGCCCCACCCCAGTCCCCAGGTCCTTCTGACAGGTTGAGAGAATGACAGAAAGAATGCTGGGCTCAGGAGCTGCAGTGGGCCACCTTACACCAACTTCAGTGAGCATGGCAGGATTCGGCCACGTGGGGGCGCTGTATTTAGAGCCACGGCAGAGAGATATTCATGGGGAAGCATCTGTATGCAGACATGGTCGTGACGTGAACTACAGCAGCTGGCAGCAGCAGTGTGGGTAGATTTGTGAGTGCTGCGAGGCAAAGACAGGGTCACCCATTTATGAGCTCAGCCACAAACGTTTTATAATCTCAACAATGTCCAAGAAAAGCCTAAGATAACCAGCCTACATAATGCTAAGGAGTGGAAAGCAGAGGGGCAATTCGTACCTTGTTAAAAAGTTTCAAGTAGACACTGAGAGAAACATTAATTGTTATTAATTAAATGGGACCTCCTGAAACTGAAAAGCCTCTATAAAGCAAAGGACACAGTCAACAACAAGACAAAATGACAGCCTACAGAATGGGAAAAGACCTTCACTAATCCCACATCAGACAGAGGTCTGATCTCCAAAATATACAAAGAACTCAAGAAATTGGACACCAAAAGAACACATAATCCAATTTGAAAAAAAAATGGAGTATAGACCTAAAGAGAGAACTCTCAACAGAGGAATCTAAAATGGCTGAAAGACATTTAAGGAAATGCTCAACATCCTTAGTCATCCTTAGTCATCAGAGAAATGCAAATCAAAACAAATCTGAGATTCCATCTTACACCTGTAAGAATGGCCTAGATCCAAAACACTGATGACAACTTATGCTGGAGAGGCTGTGGGGAAAAGGGAACACTTCTGCATTGCTGGTGGGAATGCAAGCTGGTACAATCCCTTTGCATGTCAGTGTGGCGATTTCTCAGAAATTATGAAACAACCTTCTTCAAGACCCAGTAATACCACTTTTGGGTATATATACAAAGGATGCTCAATTGTGCCACACAAGGACATGTGCTCAACTATGTTTATAGCAGCTTTGTTTGTCATAGCAAGAACCTGGAAACAATCTAAATGTCCCTCGATCAAAGAATGAATAAGAAAAATGTGGTACATTTATACAATGGAGTACTACACAGCAGAAAAAAATAACGACATCTTGAATTTTGCAGGAAAATGGATGGAGCTAGAAAATATTGTTTTGAGTGAGGTAACCCAGACACAGAAAGACAATTATCACATGTACTCACTCATGGGTGGTTTTTAAACATAAAGCAAAGCAAGTCAGCCTACAAACCACAATCCCAGAGAACTTAGACAACAATGCGAACACTAAGAGAGACTTAAGTATATCTAATCTACATGGGAAGTAAAAGTATAAAAAGAGATTATCTCCTGAGTAAACTGGGAGCATGGGGACCTTGGGGGAGAGTTGAAGGGGGAAAGGGAGAGGCAGGTAGGGGAGCAGAGACAATGTAGAGCTCAACAAATATCAATAAAATTTTTTTTTAAAGTTTCAAGTAGTTTCCAAAAGAACTTTGCTGCAATGCAGCTGAATTTTGTATAGAGTTCCAACCTCTAACCTTGAATAAAACTAAAAAAAAATTTAAAAAAAGAGTTCCGACCTCTAATTTCTAGAGATCATTCAAGAGTCAGCCCAAGGTTATTTAGAATGTCCCTCAGAATAAAAGCAAGCCCTTTTTAAAATGTTCTTTTTATATTAGCTTACATTCAGTGTATGAAATGTCTCCATTATGACATTTGTTCTCTTGTTTATAAGGTATTTTGAGCAAATGTAAAAGAAAAATTTTATTTCGCAGTGATGAATATAGAAATAGCCAGGCAGTGGTGGCACACACCCAAGCAAAGTGGATCCCTGAGTTTGAGGCCAACGTGGTCTACAGAGCTAGTTCCAGATACCCAGGGCTAAGATATCCTGTCTTGAAAAACAAAAATAATAATAAAATTTCAAAATAATAAAATGAGCAGGGTGATGGTGATTCACACCTTTAATCTCAGCACTCAGAGGGGCTGAGGCAGGCAGATCTCTCTGAGTTTGAGGCTAGCCTGGTCTACAGAGTGAGTTCCAGGACAGTCAGAGATATACAGAGTAAACATGTCTTGAAAAACAAAACAAAAAAAAAGCCGGGCGGTGGTGGCAACACCTTTAATCCCAGCACTCGGGAGGCAGAGGCAGGCGGATCTATGTGAGTTTGAGACCAGTCTGGTCTACAAGAGCTAGCTCCAGGACAGGCTCTAAAGCTGCAGAGAAACCCTGTCTTGAAAAACCAAAAAAACAACAACAACAAAAACCCGAAAAACCAAAAAAAAAAAAAAAACAAAAAAAAAAACAAAAAACAAAAAACAAAAAAAAACCTGGCAGTGATGACCCATGCCTTTAATAGGGAGACAGAGTCAGAGTTCAAGGCCAGCCTGGTCTACAAGAGCTAGCTTTAGGACAGGCTCCAAAGCTACATAGAAATTCAGTCTTGAAAAGAGAAGAAAAGAATAAAAAGAAAAAAAAGATAAAAAGGGAAAAAATAAAAGATTGGGTTAAGAAAATTAATATAGCCAGGTGGTGGTGTCCCATGCCTTTCGTCCCAGCATTTGGGAGGCAGAGACATGCAAATCTGAGTTCGAGACCAGCCTGGCTAACATAGTAAGTTCCAGAACTGCCAGGGTTACACAGAAAAACCCTGTCTTAAAAAAACCCAACAAAATAATAGTAATAATAATAAATAACTAGAGGTTGGAGAATGTGGCCCAGTGGCCAGACAACACTGCCTGTGTCATAAATGGAGCCCTGCGTTCAAGCCCCTGCACTTCAAAGATGGGTGGGGGTCTGGGAATGGAACAGAATCCTTATTGAGAGAGCCCTTCCCTAGCACGCAGCTTTGGATTCAATCTCCAGCACCATACACAACGAGTTCAAGGACCCCAAAACCTTTCACTGAATATACACGACAAAAATGCCTGATATCAACCTAGAAAAACAAAATGAGAGACCATTGAGATGGTTTTCAAACAAACCCCACCAGCCAAGCAGTGATACTGTTGAGCTCTAGAATCAGAATTCTCGCATACCACAAGAAATGGAAAATGGCACCAAGAGCTGTAGAAGTCGAGACAACAAACACAAAATCGACTCACTGTACAACCCCTGCAATCCAATTCTGGGTCTATACCCAAGACAATTGAAAAGCTATTTGTACCTTTATGTTCACATTTGTACATATTATGGTAACCCAAACTTGAACTGTATCTAGGAGTCTGTCCATCATCTGATGAATGGGTAATTGGAAGGCGGGATCATCAGCAATGAAAGGAAAAGCTCAGGCATGCTGTATAGTGGGTAGATAGCAAGGACATTGTGTGTAGGACAAGACAGCAGTCTCAAAGAGACAACAGTGAGATCTGGCTTCCTTGAGGTCCTCTACAGAGCCACACAGGAGACCAGAGGCTGCCTGAGGGGTGGGGAAGGGGAGTGAGGAGTTCTTGTCTAGAATGAGGCCAAGCAGAGCTACACAGGGAAACCTTGTCTCAAAACCCAACACAGGCCTTTAATCCCAGCACATGGGAGGCAGAGGCAGGTGGATGTCTGAGTTTGAGACCAGCCTGGTCTGCAGAACGAGTTCCAGGACAGGCTCCAAAGTTACAGAGAAACCCTATAATAAATAAAATAGCCGGGCATGGTGCACTTGCTTTAATTCCAGCACCTGCGAGGCAGAAGCAGGCATATCTCTGAGTTGAGGTCAGCCTGGTCTATGGTAGTTGATTTCCAGAACAGCCAAGGCTACACAGAGAAACCTAACACACTCTTCCGGGTGCCAGAGGCAGTTACTCTCATTCCCATACTCTGAAACGGACAGATATACATAAAACTAAAATCAAAAGATAAAAAATAATTATAATATAGTCCCAGAAGAGCATCTTAATGTATTTGCTATCCCGTTAATACATGCTTACCTTCCCTCTTCCCAGACAGCTAGGCGGAAGTTCCTCTAGGCCAATAGCTATTTCCTCCAAAGAGGAGCTTTCCAGATCCAAATGAGTACCTGCTGGGTGGTGGTGCCACAAGCCTTTAATCCTAGCACTCAGGTTTCAGAGGAAGGCAGATCTCTGTGTTTTCAAGGCCAGCCTGGTCTACAAAGTTCCAGGACAGGCTCCAAAGCTACAGACAAATCCTGTCCGAAAAACCAAAAATGGAATAAAAGGAAAAAGTAAACAAACAAAAACAAGGAGGATTTCTGGGGCAACAGTACCCACTCTGGTCTCTATCGTTCAGGTCCCCCGCATAGGACCATTGGAACAATTATTTTATAGGCTGGGCATGGTTAAAGTGGCCTTTGATGTCAGCACAAGGGAGGCAGAGGTAGGTGGATTTCTGTAGGTTCCAGTTTGGTCATAGTGAGTTTCAGGACAGCCAGGGCTATGTAGAAAGGCCTTGTCTCACACACATGCAAAAAATATTATTTTTATTATTTATTTTATTTTATTTTTTTGAAATATTACCTTTCTTCATATCCCTGCCTATCCCAGAATTTCTTGTGTGGATCAGGCTGGTTTTGATCCCCAGTGCTGGAATTAAGGGCGTATGCCACCATACCCAACTTTATTTTATTATTTTAAATTATTATTACTATTTTGAGATAGGCGCTGGCTAGCCTGAAACTCCATATGTAGATCAGGTTGGTCTTGAAATCTGAGATCAGAGATCTGCCTGCCTCTGTCTCCAGGTCATGGGACTTGTGGCGCGTGAGAACGCAAACACACTCTAATCCTAATAACGGCCTGCCCTGGCATTTTACACGCCCTTGCATCCGGCTTAAGGGTTTGGCAATGGCCACAGCTAGGAAAGGCAGTCGTCGCGAGGCACGCCACTGTCGCCTGGACAGGCCGTGATGCTCAGCCAATGAGCCCTAAATAACAGGACCTCTTCAAATGCTTTGCCTTACCCATTAGCCGAGCCCCCGACTTTCTAGCGTTTCTGACCTACCCAGCCTCAGAACTTCAAGCCCAAGGTGACAGCCCTTCCCAAGGAGATTCGAGGCCCAGACTCACCGAAGCAGAATCAGGATGTAGAACTCAGGCCGTACCCACTGCGATACAGTGACAGATACGCTAAAGGTGGACTGGGAGAAAGAAACCCACTCACAGAAGAGAGCTGGCATTGGCTTTTATAGGGCCTAGCTTTGGGCCACACCCTTTGGGTGGTGCCTGTTTCAGCAAGGGTCTACCTATCAGGCATTTGGGATGGGGGTAGATGCGGGAGGGGGCATAGTGGTTCGCAACCAATGGTTCTATACCTATTTGGAGTTGCATATCAGATATTAAATTACAATTCAGCAGGGCGGTGGTGACGCAGCCTTTATTCCCAGCACTCCGGAGGCAGAGGCGGATCTCTATGAGTTCAAGGCCAGCGTGGTCTAACAAGAGCTTGTACCAGGACAGGTTCCAAAAGCTACAGAGAAACCCTGTCTCGAAAAACAAAAAACAAAATAAAAATATTACGACTCATAACAGTAGCAAAATTACAGTTATGAAGTAGTAATAAAAAGAATTTTAAGGCCGGGCAGTGGTGGCAAACGCCTTTAATCCCAGCACTCGGGAGGCAGAGACAGACGGATCTCTGTGAGTTTGAGACCAGCCTGGTCTACAAGAGCTAGCTCCAGGACAGGCTCTAAAGCTGTAGAGAAACCCTGTCTCGAAAAACCAAAAGAAAAAAAAAACAAAACAATTTTATGGTTGGGGGGTCACCACAACATACGGATCTGTTTGAAAAGGATGAAGACAGCGTTAGGAAGGCTGAAGACCACTGTCTTGGTGTCTCTTTCCCCCATTGCGCTGGCTGCTTATCGTGAGGCATTGGCTTGGATTCTCAGCACCCACATAGTGGGTTCATCACTCCAACCCCAGGGTATCCAACACCCTCTTTGTCCTCTGGCATGTACAGACATGCTGGCAAAATACCCATAAACATAAACTAAAACTTAATAAAAAAAAATAAAACCCATTCTGTCAATTTCTGATTTTGGATTAAAGAATTTAACCCATTCACATCTTAGATATTTACTGACAAGAACGATCGCAGTTCTATCATTTGTTACATTTTCTATGAGTCTATGGCTTCTCTTTCTATGCTCCTATTTTCTTTTGTGTTTAGTTGGCTTTTTGTGGCAAAAGGCTTTATTGCCATATATGGATATCTGGAATACACACACATACACACACACACACACACATACACACACACACACACTATACTTTGTTTATTTCTCCAAAATGTGTTCCTTGGGGAATTACACTTGACACCCTAGTGTTGTAACACTCTAATTTGAATTTATGGCATCTTAACTTCACTAGCATAGAGAATCAGCTCCCACAAACCCCCATTATTTTTATGGCCACAGAACTGAATTTTTATGCATTATGTGTCCAAAATCATTGGCCTCTCATTTTTAATGAACATCTAGACTAATTACATGGCTCTCTGTTAGTTTGAAGCTTCAAAATTCTTGCTGCCATCCCTCCCTCTCCCTCCCTCTTTCCTTCTTCCTGTATTTAGGGGATTTAACTCAGGGCTACCACTACACCCTCAACCCCAGGAATGTCTTTTGTTGATACTAATCATTCATTTGGATAAGCCAAAGTTTACGGTTTGTGTGTCTTGTGATAGTTTTTCTTTTAGCAAATTTTCCACGGTGGAAAGTTTGCGTCTCAGATTTCCTCCTGGTTCAGGGTGGACTTCTTGTGTTCAACGGTTGTGCATTTGTGCACATCAATTTCCCACGTTGGAATTTCTTACTTGATTGTGCTACATCGTCCTTCTATATTCTTGGTAATTTTATTTTAAAATCATCGGTATATTCTAAAAGGGAGGCATGGGAATTGCAAACACGATGAAATGGGTTAGAAGGCCAGCACACTGTGCAGCGCCATCACGTGATGTCGTCTCAACAGTGATCTTATCCACATGCTGTCCGGGACGTCACCACCTCTCTAAATAAGAAAACATCTGTGCCCACAGCTACTTCTGTTCCTCCATCTTCTGGAAGAACTTGCCCTCATGGATTGAATTGCCACACCCTTTCTTGTAGCGTTTGACCCCAAAGCCACTCCCGTTGCTTACAGTACGCTATCTTGAGATTCCTGTGGCCTAGGCAATGTACCTTTGGTAGAGTTTCAGACTCTGCACTCAGAGCTGTGGCTGCAAGACCTGGGTGGTTTTCAAAGAACTGATTTTTAAATCGATTAATGTCTATTTATTCACTTATTTTGAGACAGCATCTCACTATGTAGTTTTTGGTGACCTGGAGTTCACTGCATGAACCAGAACTGACCTCACAGTAACCTAAGCTATTCTCCTGTCTCTGCCCCCGATTGCTGGATCCAGTTCAACTCTATTTTACAATTGCAATGCTTACTACTTTTACACTTATTAATTTACTTCTTCCATAATCTCCCCTTTTACTTTTTTTAAAGTTTCTGCATTGTGTGTTTGATCAATTTATTTTCTTCTTTTTAATTGGGAGTATGTATTAGATTTTGTCATAAGAATTTCCTTTATCTCTTCAGAAGATCAGGTGATTTTTGCCCTTGAGTCCCTTTATGTGATATGTTACATTTATACATCTTCATACGTCAGACTGTTTTTACATTCTATAACTGGAGCCACATTCGTGGTAAATAAGCTTTTCTTAAAATAGATTTTTATTGAGCTCTACATTTTTCTCTGCTCCCCTTCCTGCTTCTTCCCTCCCCCTTTCAGCCCTCCCCCAAGGTCCCCATGCTCCCAATTTACTCAGGAGATCTCTTTTTCTGCTTCTCATGTAGATTAGATCTATGTTAGTCTCTCTTAGTGTCCTCACTGTTGTCTAAGTTCTGTGGGATTGTGGTTTGTAGGCTGGCTTTCTTTGCTTTATGTTTAAAAACCACCTGTGAGTGAGAATTTTCTGTGTCTGGGTTCCCTCACTCAAAATAATGTTTTCTAGCTCCATCCATTTTCCTGCAAAATTCAAGATGTCGTTATTTTTTCTCTGTGTAGTACTCCATTGTGTAAATGTACCACATTTTCCTTATTCATTCTTCAGTAGAGGGGCATTTAGTTTGTTTCCAGGTTTTGGCTATGACAAACAATGCTGCTATGAACATAGTTGAGCACATGTACTTGTGGCACGATTGAGCATCCTTTGGATATATACCCAAGAGTGGTATTACTGGGTCTTGAGGAAGGTTGTTTCCTAATTTTCTGAGAAATCGCCACACTGACATCCAAAGGGGTTGTACCAGCTTGCATTTCCACCAGCAATGCAGGAGTGTTCCCTTTTCCCCACAACCTCTCCAGGATAAGTTGTCATCAGTGTTTTTGATCTTGGCCATTCTTACAGGTGTAAGATGGAATCTCAGAGTTGTTTTGATTTGCATTTCTCTGATGACTAAGGATGTTGAACATTTCCTTAAGTTTCTTTCAGCCATTTTAGATTCCTCTGTTGAGAGTTTTCTGTTTAGGTCTGTACTCCATTTTTTTTTTCAGATTAGATTATGTGTTCTTTTGGTGTCCAATTTCTAGAGCTCTTTGTATATTTTGGAGATCAGACCTCTGTCTGATGTGGGATTAGTGAAGGTCTTTTCCCATTCTGTAGGCTGTCGTTTTGTCTTATTGACTGTGTCCTTTGCTTTATAGAAGCTTTTCAGTTTCAGGAGGTCCCATTTATTAATTGTTTCTCTCAGTGTCTGTGCTACTGGGCTTATATCTAGGAAGTGGTTCCCTGTGCCAATGCATTCAAGTGTATTTCCCACTTTCTCTTCTATGAGGTTCAGTGTGGCTGGCTTTATGTTGAGGTCTTTGATCCATTTGGACTTGAGTTTTGTGCATGGTGATAGATATGGTCTATTTTCATTCTTCTACATGTTGATATCCACTTATGCCAGCACCACTTGTTAAATATGCTTTCTTTTTTCCATTTGATATTTTTTGCTCCTTTGTCAAAAATCAGATGTTTGAAGATGTGTGGATTGGTATCTGGGTCTTCTATTCGGTTCCATTGGTCCTCCTGTCTGTTCTTATGCCAGTACCAGGCTGTTTCCAGTACTGTAGCTCTGTAGTAGAGTTTGAAATCAAGGATGGTGATGCCTCCAGAAGTTCTTTTATTGCACATTATTGTTTTGGCTATCCTGGTTTTTTGTTTTTCCATATGAAGTTGAGTATTGTTCTTTCGAGGTCTATGAAGAAATTTTTTTTTTACAGTTCTTACTTAGTTTTTATTCATAATCATAAACTTAACTCTGCAATCCAGCTAGACTTGAAGGGAAATGAGGAAAATATGGAACCCAAAGAACTTCAGTGAGAGCAGAGATTACAGGGTACTGCGAGCAGATGGGGCTGGGGTGCTCTCCTGAGCTACAGAAGGAATGGTCTGGTGGGTAAGAAGCCCGCAAGTCAAAAGAATTAGAGTTGTCCACAGTCGGAAATGGTGATCTTCTTGCTGGTCTTTCCATTCCTGGACCCAAAACGCTCCATGGCCTCCACAATGTTCATGCCTTCTTTCACCTTCCCAAAGACCACATGTTTGCCATCCAGCCACTCAGTCTTGGTGGTGCAGATAAAAAACTGGGAACCGTTTGTGTTTGGTCCAGCATTTGCCATGGACAAGATGCCAGGACCTGTATGCTTCAGGATGAAGTTCTCATCCTCAAATTTTTCTCCGTAGATGGATCTGCCGCCAGTGCCATTATGGCGTGTGAAGTCACCACCCTGGCACATGAATCCTGGAATAATCCTGTGAAAGGAAGAACCCTTATATCCAAATCCTTTCTCTCCAGTGCTCAGAACACGAAAGTTTTCTGCTGTCTTTGGAACTTTGTCTGCAAACAGCTCGAAGGAGACGCGGCCCAAGGGCTCGCCATCGGCCGCGATGTCGAAGAACACGGTGGGGTTGACCATGGCTGCAGCAAGCGGCGAGAGGGGACAGCGGCGTCTGCAAAGCCTCTATGAAGAATTTTTGCTGGGATTTTGATGGGCATTGCATGGAATCTGTGATCAATTCATCTTCAAGCATTTGTTTTTACTTTTTTATATATAAATTAAGCCCATCTGCATTTATTGATATAATCAATTTGTTTGGTCTCTTATAATTGCAAAATAGCAGATTTATTCTAGGTCTCACACCTCAGGATTGCCTCTGTCTCATGGCGGCTGGGACCAGCTGAGCCAGCACTGAGAAGATGGGAGAAGCCACAGCTGCAGACAGCGCTGTAGTGATGGAGAAGCCACAGCTGCAGACAGTGCTGTAGTGATGGAGAAACCACACATGCATTCAGCGCTGCAGTGATGGAGAAGCCACACATGCAGACAGCGCTGTGGCTACTGCCCTGCCTGCTGCCCTCTTTCCGTGTGCCAGTGTGTTTAGTAAACTGTCCTTCCATGGAGGATGGAAAGGACTCAAGGGTGGTCACACACACCCTTGTGAGAGCTTTTGAGAACAAGCAAGAATGGCAACCTAGCTCTCCATGCCTCAAACCAAAGCTACAGGCAACCTCTAGAGCAGTCAGACCCTCTTCTTCACCGTGGGGTAGGCGCTGAACGTACACTTGGCCCAGAATGCAGGGAAGCTGAAGGAGGCAGCCTGTTTGGGGCAGGAGGAGCAGGCTGGCCCATGATCTGCTGCCAGTGGTCACTACTGTGTAATTGCAGCCTTCCCCACTAGAGACATCAGAGGACAACAATCCTACTCTGCCATCTGCCATATCTGTGCACGATTCTATGGTCTAGCCACCATGTCTGTCCCAGAGAAACAGTTGGATGAAAACTGACACAGCACCAACCACAGTGGCACCTGTGTCAAAAGAGCCCAGGAGGCTAGAGAGACGGCTCGGAGGTAAGGAGTGAATACTGAACACTGCTAACCCAGAGGACTGGAGCTGGGTTCCCAGCAACCGCATCAGCTGCCTCCCAAGCCCCCTGTAACTCCAGTTCTGATGATCCAAAGCCTCTGGTCTCTGAGGGCACAAATAGTGAAACAGAGAAGAGAGGAATCTTCTAATGCTTCCAACACGGGACCCTCCACACACCCCAGAGAAAACTGCAGTTCTGTAGGCAAAGAAGTATTTAGAAGGGGGGAAAGGCTACAGTAGCTTGACATCTCCCAGCAAGGGGCCCAGAATCAAACTGGGTATCCAACTCCCCACTCCTGTAGGACCTGGGTCCTTGTGTCTGTTTGGTTCTGAGGCAGTCTTAAGACTCTGACTAGATTCACCTAAACTCGTGATTCTACTACCCAACCTTCTGAGTGCTGGGATTGGAGAAGTGTGCCATCGTATCCAAGGCTCACTCTGGTTGTTTTGTTTTTTGTTTTTGTTTTTGTTTTGTTTTTATGAGACAGGGCCTCACTATTTATCCCAGGTTGGCCTTAAACTTAACAGTGCCTCAGCCTCCAGCTTCACCAAGCTCTGAAGATTTTTCATCCTTTGATGTGGGTGCATATGTGTGCATGTGATATATACATGGCGGTGCCCTCAGAAGTCAGAAGAGGGCATTGGATCCTCGAAAGCTGAAGTTACAGGTGGTTGTAAGCTGTTCATTGTGGGTACTGAGACTGAACTCAGGTCCTCTGCTGGAGCAGCAAGTGTCCTTAACCACTGAACATTGCTCCAGCCCTAACACAAGCTTTTATACAAAATGACCCAAGTGAAGAGTCACATAGCTGAGCTGTCCAGCGAGACTGAGATAGCTAGATCTTCCAGCGCGAAGATTCCTCAGACCTGCCTCTGGTTTCATTTCCTTTAACGGCGTGAAAGTATTTTATTAAGGAAAGGCTCCCAGGGCAACCAGAAGTCCGGCCTGAGTGTGCATGCATAAGTAGTTCTGGATGCCCCACTCCTCCTGGTCCTGCTGAGGGACTTGGGGTAAGACCGGCAGCAGGTCTGAGCTCTTCTGAGCAGAGTATGCAGAAGCCGAGGGACAGACACACAATCTGCGGCAAAAAGGAACCCATGGTGTGTGAGTACTACATTGTAACTAAATCTCTTCTGAAGAATGTCTTCCTGTGCTACATTGTACCTGTCCGCAGTGTTATATTGTACCCATCTGCAAGGCCTACATTGTACCGTCTGCAAGTGCTACACTGTACCCGTCTGCAAGTGCTACATTGTACCTGTCCACAGTGTTACATGGTACCCATTTCCAAATCCTCTTGCAAGCCCAGTCCCCAGTAGTTAAGTATACAGCTGTATTTGAAGGCCTGGTCTTCAATGAAGTTACCACTTAGAAACAATGACTGGTGCCAGGCTTGGTGGCCCACACCTTCAATCCCAGCCCATGAGAGGCAGAGGCAGGTGGATCTCTGTGAGTCTGAAGTCAGCCTGGTCTACATTGAGAACTCCTGGAGTTCCTAGACAGCGCGAGTGATAGATAGAGTGAGACCTTGTCACGAAAAACAAAAACCAAAAAGAATGAGAAGATTAAAAAAAATTTAAAAAGAAAGAAATAGGTCTGGTGTTGTTGGAAGAAGAAATGCGGGTGTGGGTGGGTATTGCAGGAGGTGTGCACACATGGGGAGAAGGTGGCCATCTGCACAGAGAGCGCTCTGGGAGAGACAGCGCTCTGGGAGAGACAGCGCTGTTTCCAGCACCTTGACTGGCCACCCTGCCTGCAGAACTCTGAGAAACCAAAATTCAGATCTTCAAGACACCCACCCGCCTTCTTTTGTTAAGGCATCTGGGAGGATAAATGAGGTCCTGAGGTTTTTTTTTCATCTAGAGGCAGATGATGGTCTGTTTGGTATAATAACTCATCTCTAAAATGAATTTTCACTTTTTTTCCGGGTTTTGGAGACAGGGCCTCTCTGTGTAGCTCCACTGGCCTGGCGATTTGACTGGCTTCAAACTTGTGCCCATCTTCTTGCCTCTGCTTCCCCAGTGCTGGGATTACTACAGACTGCACCTGGCCATAACAGCAAGCAAATATCTTTTTTTCGTAAGTTCAAGATTCTCGACATGTTAATAAAGCAACAAAGCCCCTCTCCAGCCCCCTGTATTGTCTGACACACTGCCTAAGACAGAATATTTCCCAGAGATTTGGGATGGGCCATCCTTGCTGCAAGACCTGCCAGCTTTCCCTAATGTGTTGAAGAAGGGTTTAGTGTGTTACTGGCTAGTTGGTCTCATTCTGTTACACTGATGAGCTGTTGGTTATTCCTGCAGGAGACACCTGCAAAAAAAAAAAAAAAAAAAAAAAAAAAAACAACTGCTTCTCCTCTGGAGCCCACAAGAGTGCAATGCTTTCGTGAGAAAACAAAAACAAGCTACAGAGGAAGAGACACACAGGTCCTCTGCCTAGACTTCAGCTCTGCAGGGACCGGCCCTCCCTCTGCCAAAATGCAGCCAGCCACAAGGACTACAGACTCACTGCAGTTTCACAGCAGCCGTGGTTACTGAGTACAACCGGAAATTTCCCCTTTCCCTTTTATGTGTGATAACAAAACAAACCTATGACTAATAGGATTCTGTATCTATAAAACGTGTTTTGGGTCTTTTTTGCATTTCAATGGACATTATTCACAAGCATAACTGTAAAAGGGACTTTGCAAGACTTGGGCCATGGAGCTGTGGGAGGTGTGGAAGGGATGAGCAGAAAACACCTCTGATCAGAACGCACGGTTACTCTAGTGTCTCTGGGTGAGGGTGTGGGGGCATCAAGTTCTTGATGCAATGGACCAGCCCACAGGTGCCTCATCATACCCCCACGACTAACAAATAAAAGGTTCACAGGTGAAAGCTGGTCTCTAAAGGGTGGCACAATTAGGAGAGCCTGAGGGTGTAACATCACCAATGGAATAATCCTTGTAAGTTTGTAGCTGAAAGAGGCTGCCCTTGGCCTTGTTGAAGAAAGATGGTCACTGGGTGGGGGTGGGGGTATTTGAGGGAGTGTTTGGTGTGCTTCTGTCTCTGACGATCTGTTTCTCACTCCCCCCCTCTCTCCTGATTACAGTTAACGGGCAACTCTATTCCTTTCTGCCCCCTGTATCTCCAAGCCTTGCTTACCACAGGCCCAGAAGAAAGGGAACCAGACTCTTGTGAGCCCAAACCAAAGGAGTCAGAAAAAGAAAATCTCAAAACAAAACAAAATACCTTTCCACCCTTAAAGATTGGCCTTGAACCCACTCAAGCTCACAGAGGCTTTGTTTTGTTGTTGATGTTTGTTTTGTTTTGTTTTGGGGTGTTTTGTTTTGTTTTTGTTTTTCAAAACAGGGTTTCTCTGTAACTTTGGAGCTTGTCCTGGAACTAGCTCTTGTAGACCAGGCTGTCCTCAAACTCACAGAGATCCGCCTGCCTCTCCCTTCCGAGTGCTGAGATTAAAGGCATGTGCCACCACCGCCTGGCTTTTGGTGGCTAACTTTATGAATATAATCTAACAGTTTTTAGCAAGGGGAAGAAAGGGAAAGGCAAAAGCGGTCGGCACCATGTTTACCATTTTGTTTGTTTGGCGTCATTTTGATTGTTTTTGAGGCAGGTGTGAGCCTCTGGCTCCAGGGCGCTGGCACCAAGCTCGCTGCTCCGACTCTCACTTGTCGCCTGCAGTTATTTCAGCGACTCAGACTTTCCCTTGTCTGCGGTTGTTATTTTAACACAAGACAGAGGTTTCTGTGGATGCCAGTGTTGCTCTCCACTCACCCCAGTGTTTGCTCAGTGGATCCACAAAGTGGGAGTCGAGAACTGGCCTCTCACCTGTGCTGCCACTGCTGTTGCCCAGTTTGGAATGAGGTGCGTACGACTAGTCGACTGTCACAAAATAAATGCCTCCAAGCAAAGATTTTTTTTTGTTTTGTTTTGTTGTTTGTTTTTTCGAGACAGGGTTTCTCTGCAGCTTTAGAGCCTGTCCTGGAACTAGCTCTTGTAGACCAGGCTGGTCTCGAACTCACAGAGATCCGCCTGCCTCTGCCTCCCGAGTGCTGGGATTAAAGGCGTGCGCCACCACCGCCTGGCTCCAAGCAAAGATTTAAAACCAAAGTCTACTTTTAAGGCCCCCCCCCCCCCCCCCCCACACACACACACTTACTCCACGGCCACTCCAGATACTCAGGTTGGATCAAAAACCCAAAGCCTTAGCCAGGTGGTGGTGGTGCACGCCTTTAATTCCAGTACTCAGGAGACAGGTGGGTCTCTTTGAGTTTGAGACCAGCCTGTTCTACAAGAGCTAGTTCCAGGACTTGAAAAACCAAAACAAAAATTTAGCCACCAACGTTCATTGACTCTTTTAGACACTGACTCATTCCTGAGACAGAACCCCGAGATCCAGCTATCAAAAGTCATTATTTGGGGTCTGAAGAGACGTTTCAGTGATAGAGAGCACTGACTGCTCTTCCAGAGGACCTGGGGTTGGTTTCCCAGCAACCACATGGCGGCTCACAATTGTTGTAATTTCAGTTCCTGGAAATCACCCCTTCACAGACATACATGCAGTCAAAACAGCGGTGCACATAAAATGAAAATAAATAAATTTGGGGGGCTGGAGAGATAGCTCAGAGGTTAAAAGCTCTGACTGCTCCTCCAGAGGTTCTGAGTTCAGTTCCCAGAAACTACCTGGTGGCTCACAACCATTTGTAATAAGATCTGGTCTGCAGACAGACATGCAGACAGAATACTGTATACGTAATAAATAAATCTTTTTCTTAAAAAAGAAAAATAAATAAATTTTAAAATTTCATAATTTGGCTAACATGTCCAATCAGAATTTACCAGTTCACCCTAGCACAGACATCCCACCCTTTACTTTCCCTCAGTCCTGTAGAAAACATCTGCCTGCTGCAGCTGCTGCCTTTGCAGGCCCTTCACCACCACCACCCCCAGAGTAAAAAAAAAAAAATCTCGCCAGGCAATAGTGGCGCAAGCCTTTAATCCCAGCACTCGGGAGGCACAGGCAGGTGGATCTCTATGAGTTTGAGACCAGCCTGGTCTACAAGAGCTAGCTCCAGGACAGGCTCTAAAGCTGCAGAGAAACTCTGTCTTGAAAAACCAAAAAAAAAAATCTCCTTTTGTGCTGAAAATTTGGTGTCTGTGTGTGTCCTGTGCAATTCTGAAGGGGCCACCCTCCCTTACACTAAAAGCTTTGCCCCACAAGGGATCACGGCGATCCATACCAGAAGACTGAGTTGGGGGCTGAGGTGTTGCTCAGAGGAAAGGCTGCTCACCCCACATCCACTGCACAGCTCGGTCTTTGTGCTGCCAAGTGCTTCGAATGTCAGCTCTATGGAGTTGGAGGCTGAAAGATCAGAAAGTCATCCTTGGCTACGAGGTAAGTTAGAGGTCATCCTGGCCTACATAAAACCCTGTGTCAAAAAAAAAAAAAAGAAAGAAAGAAAGAAAGAAAAAGAAAAGAAAAAAATTTTTTTTAAAAAAGAAAGGATTAAAGAAAAAGAAAATATCTAGTTGGTTGTGGGTGGCCCATACCCACAGCAACTGATCTCAGTACTAGGGAGGCAAAGGCAGGTGGATTTCTGTGAATTTGAGGCCAGCTTGTTCTCCATAGTGAGTCCCAGGACTCCAAAAAACAACAGCATATTAATAAGTAGCTAAACAAATAAACACATAAGAAAATGCAGCCTTGCCAATCCTCCTCCTCCTTCAAATTTATTTATTTTTATGTGCATTGTTGTTTTGCCTGTATGTATATCTGTGTGAGAGTGTAAGATATCGGAGTTACAGACAGTTGTGAGCTACCTTGTGGATAATGGCAATTGAATCTGTGTCCTTTAGAGGAGCAGCTGCTTTTAACCACTGAGCCATCTCTCCAGCCCCTGCAGTCTCCTTTCTCTTGAGACATTTCCTTAATGTGTTTGGTGGCAACATCTAAAGAAACAGCAATGTAACAGCCAAAAGCTAACAGCTGTCTGTGAACAGCCCGGGAGAGGTGAGTTTAGTTCCAAAGACAAGTCCTCAGTGGGAAAATCCGAGGCGACATGTTGTCCCATTAAGTG
Source organism: Arvicola amphibius (assembly GCF_903992535.2). Taxonomy (NCBI): domain Eukaryota; kingdom Metazoa; phylum Chordata; class Mammalia; order Rodentia; family Cricetidae; genus Arvicola; species Arvicola amphibius. The sequence goes on from NC_052052.2 coordinate 32,952,531, forward strand.
TTTATGTTGAACACACATTTCACCACCACCCCTTTCTGAGAGTGGATCCTTCTCATCTGAACCCCTGGGGAAGCTATTCAAAAACACAAGAATCAAACAGAAGAGCCAATTCCCCCCACAGACCCTATAAAGGCCCTAGAAGTGGGAGTTGGGAACGAGCGCCATCTAGTGGTGGACAAGAGAAAACATTTTTCTCGGTCTGAAACTCTTGGCATATCCTCAACAAAACCTACTGAGAAATCTTTTTTGTAGCTCCTATGGTGTGTATCAGGGGGCAATATCAAGTGAAGGAGCCTATTGTGCTTAAGTGAGAAACGGAAAAGGGAAAGTGGTCCTTGGCAGATTGGATATCAGCGCAATTCGTTTTGCTATACCAGCTTTAAAAAGCTATCATGCAACAAAAACAAAACAGAAGTCTTGGTCCATCACCTTTGGGGAAACGCCCTGAACTACAGAAAAATCTTTTTCTGGCCAAATTTCTCTGAAAGTCTCCAGCAGGTTCAGGAGTTTGGAAGGCCCTTTTGAGCTTTAAGATGTGGGCCTAGGGTCCAGACTTTGAAGTTTTGCTGCAGTGGGGTGGGCAGGACCTTTGACAGCATGGAAGGGGATCATATATGTATATATGTATGTATGTGTGTATATATGTATGTGTATATGTGTATATGTGTGTATGTATATGTGTATATGTGTATATGTATGTATATATATATGTATATATGTATATATGTATATATATTTCCTTCTTTTTTCCTTCCCTCCCTCCCTTCCTTCTCACTCCCTCTCTTCCTTCCTTCTTTCTTTCTTCCTTCCTTCCTTCCTTCCTCCCTTCATTCCTTCCTTCCTTCTTTCCTTCCGGATAGCCCAGGCTGGCCTTGAACTCACAATGATGCTGAAGACAACCCAAACTCCTCCTAATCCTCTGTCTTTTCTTTCTGAGTGCTGGGACCTCAGGCCCGCCGCTCCTGCCCTTTGTATCCTTTATAACCAGTCAATAGGCAGAGGTAAAGTTTTTCCCTGAGTTTTATGATCCATTTAAACCAGCTGTTAAACCCGAGGAGGGAACCGTGAGAACCCTTGATTAGATCTGGGTGACTGCAAGCGCAGAGGGTGACCTGAAGTGGGGGACTGAAGTCGGGTGGGACCCCCACCGAGCACTTCACATGTTGAACCTGTGCTAACCCCAAGTGGTTCACGGGGACTGAGTTGCAGGTTACCCGGTTAGGGTTTGGAGAGATGGAGAACTGGCTGTTTGCGTAAAGAGTCGCCATGCTGGTGTCTGAAGTGTTGTGAGTGAGAACAGTTGAGAGAGCCCTTGGGGAAGCATCTGTGTTGGGGCTCAGGTCCCGTAAAACTGTCTCAGAACAATTTACCCTTCTCATGGGAAGCACGTGGGATTAACAGACTGTGACAACGGGCTTTTATTTTTCCACAATATTTTAACTTTTATCTGTTAAAAGGCTTCCAAGACCAAAGAAAGCAACTCCGGGAAAGTAATTTATATAAAATTTTATTTGATCTGACACTTGATCTTTAAAGTTCAATGACTTTGAATGGGAAGACATATAGGGGAAGCCATACAATTTTATTATGGAAAACTGCAAACATATCAGACCTGGAGGGAATGGGATAATACGTCTCCTGGCCCTATCGCAGCTTCGACAGCGATCAGCATTCCGCTGCTCGACTTTCTACGCTATCTGCCCACCACCACTGTTAAATGTTTGCTGAAGGTTTGGTTTGGTGTATGAGACAGGGTCTCACTATAGAGAGCTGCCTATGCTGGAACTTGCTATATAGATGACACTGGTCTTGAATTCATAGAGATCCACCTGCCTCTACATCTGGGATTAAAGATATGTGCCACCATATCCGGAAAAAGTGTGCCTATCTCTGGAGTATGTGATGTTTTGTATTTGTGTATTTTGTACAACATTTCAATTAACTTAGACATCTACTTTTTTACACATTTTTTCTTTCTTTTTCAGACCAATGAGTTCATCTTTCTATTGAACAGGACAGGCTCCAAAGCTACACAGAGAAGCCCTGTCTTGATAAACAAACAAACAATATAGATTTAGTTAAAAAAAAAAAAGACCAAAGCCTATATCATGATTACACTCCTCAGATTCTTCTTTTTGCTTCTGCTTCTCAGCTGGGGCAGCACTGAGGACAGGGCATGACTGTCTACTTGCACAACTCCAGCAGCTGGAGCAGGTCCACCAGTGCCCGCATTGCAGATGAGGCTTCCAATGGTGACATAGACCAGGACTTTTGCAAACAAGCAAACCAAAAACGCTGGCCATTGACACCCTCTGCTTTAATGAGAGCATTGACCTTATCCTCTATGGGGTCACCCCATCACCGTACAGCAAGGGGTTGAGTAAGTAGGTACAGGCAAACGGGGAGACAGTTGCTGGGAGGGCCTCCTTATCCCAGTGTACTGAAGCTTTCTCGGGAGAACTGAGCACTGTGATGGCATCTTAGGAAAAGCCATTTATCATTTTTTATATTGGAAGACGTTTAAAAACTGTTTTCTCTAGCTCATTGGAATATGTATTATCATTACAAGATTATCACCTACAGCACCCACCCTGCAACACGAAAGTTCCTTACTTCCACCCATAAACTGAGAACCATTGACCAATGGTTCTGTGATGGCTAATACTGTCACTGCGATAGGGCCTAGCATCACCAAGGAGATAAGCCTCCAGGCGTGCCTGTGACAGGAACGAACCTAGTACACAGAATCTAAAATAAGGTACTGTTTCTGAGCACGAGACAATAAAGGCAGGTGTCAGGGTTCTGTCCGCATTGGTTTGGCAGCTGTTTTTGCTCACAGACGCCAGGCTACATTTCTGATATCCACCAGATCCCACCACAACAAGAACAAAATCAGTTTCATGGATTTTGATTATTGGGACAATTAAAAACAAGCATTTTTCTTCAGTCTGAGGATGGGTACAGGGTAAGTAATGTCTGGATAATTCTTGGTGATGATCTTTTTTTGGTTTTTCGAGACAGGTTTTCTCTGCAGCTTTTTTTTTTTTTTTTTTTTTTTTTTTTTTTTTTTTTTTTTTTTTTTTTGGTTTCTCGAGACAGAGTTTCTCTGTGGCTTTGGAGCCTGTCCTGGAACTAGCTCTTGTAGACCAGGCTGGCCTCGAACTCACAGAGATCCGCCTGCCTCTGCCTCCCGAGTGCTGGGATTAAAGGCGTGCGCCACCACCGCCTGGCTTCTTGGTAATGATCTTAACAAGAAAGAAGAAACGGAAAGGGGCTCAGTGGGAGGAATGCTTGCCTAGAAGGCATGAAGGTTTGGGTTCTACCCCAGCACTGCACAGCACCCTCCCGTGGTGGCACCTACCTGTCACCCCAGGTGTGTGTGAGGTGACGTTGGGAGGAGCAGAAACTAGGGCGAGTGAGCTGCTGGCCGGCATAGGCTGCCCAGGACTCTGTTCAAGAGAAGAGCAAGGGAAGACCCTTGGAATTCATCTTTGTCTTTGGTGAGGCTTTAATTTGCATCCTGTTTTGTGGTATGAAATCCAGCAGTCTTGTTTGTGGGGAAGAGGGACTCCTGATTTTGGCAGACTCTGGAATAGGTCCTTCCAGAGGATGGGACAACTGTCAAATTCTTCTCCATTGCATTTTTACATAAATAAGTCTCAAAGGATAATAACTGTTCCTTTTTCATTTAAAAATAGTTAATGTGGGCAGCTTTAATGTTTAGCCATTGAATGTGATGCCTCCTTTTAAGTTCTGAAAGAAAAAAATTCCTTCAGCCCATGGTCTCATTTTACCCAGTGATTTTTTTCTGTGTGTGTGTGTGTGTGTGTGTGTGTGTGTGTGTTTTCTCTGCTGCTACATAATACAATTATGTAGCTTTCAATTTTATTTTGTCAGTGTGATTAATTAGATTGATGGGTTTCCTAATACTGAACTATCCTTAAGGATCCGACATAAATTCTCTTTTTAGGTTTGTTCTTAGGCCCTTAATAGTTTTTGTTGCTATTGTGAATAGAATCTTATTTCCCATTACACTTTCTAATTGGCTATTGCTGGTATATAGGAAAGCTATTGATTTTTGTGCATTGATCTTGTATGTAGTCACCTTGTTGAATTCTCTTATTAGTGGTAATAGTTTGTCGATTGATTTTCTTAGGCTTTTCTATACCGGGGAAAGCAACGCCTGCAAACCTCAGCTTCCCTGCTCTGTGATGCCCCTGCCTCTGACAGCCCCCGTCTCTGATGGAATTATCAGAGCACCTGGTGCCATTTTGAGCAGTAGGGGTGGCGGAGGCCAGTCCTGCCTGCTCTCCAGCTCCAGCTGGAGGACGTGTGCTCTTTTCTCAGGACTTGTTGCCTTCTTGCTGTTTTATATCAGACAACAGCTGTTCCCCGTCTTGTTTTTTGGGAGATTTTTTTTCTATTATGTCATCACTGGGAGTTGAATAAATCAAGGCAGTCATTTTTTATGTATACTTTATACAATAATACATTGATCCATGCCGTGTGTGCATGTGTGTGTGTATGTTATTGGGAACTTTTTTTTTTATAATGATTGTACTGCCATTTTCCATTTATTTATTTTTTAATGATTTTATTTATTTATTATGTATACACCCGGCATGTATTAGACATCAGAAGAGGGCATCAGATCTCATTACAGATGGTTGTGAGCCACCATGTGGTTGCTGGGAATTGAACTCAGGACCTCTGAAAGAGCTCTTAACCTCTGAGCCGTCTTTCCAGCCCCGTTAGCAATGCACATCCTAGACAAATGTTCTGTCACCAAGATATATATACAGGGCTAATACATATTCTTTAATTTAAAAAATACTTATTTAATTTATTTGTGTATGTGGGTGCACATGTATTTGTTCTGTGGGTCTAGAACCCACATCCTAATGTTTCATAGCAAGCACATTTAACTTCTAAGACATCTCCTCCATCACTTAAATATTTTTGACTTATTTTTGTTTTACTGAGGATTGAGCCAAGGGCCTTGCCAACACTGGGCAGCACACACTATTGCTTTATCCCCACGCGTTTTTCACTGTTCTAAATTTTGAGGCATGGTCTCACTATGCTGCCCGGGCTGGTCTTGAGCTGGGTACCACAGCTAGAACACCTTCTGCCTCAGGCTCCCAATAACTCAGATTACAAGCCTGGGTCACGTGTGTGTGTGTGTGTGTGTGTGTGTGTGTGTGTGTGTGTGGTATGTTTTACCATGTAGCCCCAGTTTGCCTGGAACTCAGCCTCTGCAGTGCTAGGATTACAGCTGTGGCCCCTGTGTTAGGTTCTGATTTGAGTCTTAGTGATGACCCATCCTAGCATTGGTGGAGTATGTCCTCTTTAGATTTGTTGGGCTGCTCTTTTAATACACTGCTTAGTTTGGTTTGTTCACATTTATTTAGGTTCTTTCTTTCTTCCTTCCTTCCTTCCTTCCTTCCTTCCTTCCTTCCTTCTTTCCTTTCTTTCTTTCTTTCTTTCTTTCTTTCTTTCTTTCTTTCTTTCTTTCTTTTTTTGTTTTTTAGTTTTTCGAGACAGGGTTTCTCCATGTAACAGTCCTAGCTATCCTGGAACTAGCTCTTGTAGACCAGGCTGGCCTCAAACTCACAGAGATCTGCCTGCCTCTGCCTCCTAAGGGCTGGGATTAAAGGTGCACTTAGGAGTCTAAATTTTCAGTATCTTATGTGCTCTAAAAATTCATTTATTCCAGGTGGTGGTAGCTCACACCGTTAATCCCAGCACTCCAGGAGGGAGAGGCAGGTGAGTTTGAGGCCAGCCTGGTCTATAGAGCAAGTTCAGGACCTGGCTGTCCTGTCTTGAAAACCCAAAAACGAGTGAATAGTCTGTCAATTGTTAAGGAAGTTGAAGTACTACTACTTAAACTTCCTTGTCAAAACAAAACAAGGGCCTCAGGTTACTCCTAAATATTAACAAACTAAGCACATGTATTTGTGGGCTCAAGGAAAGAAGCCGGGCAGGAAGAGGGAGGCAGAGAGGGAGAGAGACAGATGGAGAGACAGGAAGAGACAGATGTACTTTCACTCTCTTGGAAGCTGGAGAAGCAAGTTTAACTCTGCTCTGAAAGCTTAGTACGGTGGCATTGCCTGGTATACAGAGGCACGTAATAAGCAGAGGCAATTACCATTATTAATCCAACAAGTTAAAAAAAAATAGTGTCTCAGACATTGTGCTAATGTTTTACATGGGTTATTGGTATTTCATTTAAGCAGGTACTGTTACAATTTCATTTTGTAAATGAAGTATTTTTTTTGGAACAGTTGTCTTTCCAATGTCTCTAAGCTTTTCTTTTCAGCCCAGGATACAACGGAGCAAGATAGGAGGTAAATGTTTCAGAAGCAAGCAACGTACGGACTCAACACTCGAGAGACTCAGTGAGCCCGGGGGCTTTCACCCTGGGTTGCCAGCCGGCTCCTTTTTGTTCAAGCACAGACCGGAAGTGTTTCTGACGGTCACGTTTCTACAACACACAGCCGGAAGTTTCTGTCCGTGTGTTCGCCGAGCGAGATAAACTGAGAAGTGGGTTGCCGCTGGAGTTCCCAGGTGTGGATCCCGGGGACTGATGAAGCAGGGAGGACGGGGCGACCATCAGGGACTCCCGCTCGGGGAGGCGGAGAACACAGGCGGAACCCAGGCCTGGTTTGTACCTTTCTCCTCGCGGCCTGCCTCTTCACCCTGCCCCCACTTGGAGCTGCAGTGACAGGGGCCCCGCCCCCTTGACGGTCGCAAGGTCTTTCTGCAGGTACTGACCCTTGATCTCGGGGGTGCTCCCCCATCTCTCAGGCGTGATGGCTACGGGCGCAGATGTACGGGACATTCTAGAACTCGGTGGTCCAGAGGGAGATGCAGCTTCTGGGACCATCAGCAAGAAGGATATCATCAACCCGGACAAGGTAGCGGGGGAACTTGAGAGCGTTAAGTGGGGGTGAAAGTGTTGGCGGAGGAATGGGAAGGGGTGAGAGCAGGAGAGAGCTGATGGAAGTGATAATTCCACCATCATCAAATGCACGATGGAAGAAGCGCTACCTTGGAACAAAAAACATGCCATCCTCAATATGATGCAGGAGATAGGACTTTGGGAGGTGGTGGGGACCAAGAGAGTCGGAAACCTCCAAGGGATGAGAAGACCAAGAGAGTGTGACACTTGTAAGTTGTTGGGAAGAGAGAGACCAAGACATCGTGACAGTCTTGTCACGTGTAAGGTGAGGAAAGGATGAGTCGGGAGGGGGTGTCTTGCTCAGACAGGGTACTCCCGTGCGTGGGTTACTATGACTTTAGTTCAGCATTGGTCTCTTTGGAGATTGTGCTGGGTAAAGGTTTTTCAGGTGAGGGTAGGTGTAGGCATCGTTTCTTCCCTTTTTTTTTTTCTCTCCAGAAAAAGTCCAAGAAATCCTCGGAGACGCTGACTTTCAAGAGGCCCGAGGGCATGCATCGGGAGGTCTATGCTTTGCTTTACTCTGACAAGAAGCAAGTATTGGGATTCCAGGTCCCCTGTGCATGATCCTAGCCCACATGGCATGTCCCTACTTCTCAGTCGACTCTTCCAGGCCTTTCCCCAGCTCTCACTCATTCCAAACCAGGGCTGCTCCTGCAGGGCAGCTCAGTGTCTTGCTCTAGGACATGACTTCTTTATTCAGGGGTGGTTGGGAACTTCTTGGACTTAGTGGTTCTTCACACACCTGATTCTAACCTTTCACTTACCTACCCTCCACTGCCAGGGATGCACCCCCACTATTGCCCAGTGACACTGGTCAGGGGTATCGCACAGTGAAGGCTAAATTGGGATCCAAGAAGGTTCGGCCGTGGAAGTGGATGCCGTTTACCAACCCAGCCCGCAAGGATGGCGCTCTGTTTTTCCACTGGCGGCGAGCAGCAGAGGAGGGCAAAGACTACCCTTTTGCCAGGTTCAATAAGGTGAGCTGCAAACACACACAAGCCGAGCCCGTCTGAGCCACTCGCATGAGTTTTCCAGTCTCCCAGGGTTGGCTCTCCAACGTGCTCAGTCCCAGCCATGGTTACCCACTCAGTCCTAGGCCAGGTGCTGTGGACTCTTCTACCCATTGGATTCTTTCCTTCTCCGGATCTGCTGTGGATCTCAGCGGAATGTTGCTCATCTTCAGAGCTGTGTCCTAGGTGTTTTGCTCCGGTGTATGTCTTCTCTGTTGTTCTATTTTAGCCTGTAACATCAGTTACTCTTCACAAGCTAACAGCCCCCTCCCAGAAGCTCTGATTTACCAGCATCCCTTTCCAAGTGTCCCGCAGGTCGCGCACATCAGCTGCACTCTCAATCCTTCCTCTATTCCCACTCAGTAAGCGGCACCATCTCCTCAGTCGCCTGTATAACAAACCTGAGGCTCATCCTGGGCTCAGCCTTTTCCTCATAGCTGTGAATAACAGGAGAAAGGAGGAGGGAGGAGAACGGTACACATGCACAGAAATCAGTGGAGTTCTTTCAGATAAGCACTGCCAATATGAAAGAACTGGAATTTGAATGGACAAGAAATGAGATAAACGGTGCAGTTATAGGTGAGGGAGAGGCCTACTTTTTATTTATTTTTTGATGTGCATGCACACGCCAGCCTACGGAAGCTTTTTCCCTGCTTTAACCACCTGGGCCCAAGGGATCAAACTCAGGTTGTCTGGTCTTCTGAGCCACCTTGCCAGCTCCAAGGCCTACGTTAGACAGGTTGGTCAGGGAGGTCCTCTCTGGAAGGGTGGCATTTGAACTAGGCCTCATGATGTGTCTCATCTCATGTGCTAATTCTGTTTCTATTACCAGTCACACCTCTGCTTGTGCTCTTCATCCTTTATAACTAAGATCAGTTATTATTTTTTTTTGGCCTAGATTATTTAGCCTTATTGAAAGCAGGGCCTTTTCCCGTCTCACCCAGCCACTGAGAGGAAGGGCTAGAATAGACTAGGATTGGATTGCCCATGGCTAAAGCACTGTACAGTGTGGTTCAGAACAGTCTAGAATTGGAGCTTAAAACCACATGGGGCTCAAACTCAGACTCATCTCAGCCCAGTGTATCTCACTGCACCTGGCCCCTCCTGGGAGCTCATAGGCTTTCTCAGACTGAGCACAGCTGAGCGTGACTCACACCTCCACTCCAGATCATTTCCTCCATCCCAGCAACGTCCTTAGGCCCCTCTGGCTGGAGAAGCTGGAAAAGAGGTCTCTGAGGAAGGGCTGGATGAGACAGACTGGTGTGAAGGCAAAAGGACTCTGTCTTTACTGCTTCAGCACATGAAGCCTAGACATTGAGAATAACAAGAAATCAAGTGTCTGTCCTTAAAAACTTCATGCTATTGAGAGGTAGAGGAAGATGAGGACAAGTTCAGAATGGTAGGAGATGAGCTATTGGGAGGGCTAGAAGGTTATGGGAGTTTTCTTGATGATGTCACTAGGTGGTGCCGTGATTTATTTTTTTCTCCCTTCATGCACATGGAACATGGTGAGGAAAAAACATCATACAGGAATGTATGGGTCCAGAGGCTCCTGCATCTAGGCCTATGGGACCCAATGGTGGAAGGAGAGAACAGACCCCCAAATATTATCCCCAAATATTGTCCCGTGACCTCCAAATATTCTCATCCTCACACACCTTAAAACAAAAATATAATTTAAAAATGAAAAAGAAGTCAGGCGGTGGTGGTGCAGCCTTTAACCCCAGCACCTGGGAGGCAGAGGTAGGAGGAGCTCTGTGAGTTCATGGCCAGCCTGGTCTGGTCTACAAAGCAAGTTCCAGGACAGCCAAGAATATCCTTGGATACACAGAGATATCCTTTCTCAAAACACCAATAAAGGGGCTGAAGAGATGACTCAGTGGTTAAGAGCACTGACTGCTCTTCCAGAGGACCCAGAGCACCCACATGGCAGCTTACAACTGTGTAACGCCAGTTCCAGGAAACCTGACACCTAAAGCAAAACACCAATGCACATAACATAAATAATTAAAAAACACCAATAAATAAATAAATAAAAGATAAGAATTTTAAAGGTTCCTGCATATTGGATGCTCTGGGAATTTCCACACTGATAAAGCTTTATATGGGGTGATGTAGGGGAGGTGTGGTGCAATTGGTCAACAGTGACCATGCCAGGTGGCCCTTGGCAAGGAGGCCTAAGAACTTGGCCTTCGCCCTCATGTCTTTGAGGAGCCACCACAGATTTTAAGAGTCGTCTCAGGATTGGATGAGTTCTGGACAGATCTGGTTGATGACAACAAGAGTTCAGTGGATTTGTGCTCTTCCTCTCTGTGGCTGCTTTGAGGGTCTCTCTCCCAGCGACTCTCCCTGCGCTCATGCTCAGGCCGGGCTCCAGGAGTCACTGATGTGCCATTCTCCTTGGTCTTAACTTATTGTTACTTGGGCCTGCAGCCTGTGCTTCTCTGCTTTAGTTTGGGCTCACGGCTTCCCCTCTGTCACTGCTGGAGCCGCTTCAGTCTCCGACTCTTCTTTCAGCCCAGTGTCTCCTCTGTTGCCAAATGTAGATGATATAAGAAACAGGACCATTTGAAAAATTATTTTATGTGTATGAGTGTTTTACCTGCATGTGTCTGTTCACCATATGGGTGCAGTGCCCGTGGAGGCCAGAAGAGGGAGTCGGATCCACGGGAACTGGAATTATAAATGATCATGAGTCACCATGTGGGCACTAGGCATGGAACCCAAGTCTAGAATGTTAGGACTTTTGATCTCTTTCAGCCTAGCTATATTGGATCTTGTCACCCTCCAGGTGGAGTCTAGGCTCCCAGAAGGGTGCACACCCTGTAGCAGCTGGTTCTGCTGCCGCATCAGACTCCTCAGCTCAGCCAGTTTCCCAGCCTGGTTCCTGAAGGCAGGCCCAACATTAGGGTGTTTGTTTGTTTGAACTCATGTTGTACCTGTGTTGTCCCATTCTCCTTCACTAGTTCACTTTTCCTTAACCTGAAGATTTAGCCTGGTAAGATGGTGCACACTTGTAATCCCAGCACTTGGGAGGTGGAGGCAGGAGGATCAGGGTTCAGTGTCATCCTCAAACTGAATTCAGGGCCAGCCTGGGTTATAAAAACAAACACTGCACAGGGATGGAGAGACAACTCAGTGATTAGGAGTACTTACTGCTCTTCCAGAGGACTGGAGTTTGGTTCCCAGGACCCAGAGTGGCTCATGGCCACCTCAAACTGCAGCTTCTTCTGAACATCCAGTGCTTTCGTCTGGTTTCCACAGGCACATAAAAACAACAGCAAAGTAAATAAGAAATAAAAAGAGTAGGCCTGGCTGGGCGGTGGTGGCGCAAGCCTTTAATCCCAGCACTTGGGAGACAGAGGCAGGCAGATATATGTGAGTATGAGGCCAGCCTGGTGTATATAGTGAGAACCAGGATAGCCAGGGCTACACAGAAACCTTGTCTAAAAAACAGACAAACAAAACAAAGGACTAGGCTTGATTTACCTCTGTTCTGAGTAGCTCTGTGCCCAGCTGTACCCAGGGTCACTTGTTTATATTTATCATCAGGTTTACCACATAGTACCCAAATTGTTTTTCTGTTCTATTCCCCTCCAGTTGAATTGCTGGCTTTGAGAGGTGTCCCCTGTGAGCACTGTTTCCATTCTTTTTGTTATTGTTTTGTTTTTTGGGACAGTGTTTCTCTGTGTAGCTTTGGAGCCTGTTCTGGAACTCGCCCTGTAGACCAGGTTGGCTTCGAATTCACAGAGATCTGTCTGCCTCTGCTTCCCAAGTGCTGGGATTAAAGGTGTGAGTCACCACCGCCCGGCCTGTTTCTATTCTTATTGTAGGTCAGTTGTGACAAGCCACACAGGTTGGCCCTATAAGTAGCATGGTGCAGGTCACATCTTGTTTGCAGATGGAGAATTGTTTGGAGGAGAACTGAAGGGAAGCCCAAGTAGGAAGGTGGTTTTGCTTCTCTGATGCAGGCCACTGATGGTGCTGTGCTAGTCTGAGTGGCTATGCCATGGAGACGGAGGGGAACTCTGGAGGTGAAGTCACAGATTAAGCAAAAAGTAGGAATTAAAAGATACTTTCCATTGCCAGGTGTGGTGGTACATGCCTGCAATCCAGTACGGGGGAGACTGAGGCTGGAGGACTGTTTTGAGTTAGAGCCAATCTGGCCTCCACAGAGAGTACTGGCCAGCCAAGACTACTTCCCAAGGCGGTGTCAACACACAACAGAAACATAGGCTGTCACCAGTCAACAGCACACCCAGGGTTCTGGCGCTGGCTGTTGTGGTTGAGGTCTGGACTGGAGATGTTTGAAGAGGGATGACTGCAGTATTGAGCGTGTTAGGTGGGACATGTGTGACCTCTGGTAGGAAGTGTCCAAGAGCAGCAGGAAAGAGCCTGGTGTATTTTTGAATTCAAAAGAAACTTCCTGATATAGCCCATCACTGACTCCTTCCTTGTTTCTGATCTACAGACCCAGCTTATGGTGATGCTGGTATATCTGAGAGAGAGACCTGGGGCAGGAGGAGGAATATGGGCCAGGAGAGAAAGGGGCATTGGCAGTAGGATTTCCTGGAGATGCCCAACTCTGAAGTGCTCTGGGATCAGCAAGTCCCGCTGTTACCACTGGGTGGCAGTAGTGCTTTAGACAAGTGGTGTATGGCCTAGGGGCGCTGGGCCTTTCTCTTGTCTGATGGGTGTTTGACTCCACAATTGACCCTTGAGTGCCACAGAAGTGCTTACAAGTCCGGCAGGAGCATGTGGTCCATTCCCAAAGATGTTAAGTTGTCTTGGAGTGAACCAGGCAGGCCACTGACCCAGAGCCTTCTAGGGAGGGGCCTCTGGCCAATCAGACTGGGTCTTTCCTTCCTACAGGCTGCCTCTACACAGGGGTTGGTAATAAACAAGAAGGGGTGTGGCCACATGGCCAGCCTGCTTGGACTTATGACAAAGGAATGTGGTCCCTATGTCTTTGTGCCAGTAGACGGTGCAGGTGCCTGTGTACTCAGAGCAGGAGTACCAACTCTATCTTCACGATGACGCATGGACTAAGGCAGAGACTGACCACCTCTTCGACCTCAGCCGCCGATTTGATCTGCGCTTTGTAGTTATCCATGATCGGTATGACCACCAGCAGTTCAAGGTGAGCTGGTGTGCACTTGCTGAGTGCCCAGCCCTCCTACCATCCCTTCCACGTGCTCCTCAGTGTTCATTCCCATGTGTTCTGATTCTCAGAAACGTTCTGTTGAGGATTTGAAAGAGAGGTACTACCATATTTGTGCCAAACTTGCCAACGTCAGGGCTGTGCCGGGCACAGATCTCAAAATACCAGTATTTGATGCTGGGCATGAGAGACGGCGGAAGGAACAGTTGGAGCGGCTTTATAACCGGACCCCAGAACAGGTTCATGACCTTTCCCCGTACCTGAAACCCTTTGCCTTCCCACCCTCCGTGGCTTCAACTCTCACCTCTAGGCTCCTCCACCTTCAGCCCATTCCCATGGTTCCCCTGTTCTTCCCTCCCTTACCTCTGGTTCCCTCATAGATAACTTGTGTCCTTCAGCTCCCTGGCTACCCTGGTTCCACACAGCCCCATACATGCCAAAGCATTTCTTGGTTTTGCAGGTGGCAGAGGAAGAGTACCTGCTACAGGAGCTTCGTAAGATCGAGGCCCGGAAAAAAGAGCGGGAAAAACGCAGCCAAGACCTGCAGAAGCTGATTACAGCAGCAGACACCACCGCAGAGCAGCGGCGCACAGAACGCAAGGCCCCCAAGAAAAAGCTACCCCAGAAGAAGGAGGCTGAGAAGCCGGTATGGAGGCTGACCTCCATATGGAGGTTATCTGGCACAGCTTCAAGTGGGCATTCTGAGAGTACGCCCAGTCAGTGGGTCCCTGGGCCACTCCCTGTGACACCTTAGGCTCTAACTCTTTCCCCAGGCTGTTCCTGAGACTGCAGGCATCAAGTTTCCAGATTTTAAGTCGGCAGGTGTCACACTGCGGAGCCAGCGCGTGAGTTACCTCCTCCAGTGTTTCTGCCCTGGGCTCCCAATGGCCTAATGCTACAGCTGCCAAGGCTAAAGGAATGGGAGGGGTCTATGAAAAGAGGTGGCCTTGCCACCATCTCATGACACGGCCAGGCCGAGGTTGCCTTTACTATTCTCCACTTCTCAACTTGTTCCGTTTTAGCCATAGCTACTTGCAGAGGTTACCTACCCATGAGCCTCACTGTTAAACCAACCCTCTTCTTCCTAAGCCTCATCAAGGGGTGTGGGACTTAGCTGACTGTCATTGCAGATGAAGCTGCCCAGCTCTGTGGGTCAGAAGAAGATCAAGGCGCTGGAACAGATGCTGCTGGAGCTTGGAGTGGGTGAGTGACTCCGAGCCTCATGGGATAGCTAGCTAGCTCCCTCTCCCAGGGGCTGTGCAAGGGAGGGCAGTTCATACTACAGGCCTTCAACCACAGTTGGCTTTGTCTTGCCTGCAGAGCTGAGCCCCACCCCCACAGAGGAGCTGGTGCATATGTTCAATGAGTTGCGGAGTGACCTGGTGTTACTCTACGAGCTCAAGCAGGCCTGTGCCAACTGTGAATACGAGCTACAGATGCTGCGGCACCGGCATGAGGCCCTGGCTCGGGCAGGAGTGCTGGGGGGCCCTGCCACACCAGCAGTGGGACCAACCCCAGCCTCTGCTGAGCCAGCAGTGTCTGAATCTGGACTTGGCCTTGACCCCACCAAGGACACCATCATTGATGTAGTGGGCGCACCCCTCACACCCAATTCGGTAAGAGCCTGGGCAGGCTTGGGGGAGCATGCCTTGGCTCTGTAAGAGAATGCATGTATGTACAGCCTTCAAGAGAATGGTTGCCAATGTGAGGGGAGAGGCTGAGGACAGGAGTAGGTTTAGGTTAACTATTGGGCCTCTTCTCTGAGAATGACAGGCACCATAAACCTTGAGTCACACCTCAGAGGCCACTAACCTCAACACTTTTTGTTTCTTCAGCGGAAACGACGGGAATCTGCCTCCAGCTCATCTTCTGTGAAGAAAGCCAAGAAACCATGAAGGGGCCACTAGGGTTGGGGGTATGGTGTAAACAGAGCTGTTACACTGACTGGCTGATTCTATTTCCTTACCTCCTCATATCCTTGGCTGGGGTGACAGGCTGATAGACTGATCACTACAATCAGTTCCTAAAGGCTTGCTTGCAATGCCCACATTCAGGCCCTTCACCATTTTCCTGTTGCCCACACTCCTCACCTGGACACCTGTGTTTGTATTTACATGGCCTTACACAGCAGGGGACTCAGCTAGCAGCAGTTTTGGCAGGTCCTTTGCCTCCTGCTCCCAGTCTATGCATCCTCAATGAAGGCATCAAAGGTACTGCAGTGTCAGCGGCTCTGTATGGAGATGGAGCCTGGAGCGACAGCCTCACACACAAGGATGGCTCCCACACACTAGGACCTTGTTTCCCCAACTTTATTCAGTGGCACGTTCACAGCAGGGATGGGGGTGGACACAAGGTGGGACCTGATCTGTCCTGGAGCCCTGGGGGCACCACACACCATGCACTATGGATGGGAGGGGGCACAGGGGGGACTCGGTGACCCCAGCAGAAGCCTGTGTACCAGGGAGAAGGCAGTGAGTACCTGGGTTCCCCCTAGCCCAGGGCCATAATGGCAGGGGCTAATACTGGGCAGAGACTGAGGAGTGGGAGGGGGTGGGGCACAAAGTGTCTGCTCCAGAGGGGCCAAGTGGCCATGCCCTCACCCAGGGCACAAGCCCATAGGGCAGCTGGGGGACACTCTGGGCGCAGAGTTGTGCCACTCTCCCTTTTCCCTCTGGTGAGGGAGAGGAGGATTCTGGTTTGGGCCAAGCAGCTACCCTGTCCTGCCCCATCCCGTCCTCTGCCAATCAGAAGGGCTTTGATGTCTGCTTGAAGATGAAACCTCGGTAAGCCAGTGTCTTCATGATGTTGGCAATGTTCTTGCAGTCATCTAGAGAGAAGAGAAGACATTTAGACAGGGCCAGACTCAGGAGCCAAGGGCTTAAGGAGGACATTGGCTCTGGTGGCAACATCTCTAGCTTTGGGTTGGGCTTGGTGATACTGGGCCTACAGGAAGCCTGGACTCAATGCTTCTCAGTCCCATAATTCATGCTGGAAATTGGCCGCTGTGTCCTATCCCAGCCCCAGCGGTGATGTATGGGCGCCGTCGCAGTAAGAAAAAGGCAGAGTAAATGTGTAATTTCTCCCTTGACGGCCCCTGGCCGCTGGGCGATTCTTCTTGTTGCTGCCGCGTGGGGACGGCCTGTCCGCCACACTCCGTCTTCCCGCCACCCGCCTTGATGTCTCCATTTCATTACTGTGCGGCCATTCATCACACCCACGGCCAGGGTGACTTTGTGGCACTTGTATGTGTGGGGGGGACTGTGGTCCAGGCCATACTCAACCAATGACAAGACACAAGACTTGGCTTGGCTGTGCCAGAATCCTGGGAAACACCTGTTCTGGATCTCTGTGTCCATGTACCTCCAGACAGGCTGGGAAGGCCCTGGTTCATGTGCTGTCAGCCCTACCAGACACCCACGAGTCAACCTACAACCTGCCTGTCCCAGGAGGCTGGCTGCTGGCCACCTTTTGGGATCTTGTGTCTGCTCAAATACCAGGTTAAACAGCCTGTATGTGTCAGACCCTACCAGTTTCTCTGGTACTGGCCTCTGAAAAACTCCATGCTGTAAGCTAATGTGGTAGCCTGGAGGCTATAGGGACTCTAGGGACTTGGCCAGGACAGGACTTGCTCCATTTCTAGATACATGAAGGAGCTTGACCTAAAAAACATTGATTCTCAAGCTCTGGGTCATGACCCCTCTGGGGTTACATATCAGATACCCTGCATATCAGATATTTACATTATGATTCATAACAGCAAAATTACTATGAAAAGAACTATGAAGTAGCAACTTAATAATTTTATGGTTGGGGGTCACCACAACATGAGGAACTGTACTAAAGGGTTGCAGTGTTAGGAAGGTTGAGAACCCCTGCAACAGAGGATGTCTAGTACAGAAACCACCCATCTACCTGTTTTTGTTGTTCAGCCTTCCAGAGCAGTCCCCAACTGTCTCCTTTGATTTCTCTCCCACCTCCGTTCCTTAGCCATGGGTCATAGCTATGGCCTCAGCCACTACCCTGTCCTCATTAGACGGATGCTGTGTGCAGAAGTACCACACACTGATGGCATAATCAAATGAGGGGTGCTGGTGAGGTCAGGAGGGCTCTGAATCTTTTCCTTCCATTGGGCCTCTGTTTGCCCTCACCCAAGACTGCAGCCTACGGGACCCCTGTACCCTCTGAGCTAAGAGTCTCATTAATCAAGGGCTGAGGGCAGGCCAATCAGATGGGATCCTGTCTTAGAAGAATTCAGTATGTATATACCTGCAGTGGACAGAAGTGTGGAGGTGATACCCTGTTTTCCCTAGGGACTCAGGAAGCCAAGAGGACTGATCTGCTCCGAGGCAGAATGGGGAGAAGACGGATGGGTGGGTAGTGGCGGCCATGGCAACTCCAGACATGACCCATCCCTGTGGTTTATGGGCCGGACACGCGCCCCGCTCAGCTGAGGCCCTGTCATTTGTCTCCCTTAGTGAGTACGCCAGTACTGTGGGGGTAGAGGGTAGAGGGAGGGGTTATGATAGAAGCTAGGCAGCTGACAGGAAGAGGACAGGAGGGACCTGGAGAGTTATGGTGGGGCCAGATGCCGTGAGCATGGTGAGAGTTGGGGGAACCTGGGATAGAGGCATATTCTTCCCAAACAAACCCAGTCCTGCTAGAGTACCTCAAATCTTTCCTGTCTTCAGCACTCTGGAGACCATGGCCGCTGTGCATATTAAGAATAAGTCCCCTCGTTATCTGCAATTACCCAGCGGCCACACACCTCATTTCTTCTAGCAGAAAAGAAAATTAGTTTTCTATTGACTTCATCTGGTTCCTCCCTCATTGCTGGACAAATCACTCAATCTGCCTCCCCTGGCCCAAGTAAATGTCCTAGCCTAGCCCCCCAGGCCACCAGTGAGCAAATGCTGATTTACCTGTGCAGGGAGGTGGCTGCATATCTCAGTCAGTCTTGACCTCTCCCCATGCCATGCACCCAAATCATGAACTCTGGATGCTCCTGAAGGCCGCCCTCCCCAACCAGGGCTTCTCTCAAGTCCCACTACAAACTCAAATGCTCCCAACAGTTCTCTCCAGATAAACAGATAAAACACCCCAAACACAGGATATTCTCCCAAGTTTCCTCTTCCTCCTCAGGCATCCTCAAATCAGCAAACGGCACTGTATGCAGTCCATTCAAAACTCCCGAGAGGTCAACACCTTACTCACTGGCCAGATTTCACTAGGCATGAAACCTGTGGATTTGGTTTCCTTATGCTGTAATCCAGTGGTTCTCAACTTGTGGGTCTTGACTAACAGAAAGCATATTTCTGATGATATTGGGAAATGAGACACTGCTCAGTAGCAAAATAGCAATAAAAATAATTTTATGACTGGGGTGTCACTACACCATGAGGAACTGTATTAAAGAGTCTCAGCATTAGGAAGGTTGAGGACCACTGCTAATCAATGCTTCCACTTTCCAGCAACCAGTCACCTCTAAGTCCACATCCTATAATTCTGTTTAAACAGTCTAGCCTGTCCCTCAGATCCACTCTCTTGTAGCCAACATGGTCTTTTTTCACACAAATCTTATGTCCTTCCCTCTTTAAATTCCTTCATACTTCCTGTCTTTTTTTTTTTTTTTTTTTTTTTTTTTTTTTTTTTTTTTGAGATAGGCTCTCACAATGTAGCGCTGGGTGGCCTGGAACTCAAGAGATCTGTTTCTGCCTCTCAGTGCTTGGGAGTAAAGGTGTGCACTAGCATGCTTGATTAAAGTCTACAGATACATACACATGTATTTTAACTGTGGGAATTGGTTCTCTCCTTCTGAGTGGGTCTTAGAGATCAAACTCAGGTCAGATGGTGACAGGCATCTCTCTCATCCTGCACGTTCCCCCTTTCCTTAAATAGTTTCTGGGGCTTAAACCTAGGGCTGTGAACGTGCAAGGCAAGCACTCTACCACAGGAACTCAAAGTTTCTATAGATGAGGATAACCTTGACCTTGAACTCTTGGTCCTCCTGCTTCTACCTCTTGAGTGCTACAGTTACAGGTATGTGTCATCATGCCTAGCTCTCAGCCTCTTTTTTTACTTTTTGACACAGGGCCTCATTAAGTCACCAAGGGAGGCTTGAATTCACTCAGTAGCCTGGCAGTTCTTGAACCACAATCTTCCTGCTTCAGTTTCACTGTAGCTGGGACTACAGGTCAGTGTGACAAGGCCTGGCAAATCTTTAATGTAACTCAAAGTCTTGGCAAAAACTGATCCCTGTTGGGCTGAATGGTGGTAGCGTACACCTTTAGTCCCAGCACACAGGAGGCAAAGGCAGATGGATCTCTGTGAGTTCGAAGCCAGCCTGGTCTACAAGAGCTAGTTCCAGAACAGGCTCCAAAGCTACAGAGAAACCCTGTCTCGAACCCCCATTCAAAACAAAACAAAACAAAACAAAACAAAACCCCCTGATCTCTGCTGCTTTCTGGCCTCACCC
Source organism: Arvicola amphibius (assembly GCF_903992535.2). Lineage (NCBI taxonomy): Eukaryota > Metazoa > Chordata > Mammalia > Rodentia > Cricetidae > Arvicola > Arvicola amphibius. The sequence continues at coordinate 32,972,135 of NC_052052.2, forward strand.
CTGTAAACTGCCCCCAGATTTCTACACTACAACCTCAAGGAGCAGCTACTATTTCTGGAAATGTCAAAGCAAGGTGTCATACAAACCATTACAGTCTGGAATTTCTGCAAATGCTTTGTTTTTCTAGCCCAGGCTCCTCCACTAGGGGTGGTAACAGTCACAGCACCACAGTTAACACTGAACAAGGTGCAACCTCCTGCATCTTTTCCTAGCTTTTTTTGTTTTTGTTTTGTTTTTTGTTTTCCAAGACAGGGTTTCTCTGTAGTTTTGGAGCCTGTCCTGGAACTAGCTCTTGTAGACCAGGCTGGCCTCAAACTCACAGAGATTTGCCTGCCTCTTCCTCCTAAGTGCTGGGATTAAAGGTATGTGCCACCATCGCCCAGATTTGCCTAGCTTCTTTATGTGGTATGCCGGCGTGCTGGTGAGCTGATGACCCAATGGTGATTGTGTATGGCTCAGATGGCAGACTGGCTGGGACACATGATGAAACTAATGTCCTTCACTACGTAGAGTCACTTATGGTCTATTTATGGCAGATCCTGAGGTCTAATTGTGGTGACTGATTTACTATTATGGAGACCCAAAGGGATGAGGAAAAACTGCCCCAGGTCACCATCCAAGTAGGCAGTTACAGACTGCAAGGCCAGGGTTCTTCCCCCAACCTGTCAAGTTTCTTTGTTGTTGTTCCTTGTATATAGGGGTGTATTCAGAGGATAATTTGTGTGGTCATTTCTCTCTTTGCAACATGCGTGTTCCTGGGAATAGGGAAGGGAGAGATAGATTTGAAGCTCTGAGACCATTTGGGGTAGCTGGCAGCTCTGCCTTTTCAGCACCTCTTGCAGAGCTAATCTGGCCAGTTCAAGGGTGCCGTGACATGGGACGATAGGGCACTGTTAAGCCGGGCGGTGGTGGCGCACGCCTTTAATCCCAGCACTCGGGAGGCAGAGGCAGGCGGATCTCTGAGTTCGAGGCCAGCCTGGTCTACAAGAGCTAGTTCCAGGACAGGTTCTAGAAACTACAGAGAAACCCTGTCTCGAAAAACCAAAAACAAAAAACAAAAAAGATAGGGCACTGTTGTGTCCATAATGGAGGCCGTTAAGCATAGGTCTTTACTTTTAAGTTCTAGAAAGCTAGCGACATCAGCTTGAGACCTTTTTTAAAAAGGAAATTCATATTCTCAGAGTTAGAAATATTTTTATATCGACAAGACTAGAATGGAAGAGTAGCAGCTATACAAATCCTTAGAAGGGTGGGTAGGGGAAACACCTAGCAAGGAAGGCTAAGTCTATTAGATGCCCCCAGAGTCATTAGAGCTGCTTGGTAAAGCAGCTGCTACTGAGATGGCACTACATGCTTGTTGGTTACACTGGCATGGGAACTCAAGAGTAGAGGACAGTAAATTAGAACAGGCCAGAAAGTCCACCAAGGGTTTCATTCATGTGCTCACTTCGTCCAGCGAGCGCCAATCCATTCTGTGTGCTACGCGTACATGGGCCATACTGGGTCTGAGGATAGCCAAGATTAGCATCCTGTACTTGCAGAGCTCAAAGACAGCCCCGTAAGAGGTGTAATGCTATGAACAAAAGAGGCATAGAAAAGCTACCTGCTTCTTTCTGATGCTCAGGAGTGGGTTCCTGGTAGAACAAAGGTTGGAGGGAGCTGGTCTAGAACATTAGGATTAAGGTGAAGAGTCAATACAGACACAGGACTGGAAGTGATCTGTGGAGTGTCAACATGGGTCTCACCAAGTGAATGGGGTGGCTGTCTTACTGAGGCAGTGACAAGTTACGACTGGGGTCTAGCTGAACTGATAAAGTTCAGGGTTTGGTGAGAGGCCTTCTCTCAAACAGTAAGGTGGAGAATGATTGATGCACCCAGTATCAAGCTCACACATCTATACCCCCCAACCCACAAAACAAAGGCACCCATATTTTCAGCTATATTTTATTACTATCATTATTACTTGTTTTTTTAAGATTTATTTTTATTTTATGTGTATGGATATTTTGCCTTCATGCATGTCTGTGTAGCACATGCCTGCAGTGCCTGTGGAGGCCAGAGGATTCCCCTGGAACTGGAGTTACAGTTATGGGTGCTGGGAACTGAACCCAGGTCCTTTGGAAGAGCAGCCAGGGCTTTTAATAGCCGAGAGCTATCTTCCCAGCCCATTATTTTTTTTTTTTTTTTTTTGAGCAGGGTCTCACTGTGTAGATTAGGCTGGCCTTGTTCTTACAGAGAGCCACCTGTGTCTACCTCCTGAGTGTTGGGATTAAAGGCTGCATCATCACCCCCGCTTTAGCTATACTTTCTATTTAGCTATTTAATCTATCTGGAATTTTGTGTGTGGTAGGCAATAGCTCCAACTTTATTCTTTTCCTGATGTAGAACAACAGTGTAGTCCTATCAACAAGGACTAAACTGTCCTTTCTTTTTGTGCCCTTCTAAAATGACCACTCTATCCTATCTGCATAGTATTGGAACCAGTAAAGAGAATAAACATAAACTGACCAAAGGGTAAATCAAACTGGGGAATCAGGGTGGGCAACCGCTATTATTAACGAGCTAAGAGGTAGTGTGGTTAAAGGAGCATGCAGACAGATGCCAAGGCCACCACTGTAGCCTCAGCCTCCTATCTTTATCGTCACCTTGTCTGCTGAGGGATGGGGCCTGAGCCTGTGCAGCAGAGGTCAGCAACGCCTAGGCACAGGGATGGGCAGACCTGCAAGGAATAGGACCTGTGCGTGACAAGGGACCACAAGAAGACCTTGTGCCAACCAACATCTACCTGGACATCCAACAGCAATAATGTTCTGAGCAAAAGAGCTGTGGGTTAACCCCAGGCCAATATCAAAGGACTGCCAGACTAATGCTGTCCCAGCTCAACATGGGACATGCACTGAACACTGCTTGTCTTCTCAAGTTGAAATCTGACTGCTCCTCTACATGTTGAGACGGGGTTTCTCTATGTAGTCTTAGCTGTCCTGGAACTCTCTCTGTAGACCATGCTGGCCTTGAACTCACAGGAGACCCTCCTGCCTTGGCTCCTGAGTGCTGAGACTAAAGGCATGCACCACCATGCTGTCTGCTCTGCATTTTTATTCACTAGGTTTGGCAATTCTATGATGGGGCCAGCAGAGCATTCAGCGCCCTAAGTAGCTCTGGCGGCCAAGGTAGTGAACTTAGAATTTAAACAGTAGAGAACCCTATCTAGTCTCAGACTCTGAATCTGGTCCAAAGTCAGCTACTTAATAACTAAACTTAAGCAAGCTCCCAAATTTTAACTTTTCTGTGTTTTTGGTTTCTTGTCTAAAATGGGAAGAATAATTATAGCAACTACTTCTCTCAAAAGATTATGTTTATCTTTTAAGATGCAATGAATTATCTGTTAAGTGTTCACAATAATGTCTGTGTTAGTTATTAGTTATTCTAATTCCTAATATTGTTAATTCAAAAATGAATATCCTGACACTCATTCTACATCCCTTGGACCAGCCTTGGCCTACAGTCCCCTGTGGCCACCTTGGCCAGCATGACACTCTTCCAGACATCCATCCACTCTCCTCCCACTCAGCACTCACAGCTCCCAACCCTCCCCTAGATAGGGTCCTTATGGCCTCGACTCTAAAGTGACCCCTTCTTTCAGCCCCTCCCTGTATCCCCTCCACCCCACAGAGGTGCCACAGGGCTGATGGTGAAGGATGATGGTGGTTCCACAATAAGGGGAAAAGGCAATTTCATCTTGATTAGCAGGCGATTTCTCTCTCTGTAATAAGCGTGCTCCAAATAATTAGCGTGTTTTACGTAATAATGAAATTACAGAAATGCAGTCCACTTATTCAAACAACTCACCATTACCATATTTTTAAATATTAGACTTAATTAGAGTTTATCACTTCAGAGAAGTATGCGGACCGAAGATGTTTTTAAAAAAATCCTCATAAAGTGTTTATTAAGCGCTGGTAAAGCTAGGATAATGATGTGTTTGGAAATTAAGGCAATCAAACACTTACCGCCGCTCCTGGAGGCCGGGCATGGAAATGAGGCCATTACACGCCCATTACCCGCCAGCTCACAGCCACTGGGGGGGTGGGGGGAGAATGTGCCTGGCCGAGAGGGCATGGTGCCCGAAAATGCCTCTGCCAACCTCCCAGAGATGCCTGACCAGTAAGCACAGATGAGCTACTGCCACTTACACTAAGTTTAGTTGTCAGAAGCCCAACTCAGACTTGGCCAAGCAAATGACTGGATTGATCCCAAATGCCAAAGAAGACAACTATGATCTGACCAACTCTGATCCAGATTCCCAGGCCTGGCAGGATATATCAACTCATTCAAACCCAATGCAAAATGGAGACGGAAGCCAGGTCAAGCAGCCAGAGAGGTCAGTGAGAGGAGGAGGAGCTGGATCCCATTTGCTGGCTGTGGTCTTGGTGAGAAAGCAGCAGGCCTAGACCAAGGGATCACTTCCAAGTCTAGGCCACACAAGAAGGGGTCACTAGAGGTGGGAGAAAGCTGATGAACTGGGTTTGTATCTAAAGACCTGAAACCAGAGCCTGGGTTGGGGAAAGCAAGTACAAGGATGGTAGAGAGTGGGGCTGTAGGCTTCAGACCCCATTTGTCCCGGTGAATGACTAATTCCAGAATTTACAGTGCTGGGTTTTTGTTCTGTGGCCATTTATATCTGAGGGGGAAATGAAGAGGCAGCACGGACGCCACATCCTTCTGTGTTATTGCTTGTCTGCCATTTGCAAATCATTATTAATTGTGGGCCCTGCCGGCAGGCCGGGCGGGGGCCTGGCTGGGTACATCCACATAGCTCTTCATCAAGGACCCCAGCCGCTGCCCCAGAGAGCCAATTACCCCACCCTGATTGGGATCAGATAAAGAGGGAATTTTTACAAATTAGGGAATAAATAGAATTTCCACACAGGGCGCGGGCAGGACCTGAGAGGCTATAATGAAAAACCATCCGTCACCATCAGCATGGCCTGGGCATTGAGTCCCGGTACTCCCTCCCTGTGGGCCCTCCCTGATGTTCAGGGACCTGAGCAGGCGGGTCTAAGAACACCCTAGCCCTTCTAGGTCCTGGAAACACGAGAGAATCCCCTGGGGGATATGTGTGTGGTGAGGTGGTAGGATGGGGGTGGGGATACCAAGAGCTGGAGAAGTCCAGGCCCTGGCTCGGGCGCTGTCCCTGTCTGTTTGTCTACCCTCAGGGTCTCAGAAAGGAGACATGCAGCCCTAAGAAAGACTAAAGTTGGGAACCACAGGGCCAACAATACTTCTGTGTCCCTATAGCCATGGGAGCCCTAAGGCAGAGCCCCAGTCCAGCCCCCTGGATCACTCAGTCTGGGCTCCCATTAGTGCTCCTCCCCTTGGATCATTAAATATGTATATCTTATTACACGCCTTGTTAGAGTATCGAGCTCTATTGACTGATGATAAATCCTGAGCCTCGTCCTGGCCGTAAATTTATCTGGAGATGATGAAGACTCAATAATCTAGTCAGGCAGATAATATCATCGGGCCTTAAAAAAGATCATTACATTATATGTCAGAATTAAAAGTGAAATACGCTGTAGTAACAGGGTGCTGCTCTAGCCATTACAACAGATGCCCGCCTCCCCCGGCCCATTCCCAGCCCAGGTGGAGGGGCTGGACGGCCGGGGGACTGCTACAGCTGGACGTGGCAAAGCTGAGGTCTGAAGGAAAGAGTTGGCTGTCCAGAACACTGGACAGACCTAGCGTTCACAAAAAAGACCCTACTTCTCAGGGCTGCACATGGATTGGTCTTTTGGGCCTTCAACAGCTCTAACGGGAAGATGTCAGCATTTCCTCACTGCAGGAGTAGCCTTGAAGACCTAGGACAGATTTTTTTTCCAAATGGAGGCACTGATATACTGAGCAGTCAGGTGACTTACATGGCCCTAGACGACACACTCCGGATGTGTGTCAAAGGCCTAGCTGGAACCTTCCTGTCAGTCAGCGCTGTCAGTCCATCTCTGGCCACCTCCTTCCTCAGAAGTCTGCTGTCCAGCTTCCATCTTGACCTGAGAAACTGTCATGTCAGACTCTCCATTCATTGAACTTAGTACATTTCTCTGTTGTATGTTTTTACTACCCATTTCTATAGTAGCAAATTTAACCTTTGAACCATCCCACTCTCCCCTCTCTGAGTGCATCATTTCTCCTGAGCCTCTGGCCTGTGCATCACTGTAGCATGCTGGCAGAGTCCATTGTTCCTTAATGTGGCAGGACCAATAATATAGGACTGGAGTTAATTTTGGTGATTCTATGATCTTTGCCAGTCACTAGGTTGAGGCAGGCAAGTGTTCTCTTCTGAGACACAGAGTTGAGTTTACTGGAAGGCCTGCAATGAGAATTGCACACTTTATAAGAGAAGCATGAAGGAAGATCTTTGAATTCTGTTGGACGTTTTCATCTCTGCACACACTGTCTGGGATTGGAGATGCCACCATTCAGCCTAGAGAGGAGTCAGCTATGAAGACTGCGCTGAACACAGAACAAAACTGAACACATTTCTGGGTCTCTGAGGACAATCCCGGGAGGCTGGATTCCCTTCGTTCATGATAAATCCCCCTTTTTACTGAGTCTGTTTGAAAACAGATAACCCATGACCTATCCTTTTCTTGCAGCTGAAAGCATACAGCCATAGTTAATCTTCACTGTCAATTTGACTGGATTTGGAATCACCTAGAAGATACACGTCTGGGCATAGGGTGATTCCAGAGAAGTTTAACTGAGAAGGGAAGACCCACCTTGAATGTGGACAACACACCCCATGGGCTGGGCTTCCCTACTGCAGAAACAGGGAAAGGAAGCAAGCCAGCTGAGCACTAGCACCCACCCCTGTCTCCCGACTACAGGGGCAGCGAGACCAGCTGCCTCCGGATCTTGCTACCATGCCTTCCCAGCCATGATGTATTGTGTCCTCAAAGTGTGAGCCAAAATAAAGGTTTCTTTCCTGTCGTGTGTAGTGGCACTTGAGAGGCTGAGATAGGAGGACTGCTGTGGTTTCAAGGCCAGTTCGATATACTGTCTCTCAAAGCACTAAAGGAAGCAAACAAACTGGATTTTGGCAGCTCTTTTACCAGAGCAATGAGAAAACTAATTAAGGAGCTGGAGAGATGGCTCAGAGGTTAAGAGCATTGCCTGCTCTTCCAGGGGTCCTGAGTTCAATTCCCAGCAACCACATGGTGGCTCACAACCATCTGTAATGAGGTCTGGTGCCCTCTTCTGGCCTGCAGGCATACAGACAGACAGAATATTGTATACATAATAAATAAATAAATATTAAAAAAGAAAAGTAATTACACTAACTGATATGAAGTATAAACGCAGGAAAACAACGGCAGAGGAATGCACTCTAAGCACGGAGGAGATAAGGCAGAAGACACTGCTACTTTAGGCTGGTACCTTATGTGCTCCTGAAACACCTAATCATATTGTTTCTTGCTGTATCCTAGGACATAGGGGATGCTACCAAAAAGGCTACAGGATTCTAGCTTTGGTGAAACTTTGTAGAAATAGAAGGCAAGAAAGTAAAAGTTAACTGAGAGAGGAATTATGTCTGTAGATTTGCAGTGTCAGCTGACTGGACGCTCCCGGGCTCCATAATCTATGGAGCCTCAGGTCTCCTCCTCCACTCTGCTCTACTACCTCAGACAAGAGCTCTGTCACACGGTGTTCCAGACGGAAGAAGGAACAGAGAAAAGACAAGAACAGCATACTTCCCTGAACGGTTTCCCTTTAAGTGTCATTCCTAGAGTCCCCACAGACTATATTTTTATTTTACTGGCAGAGCTCAGAGACATGACCATGTCCAGCTGAATCAGAAACTAAAAAAAGCAGATTTTAGCCAGGCTTGGTGCACAGTTCTTGGGAGACTGAATCTACAAAGTAGGTCTTATCTCAGACAGGTAGTCTGACAGAGTCAAACATGAGTACATGCTGATGTCCGAGTTTCAGAAGGTTCCAGCTGGTCTGAGGATGAAGGAGGGGATTGGTTCCACATGTGTCCCAGGTACTTTCTGACCTAGCAACATAGTGGACATCCACCTTTACAACTTGGGCATGGTCCATCATGTCAGACTTCTTGTCAATATCCTCAACTCTGACCCCCTCTCCTTCAGCTCTCCTGGCCTGGAAGAACCCTCGCTGCTTCTCTAGGCCTGCATGTTGGCTGTGTACAAATGAAGAAAACCACACCTTACAGACTAGATCACCATGAGATCCACATCGTCCCTGTGGTGCACAAACTGCCCAGGCCACCCCAAGACTCCTGCCTAGTGTGAGCACTTCCCTTGAGGCCTCAGGTCAACAAGTTCCTACCCTCCTCACAAATCTCAATCTACCAGTCTAGTACCCCAGCTTTCATGCCCAAATGGGCAGATACTTAATCTATTTGTGTCTGTCACAAGAGGGACCAAACCTGCTATCCCTTCTGAAGCTGATTTGTTCACTTCACCTGGGATCTGGAGTCTAAGCCAGCATGCACAGTTCCCAGAAGCCTAGACTTGAGTGCCCTTTCCCTTGGATACAGCCCTAGTGCTCTCCAGCCCTGACTCTTTGACCCAAGCTCCCATCTGGGAGCCAGCCTCCATTTACTGGCCCATCCCGGTTGGCTGGTACCAAACTCTGGTTCCTTTCAGAGGCAGACTGCACACTCCTGATGCTTGAGGTCTCCTTTCCTTGTCTCCCACCTTACAACTGTGCTATTTATTTATTTATTTATTTATTTATTTATTTATATTTATTTAACCAAAGCTGTCTCCTCTAATAACCAGGGTAGCAGGGATGGGGCTTCTTAATGAGTTAAAATTTTATTTTATTATTTTTATGTGTTTTGGTCTGTATGTCTATGTACCACTCATGTGCCTGCTGCCCGCGGAAGCCAGAAGAGGGCATTGGATCCCCTGAACCTGCGGTTACAGGTGGGTGTGCACTGTCACATGGGTTCTAGGAACTGAACCTAGGTCTTCTAAAACAGTAGACAGTGCTTTACCCGCTGAGCCATCTCTCCAGCTCCTTATGTTTGACTCACACTCAGACTCTGGCTGTGGCTTTGGTGACATTACCACTTCTTTCTATGTCATCCCACTGGCTCCTGCGAGCACTGCTCTTCCAAACTCCCCAGATGCAGATGCGCTGCTCTCAGGAGTCACTGGTCCTCTTGTCTTTCTCTCCGCAAGCAGAGTTACCTGCCCTATCCACCCTTAGGGCTCGAGCTGTCCATTTCCCAACAGTCTCCAGGTCTACATTCTCATTGCCACCCCTCACTGAGGTAAAAGCAACACTGCTGTCATTCTCTCTACAATGGGGTATTTTTAAGCCATGACTCTAGTAGCTCTACTCTATCTTCAACCCCTTCAATGATCCTTCAGTAGAATAGGGAAATAATGGAGACCATGGTCAAACTAAAACAGGGCCTTTCGTTAACAGTACAGGGCCAGTGCTATTGCTAATGCTGACAACTGTATTATGATTAAAGATGCTAACAGGAGGAAAGCTAGGTAAGTGAAATACAGACGCCTGCCTGCAAGGAACCTGGGGATGTAGTGCAATAGTGTTTGCCTACCATACATGAGGATCTGGGTTCAATCTACAGCACAGAATGAATCAGTTATGGTGGCGTGCATCTAAAATCCCAATATACATGAGGTGGAGAAAGATCAGAATTAAAAACTTCTTTGGTTGCATAGAGAGTCCAGGCCAGCCAGGCTACATAGTGAGATCGTAACCAACTAACCAAACAACTGAAAATAATTAGAAATGAAGGTCAGAGTCAGGTGTGCCAGTACACACACCTTTAATCCTAGCACTCGGGAGGCAGAGGCGCAGGGATCTCTGTGAGTTCAAGGCCAACCTGGTCTACAGAGCAAGTTCTAGGACAGCCAGGGTTCTCTAGAGTAAACTGTCTCAACCAATTCATCCCAAACAAAACAAAACAATACAAAACAAAACAAGAATGAAGGTCAGGCATGCTGGTGTGTAGTTGTAACCCCAGCATTTGGGAAGTCATAAATTCAAGGGATGGACTATCTGAAACCTTGAAAGCAACTACCACTTCCTCAGATGGGTATTGTCTCCCCCTGCTGTTCCTAGGAGAGAGAGCATCGAAACCCTTTACAAAGTTTTGGGGGTCTGGTCCTATTTACCTCATCTCTTTCTTGTGTGGAATAGCCTCTTTCACAAGCTCTGCTTTATCTAGAAATCAGCTTCTCATCCAGCACACTTCTCATCCCCTGGGACTCAGCCCTGCTCATTTCCCTGACGTCTATGTAAGGACCTTTTCTCTGTGTTCCCATAATACCTAGATGGATCCCTTATGACTGCTTCTGTCACCTCCTGTTAGATAATATTCCACTTAAGGGGTTACTTCCAGAGGCCCCTCAACAAGATGGGTAGAGCTGAAGGAAGGACTGGAAAAGGAAGCAGGGAAGGCATAAGCCTGCAAGCACAGATGAACTCTGCCTCGCATCTACCATTCAAAGCTTCTACACGCCAAGGTTCTGAGTATCAGTCATCGTCCCGGTGGCCAGCTTCTAACATGCTGGAGGTGTCTGCCACTTCCCTGCCTCTGTTCCTTCCTAGTATCTTGGTTTTCCCAAGACAGTGCCAGGAGACTACCTGGAAGGACCTCATCTGCAGAGTGGGAGTGGTGGTGTTGGGGGTCCCCAGTCCTAAGCAACAATGCCCTGGAGAGCAGCTTAGCTGTGCCTAGGGACACTACGGAGAGGGGACCTAAGCCCAGTCCCACCTGGTAAATATTTTATCCTCAAGCTGCTCAGCTAATCCTTATTAATTTCAATACGCTGCCTTGCCTGGCTCGCCTCCAATGCATTATTTATCCCCTTTGTTTGTTTGTCGCTAACAGGTGGGCCCCAGTGGAGGCGCTGACTGGGGACAAGCCCACTCCATCACAGTATGGCTGTGAATTAATCATGAGGACTAATGGGAATCACCTCAGCTCCAGGCACTCCCCTAACCACCTCTGCTGGTGCTAGCACCCAGGGGTGGGCCAGGGCCATCTCAACTCCATTTAACTCAATTCAAAACAGCACATTTTATTTATTATCTGCATGCCCTTGTCAGGCACTGTGCTATGCTTTGGGGATACAAGATGAAAAAACACAAGTTCTTGCCCTCAGGGAACTTATGGTCTAGTGGGAGAGGGAGGCATCAAACAACTTCTGAGCCAGTCACTCTTAATCATAATGGTGATTAAATGCTGTGAAGAGGGAGTGCAGGGTGCTGTTGAAAAGTACATGGGGGAGAAGGAGTTCTGGCCAAGGCTAGGAGTTAAGGAAGGCTTCCCTTGAGAAAGTAAATCCAAACTGAGCACTGAAGAATGGCCGAAAGTCAATGAGGCCAAGGGGGTGGGATGTAGAGCTAGGGTTAGAAGGATCGCTGAGGTGAAGTAGACAGGTGCAGGAGAGGGTCTGGAGCGTGGAGGTGAGAAAGGTCCACAGGTCCACAGGTAAGCATTTGAGACAGCCTCTTCGGGCAGCAGAGCTTAGTGTGGAGGCCCTTCCGGCACACACCACCTGTATCCTGCTGGATCACCAGAGTAATCTCAAACAGGATGTTCACTACCAATATCCTGATGTCAACACACGTTCACAGTACCTGGGCCGATTTCAACGGCTTGATTCCTGACTTAGTGCTTATGGCCTCTTAGAGCTCTCTGTGGTATAAGTAAGACCCATTCCTCGAAAGATTTGATGTTCTGCTGGCTGTTGCTTGTGCACCCTGGAAACCATCAGAATCACTAAACTCCAAATGTGTGCACATCGGGGAATATAGGTGCACTTGGCCTGGTCCTTGTGAAGTAGCTTATGTGCATCTGTCAGCTCCTTGACGGCTGGGGAGTCCCCACTGATGGGCTACATGTGGCCCTTTAACCCTAAGAAGGTCCCAGACACAGACTGGAACACTGGAGACTCAGCCGAAAGTGCTTACTTTACCTCCCAGAGAGAATTACTATTGTCTCAGAGGCTCAGTTTTCTGTGGACCCAGAAGACACTGGCAAATGTTTTCTAACTGAACTGAACAAAGAGAAAGACCAGCCATCTCCAGCAAGGGCCTTTCGCCAGACACTTCCCCCAGAAGTCTTCATAGAATCTGACTAGGGAGAGGAGCTAGTGCACTTCATGGATTCACAGCAGTCTCAGTAAGCCTGAGAGCAGGGGGTCATTATCAACCCCAAGGAGGAACAAACAAAAGTTCTGATGACAAAAAAGACCTGCCCAGGACCACTCAAACTGGAAAAGACAAGCCTCAACCTGAATGGGTTTGGCCTCTTCAACATATGACAAACACTGTCTCTGTGGATATTTCCCTAGAGATCTCTCTTGATGATCAAGGGCCCTACCTCCTGAGAACAATGCTAAAAGCCACTGGCTTATGAAGCAAGCACAGCTCTGTGAATGCATGGGCCTCACTGTGCACATGCTCAGGGTTTGTAATTCTATTCAAAGTGGCCACTTGGAAAATCCATATGTCTCCAGGCTCCCCGTACATCATAGTGTCAAGTCTTGGAGCAGAGGCATCCATCAGCAGCTCCGAATGCCATGCATGGTCTGTGTACCCACACTCCTGATCCCACCCTGGAGCTCCTTGGATCTCACTGCTCTGGCTTACCCTGACCTGTTTGAGGGCCCATACTAAACTTAGCCTGGTGGCTTGGCCAGCCTCCTTTGCAACCTTCAGACTCAGCCCCTGGCTCCCTGTACCCCAACCGCAAATGTCTCCTTTGCTCTGCTTGGCCTATCTCTGCTTTCTCAGAGCTGGGCAGCCAGCTTGGAGGCAGCTTCGATAACTTGCTAACGTGCTGCCCATGCTGTTCTTAAAAATTTATGACTGTGCAACATGAAAAATCCGGCTGAGGAACCGTCATTAGCAAAGCTGCCTCCCTCCCCCACCAGAGCTGCCCTCGTAAATTGAGATTTATGGCCGTGGCAGGCAGGGCGGGGGCACATGCAGTGGTAAGGATGTTGTGGGGGAGATGGGGAGAGACACCAATGAGGCAGCAGTGGTGCCTGGGGCTCCCCCCTGCGGCATCTCCAGCTCACCACAGGCTGCAGTGATGGCACCTCCAAAAAGGACTGGCCTGAGGTGTCAGCACAGTATGAACGCTGCTGGAATCTGCTTGGCAGTTGGCTGGAAGGGGAGGGGCCCAAGCCAATCCTGGCTTTCTTGGGTGTGTAAGACCAGATCTTGAGGTTCCTGACACTAAAGCACAGGTTCCCTAGGAGAATTAGGGAGGACAGGGAGGTCAAATCTAATGGTGAGCATGATCCTTGCTAGGATTACAGACTGGGGTCAAAAGAGGTGACCCCACTGCATCCACCGCTAACTCTAGGCCCTCTGTTGGCTCTCCTCTGCTCACTCTCCTGCTCACTTAGCTCTGTCAGCCAGACCATTATGAAATTGGGGTTTCATTTACAGACTAATTAAACATTACAGCTTGTTCACAATTACAACGCGGGGATGAGGGAGTAACTAATTACGGAAGAAATGAGCTAACATTTATCTCTACTCCCACCCTCCCTTTCTCCACTGGCCCCACAATCTGGCTTCTTCTCTGTGGTCAGTACCAGCTCTGTTATTTCCTAGGAGTGAGGAACTAGAAAAGCCTGGTTACTCCTCCCCCCCCCCAACTGCTGTTCCCAATTATCCTGCGGGTGGGATTTGGCTCCTAGGGCTCTGTGCGAGAGACCCTGTGGGTATGACTAAAGCATGGAGCCTTGTGATGGCATGTGTGGCTATGACAACTGGGGTAGAGGAGACTCTGCTTTTGGGTTGCCAGGATGATAGTACTATTAGACTATGTGTCTTTATCTTACCCATGAGGGGTTAGGAGTGACTGCTTAGATGTGAATGACCATGTATATGCACAGGTGAGCCGCGTTCTCACCCCCAGCCCCAGGACAGGACAGAAATAACTAAGTGGCTATAGGTGGTGATGGGCAAAAGCTGGCATAGGACATGGCCTTAACAGCTTAGAGCCCATTTCCCAATGGGCAGCCCCATTCACTCTCCTACCTCCTAACTGGTGTTTCTCTTCTCTAGGGCTCCACTGGTCTAGGCTTGGCCTCTGTCCACATGCTCCCTCTAAGGTCCTAGGAGCCTCCTGGGGGCTTAGAGTGCCCCCTGTGGGCAGGAGTCCTGGGGCCCTGCTGGCCTGACACAGGGTTTAATATAGTAACAGTGAGTGTAAGCGTTTCCATCCTCCCTGCCTTTGGGCAGAAGAAGAAAGAAAAGAGGAGGGAGAGGAGGGAGTGGAGGGAGCCAGCTGAAGGGAGGCTTTGAGGCCTCAGAACTCACATCAAACAGCCGGATCTGGGCCTAATTGTCTGACCCCTGCCCCTGCCTTCAATCAGCTCTGCAGCTCCTGCCCGCCCCTTGCCTAACTAGCAGCCATGTTCTCCTCATTAGGACAAGTTCCCCTTGCACACATGTCCTCGGACATGTCCCCAGCACTCCTAGCTCCAAACCCTGCCTGGTGGGAGGGTACAGCAGGGATCCAATTTTGGAGGGACCTCTATAACAGATATACCCTAGCTGGCCAAAGACGTATCAGCCCTGTCCTTAGGCTACAGGGTCTAGTGTCACATGTTATGACAGACTCCTGGCTGGCTCAGTTGCTGGGTACATTCTATCTTGTGTCCTTCGTGTACTAGTCTATCTCAGACACACAAGTCTCCATGGACAGGACCTATTTGGCTTTTATCCCCTTAGCCTAGAATGGGGAGATCAGCTTGGCAGGGGGTCAGAGACTAGGTCTGAGTCTATGTGCACAGACTGGGATCTGAAGAAACTCATCTGCCCACTGCCCATGATATAGTTAATTCAGTGAATCCAGCTGTGGCAATGTATGCAGTGTGGAGGTGGGGTGGCGCTCAACTTCTATAGATGAGATCTATAAATTCTAGCTTTCTTGTTTTCTCATTAGGCAGCCTGAGGGGAGCGACAATCTTTTGAGACTCAGTTTCCTCACAAATATTCCTGTAGCAGAGTGAAAGCTGTCTGAGGGTACCCACCCAATGCCAAGGGCAAGAAAACCTAAATTGTAGTCTAAAAGTGGGGGCAGGGGATTGTCACATAACGGCTCCAAGGTGAGGGGCAGGACCTCACCTTAAAGAATGCCTTAGGATTGGGGCGCGGGTGTGTGTGGGGGGGGTCAGATGAGGCAAGTCATGAGGAATGGGGTTGTCACCTGAGTACGATGGGCTGGAGGGAGACTATGTAAGAAGTTCTTAAGATTAATTCTCAGGGTCCAGGACCCATTCAGGACTTGGAGAGGGAGGGGCTTGTCTGTTCTGGGCCCTGACATTGTCTCTCACCTTAAACCAGTGGTAATGACTTGCAAATATTGATGAAAACGCAAACTACAGAGATTGTATTTTTCAGGGAGTGAAGGTGGGGAGAGGGATAAGGAGGAAAATAAACTGCAATGAAGTCCAGTTATCTCCCATCTGTAGCTGTTCCTAATCCCCTAGCCCAAAGGAATCCAATGCAGCCCCTTATCTGCCCTGTCAATCACTC